>NW_022145612.1:21811146-22168272 GCF_000002235.5 Strongylocentrotus purpuratus
GGTCTGCCATCGAATCATTACGACAGTACTGTGAGTCCATGATTGTTGATGGGTTGAAACTCGGCATGGGTGAAGATTCATTCGATTCGCTCATCGGCATCATGTTCATCGTTTCATTCATCATCTGAGACATGGAAGAATTATCCATCATTGACATCATGCCATTATCCATGCCCTTCATCATTATGTTGTCAGCAAGGTATGGAAGGAGGTACATCAAAATGTCGTTACCCACATATCCGTCGAAAAGAGATTCAAACAGACAGGATAAAAGCAACGCCGCCTTTCCTTCTTTATACATGTCCCTTGTGTTCCTCATGAGGTACAGTATTTCAAACGATTTGTCACCTTCATGGAGTAGCCCTCTGACAAATTTGGCGGTATCGTTAGCCAGCAAAGCCGTAAGACTTTCATGAAGGCACTTCACTAGCTTTTTGGTCATCAAGCCATTCATGCTAGACAACAAGCTCCTTTCCAACGATGGACATACCATTTCGGGGCTATTTTCTCCACTGGACATCGATTCTGGCATCGATCCATTGAGATTCATTTCCAGCTCCATCACGAAGCCATCAACATCATAACGAGTGCCCTCTTTCATAAACAACATGGACATGACCTTCAATAGGAGTCCTCTCATGTACATGAGCTCGGTGTCGGTTATGTTTCGATCCGCTATATTCTTCAGCGGCAACTTCTGGTCGGGAAAAGATGACACACTATCGCCGAATGTGTAAAAATAGTGGCCAGAGGTTCTCATGGACATGTTCTGGTTGAGCAACGATTCTAGAGATAAGGTGGAACCCATCATAGCAGAATCATTCATTGCCATCATAGCAGAATCGTTCATTGCCATCATGGAATCCATCGACATATTCATCATCGATCTGTCGGATTCCTTCAACAGGTAGACCAGAGAGCTCAGGTATTTATCTGGATTGAGATTTTCTTGAAACATAGAGTGCAACAGGCATGTCAGAAACAATGGCTTCACTGATTTCAGCTTGTGTACGCTTGCTTGCAGTGCTTGTATCTTGGGTTTCTTCACGGGTTTCTTCTTGCTTTTCTTGGACTTTTTCCCATTTTTCGAGCCTTGCTTCTTCCCCTTCTTTGAATTTCCCTTCTTTGACTTCTTTCCTTTACGCGACTTCTTCTTACCGTTGGATTTCTTTTTAGCAGCTGCCTTCTTCTTTGAATTACCCTTTTGGGACTTCTTTTTACCGTTCTTCTTCTTCTTCTTCTTCTTCTTCTTCTTCTTCTTCTTTTTACCTTTCCTCTTCTTCTTATTCCTATTCCTTTTCGCTCGTCTCTTCAGTCTTTGGTGTAATCCATCACCAGTTTTGATCTCTACATCGTCATCTGTCAGCTCAAGTTCAGAAAGCGGAACTAGGGCAACATCTGCATTCCGTACCCGACGATCATGCCCTTCGTATTCTTCCATGTCATTCTCCACTTCTCTCTTTTGCCTTTCATCGAGGTCATAACCATCGCCCATCAGCAACTGGTTCACATCGCCTTTCTTCAAGTAATCGACAGCTCGGCGTTGTACACTCGGTGCGCCCTCGGCCTTTCGGAGGTTCGGAGGCGCTGCTTCTTCGTTGAGGTCATCATCTCTCAGTTCTCGACGGTCCCTGAGTTGTGAGAGAAAGCTGAAGAGTCCTCTAGGGATAGAATTTTCATTCTCTGAAAGCGTCTTCCCAGAATGGACGCTGGCTGGAGGTGCAGCAACCGCCGTCCCTGTTCGAGAAAAAAAAAAATTACCATATAATTGGGTTTTGATTTTGAAGAAAGAAAAAAAAGTTTTATTTCTGTACATGTTATGTAACATACAATTTTCTAAAACGGTGTTTGAATTGTTAACTTATACTATCCATTCGCATAATTTCCTGTACAATTTAAATTACATCACTTTTGTATTTTATGACGGGCATACCAATGTGATGCTGTAAGGTCATCGATGTTTTGAATATGTGTTATCGATGTCTACTTTTTATTCTCATAAGTGTCCGAGTATGATTTTAAATATTCAATATTCCATGTATGTTTTTTATGACAATAAATGCTTTCATCCCAGAAGTTTAAAACTTCCAACCCACCATGCAGCAGATTATGATAAATTTAGCTTTACAAATTCGACCTTTTCTCAGAAAGTCAGCTTTACATGCCATATTCGTAAAACGGTAAATAACACGACTGAAATGCCTAAAGCTTCAAAATAAGAAATATGCATTCTGATCGCAACGAATTCACATAACTAATACACTTTTTGTGAATTGCAATCATTGTATTAATAACAGAGCTATCCTGTTATTGCACTCCTCTCATTATCTAATCACTTGATTTTGAAAGTTTAACTCATATTTCTTTTAAACACCTATTTTTACATGGTATAAGACAAAGAAATTTGGTTGACGGCAACTTGGGATACCATGGCAGTAGAAAGTCAAGATAGGCTATCCTGAAAAAATAAACTATGTGAAAATAATGCACACGTTACGGTAAATTCTTTAACGTTTTTACGTAATATTTCTTCAACAGGAGAGATGAATAGTGTAATCTTTAAATACATGAACATTTCTTATGTGTAAGTTCTGATGAATAACTTACCAACGAGGAGATAGTGAAGGCAAGTAATCACCAACAGGTGTTGCAAAATATTAGGATCTCTCATTCTGACATCAGCAGCATGTCAGATAAAATACACACCAATTCGAGTAGACAATTTGTCGCGTGCTCACCTATAGAGCATCGCAATCAAGAATGAAAGTAAACTTGTGATTTGGGTGAATCCAAACGAGAAATCACAAGTTCTTGAACACCCAGTTAGGTCATAGTAGCCTCTACCCAATGACAGACTGATTTTTTATTTCATTATTATGCAGACAAGCATTGCTTAATTAATATAATTAGAAATCGTGTTAACAACCTTGAAACCTTGACCTTTAAAAAAAAAATAATCTTCCACATTGTCTAGTCTATAGTCTGATATTGACAGCTGTTCGGATATTCTGAAAATCAAATCGGTTAAAGGGCACTAACGTGTACAACAATTCGACAGCTTTTTACAGTAGCTGATTTTCTGCGACACTTTGTGGTATTTATCCGTGGGAAAATTGTAGTTTTCCAACGTCACTATTGATTAGTTCAAACAAAGACCTAAAGAAAAGGAAAATGGGAGTGACAGAGGCAGAGAGAGGGGGAAGGATGAGATAGAAAGAGAGAAAGAGAGAGAGAGAGAGAGAGGAGGGAGAGAGAGGGGCGAGAGAGAGAGAGAGAGGGGGGGGGGTGTTGCTTCAATGCTTTTCAAGTTATTGCAGTAACAGGGTATTTTCTGGTATTTTTAAATAACATTAATGATATATAGTATTTAAGAGCGCAAAAGACAAAAAGTACTATAGCACTTACAAATTACAGAATTTGAAGAGAAACATGAAATACATAGACTCATAAAAATAGGTAAATCACACTTTTGGTTCTGAGGAAAGAATTATGATTGAAGGGATCTTTTAAAAGAGACAAGACAGGTTAATTCTCTGATGTAAAGTCCACGTTTTTGATGCAGTTATTGTAAACGTTTTTCATTAGATGAGAGTCTGGATTTGGGAATAATTAGTTTATATTTGTCAGTTGTTGAACGAAGGTTACGAGTTGGTGTATATTTCTGGATGCTCATACATAATCCCCCCGAGCTTGATTAAAATCCGTTAATTGGTTTTCAAGTTATAGCGGTATCGAAAAGAGGGACAGGCGGACGGACGGGCGGACAACCCGAAAACACAATGCCTCCGGAAAACCTGTTATCATCACCTATGATGGTGCAGGCATAAAAATAGTTATAAGATGAAAAGCTGAAGCTTTACATTCTATTGTACAACTAAATTGAAAACATAAAATATACATAACATCTTCATAGAAATTTGGTTCTATAAAAATCGACTGATCAATGGCCATGTATTGATGGCGACTTGATATTTTTAAATATAGACTCTATATCTCTGAGATGGATTGGATGGATATAGGCAGAACAAGTTCAGACGCCACATCTCAATTCAATTCAATAAGGGATTATTCATATGACGTTCTGGCAGCCGAAGCTGAATTGCAGCATCATTAAACATAATACAAAGTACATAAAGCTTACTTTTTTTAAATAATAATCGTTTAAGATACGAACAAATAAGGGAATATAGCTATCTGTTACCCAATGAATTAGAAATTAATAAATAATTTATTGAGAAATAATCTAAAATGCTCTAAACCTTATGTGGAAAGGGAGTACAAAATTACGATGATTGCGATTATGTGTCTGTATATTGCATTTTTTAAAGGTCATTTTATTCGAAAAAAAGTAGAATACAAACTAGATAAGTGTAGTCTAAATAAATCCAACATGGTTTGAGAAAAGGAGAACAAATTATTTTACAAAGTAGTGACATAAACATTGCTTGAAAAAGCAGATGAAAAGTTGGCACGATTTGCCACATAGTTATTTACATCAAATACATGAAAAAGGTTCGTAATCTCATAGATATAGGGGGCTGCAAGTGATAGCTTAGGTCTCGATTGATTTGATCAGGATTTGATCAACCTTTATGCAGTCATCTTTAGATATGTTTACATAATTATAATTGTATTTTTGTTTTAAAAAAGTAGCAATAAACAGACACATCGATCATATTCCATTACCAAGTCTGTTTAGTTGGTGTATGAGTTCTTTGGGATTCACATTATAGTTAAAGTCATCAAGTAGTCGTTTTAGTCTTGTTTTTTTTTATATATACATAATCCTGTGTATATATATATATATATATTGAAAATGCTAAGAGGATTAAAATAAGGTCAATGAGATTGTTGTGCAGAGTGACAATGGTAGAAAATATTTTGATTCATAACGCTAGATGGAATACACAAGAAGCATGGATTGAACTTTACAAGCGCTTTCGATTTATTCAGGTGAAGTAGAGAGAGGGAGAGAGGGGGGGGGGAGAGAGAGAGGGGGAGAGAAAGAGAGAGAGAGAGTGCAATTAATGTAGAGCAATACCACAATCAGCCTCCGCATAATACTGGTTGTTACATGAATAATCCTAAAGTTATCACAGAATCCATTCACTACAATAAATATTTCACAAATACTAGCAAATTTGTTTGCATTTCATTTTAGAATAGTTATATTGAGAACACTGAATGAATCAGGGGAATGTGTGCGGTAGGAATAATAATAATGGTACTTCTGTCAAGAACTAATAAATAATTCGAAACCAGAGACATCTTGAGGCAACTATCATGATCACAAAATGGTCGCCGATCATTTTTTTTAAACACCGGATTTACTAATTGTATTTATGTATGTACAACAGGGGCGGCCGAGCGACTTTCAAAGTGGGGGGGGGGGGCACCAACAAAAAAGGGCATTTTCTGGAAAAAAGGGCACCTACAGTGGGAAATCTCAAAGCGAAAATATACAATTTTTAGACATTGGTATATACCCCTACATTGTGATTACATTATCAGGGATGATTTCAATATTTGTTTCTCTTCATACATCATACAAGATATCGCTTAAGCATCAAACTTTACAGTTGGGTGTGATGTCTGAATATGCATTTACGAGCAGTGCGAAAAATTACATCTTATAAAGAGGAAAAAAGCCAATCGTGATGGGGTTATAAGCACATTCTCATAACGGAAGACTGAAAAGACCTTTGATAAGTAACATAATTATATAATCTTTAAATGCGAGCGAGCGCAGCGAGTGAACTTTGGGGGAAACTGCTCTTAGTCGCTTTAAATAAGGGGCACGTTTAATGATTACATGAAAAGGGGACAATTATCGAAAGGGATAAGACACTTATTAGAAAAGAAAAGGAGCACGTGTATAAGTACAAAGGATAATTATAAGAGGTGAAAATGAGGCATTTTTTCACTTGAAAAGAGGCACTCACCAGTGATGAAAAGGAGGCGTTTACGAAAATGGGAAATAGGCATTTGTTGACGGAAAAGGGGCACCCATCAGATTTTAATAGGGTCATTTATAAGAGGTGAAAAGGGGATAGGTCCCTTATTAGAAAGGAAAAGGGGCACGTATCATTATTAAAAGGGGCACTTATGAAAATGTAAAAGGGGCACTTATAATAAAGGAAAATGTGCATTTGTTGAATGAAAAGGGGGCACCGTTCAGATGTTTAAAAGGGGCAATTATGAGAAGGGGAAGGAGCTCTCTCTTTTTAATGGGGGCACTTATCATAAGGAAAAGGGGCACTTATTAGAAAGGGAAAGGGGAAGTTATTAGAAGGGGAAGGAGCTCTCTCTTTTTAATGGGGGCACTAATCATAAGGAAAAGGGGCACTTATTAGAAAATAAGAGGGGCACATGTTAAAATGAAAGGTGCGCTCATCCGAGTTTAAAAAAGGGGTAGTTATTAAAAGGAGAAGGGGCACTTCTTACAAAGGAAAAAAGGGGAAGTTGTCAAAGTAAAAAGAGCACCTCTCAGTTTCGAATAGGGCAATCATCAGAGGTGAAGGGGGCACTTATTAAAAGTGAAAAGGGGCACTTCTCGTACCTGAAAAGAGGCACTTACTAGAGATTAAAAAGGGCACTTATTCAAGATAATTTCAAGATTCATGAGAATGGAAAATGAACATTTATTGCAAAGGAAAATGGGAACATGTCGAAGGAAAAGGGGCACGTGTCAAAAATAAAAAGGGCACTCGTCAGAGGTAAAAAGGGGAAAGGGGCACTTTTACTAAATAATAGGGGCACTTGTCAAAGTAAAAGGGGCACCTTTCCTATGTAAAAGGGGCACTTCTTACAAAATAAAAGGGGCACTTTTCCTATGTAAAAAGGGGCATTTTGGGGATATCTGAAAAAGTGGGGGGGGGCACTGTGCCCCCCTGCCCCCCCCCCCCCTCCCGGGAGGGCCGCCTCTGATGTACAAGTATTACTAAACAGTGTCTTTACCTTTCAAAACGCAATATCATGTTTTTTCACTCTTCAAGTACACTGTGAAAGAAACGGTGACCTAATTGGCAGTAGTGAAAACCCATATATATTTGATTAATCTAGTTACATAAATTTTGTCTGGAAAAGTCTATAGAAGCATGTAAACCTGCCAGCTGTCTTGTTGCGATTCTTTTGTTTCTCGCATGCCTGCGAGATTGGTGTCTGTGATACGACGGTTCTTGCTCGAGACGTCCCCGGCGCCAGCCAATCGACAAACCTTGTTCCCAATCTTTGACGAGGTGCGAAGGAGTGAGGATAGTGCACTTGTCACGTAATGGGCGGAGACCGGAACGCCTTATGCTTTTTTCTCCCTATAGTTGATCCTGTCGTAATATAGGTCCAGCCACTGAGGGTCACTGGCATCATGGTAGTATGGGGAGGGGGCACTCTACCCGTTCAAAACGGTAGTTGACAAGGCGCCAAGGGGCAAGGGAGTGGTTTTGGCACTGTAATGGCGGGAACGAGAAAGTTTGTGTGTTCCTTAGTTTAACTTTATTCCACGAAATTAACTTTGGAGATTGGTGTCTGTGATACGACGGTTCTTGCTCGAGACGTCCCCGGCGCCAGCCAATCGACAAACCTTGTTCCCAATCTTTGACGAGGTGCGAAGGAGTGAGGATAGTGCACTTGTCACGTAATGGGCGGAGACCGGAACGCCTTATGTTTTTTTCTCCCTATAGTTGATCCTGTCGTAATATAGGTCCAGCCACTGAGGGTCACTGGCATCATGGTAGTATGGGGAGGGGGCACTCTACCCGTTCAAAACGGTAGTTGAGAAGGCGCCAAGAGGCAAGGGAGTGGTTTTGGCACTGTAATGGCGGGAACGAGAAAGTTTGTGTGTTCCTTGATTTAACTTTATTCCACGAAATTAACTGCACCAGTCAGTGGCGTATAGAGAGGATCCATACATTGAGGGGCACAATGCAACTTTGCGGTACTTTGACGAGGGTGGAATTTTGGGGGTGTAATTACTACAAAGTGAGAGGAGATTGCAAAATTTTACACCCATTTAACTCATTTCAAAGGAAGCATATTTTATTAATACTGAATTAATCCCGGGCGATTTTGGAAAAGTGTTTAACGTTTTAAAAAAAATGACCTTATTTGACAGCATTCAGAAAGTGAAGCCTATATAGAGGGCGACAATGCACATAAACAAAGAAATCTGTGTTTAGGTAGAGCGAGCATGTAATGCTGTAAAAAATTGTGTGTGATCGGAGAGATAGAGAGAGAGAGAGAGAGAGAGAGGGGGAGGGAGATAGAACGGGGAGGGCGTCGTGAACAAACAAACCCTACATCCTTTAGTGATTATACTTTTTAGCTCCGCTCTTTATATCTACATTTTCTCTGACTCCTCTTTCAATTCATCTCACCGTTCTCCTTCCACCGCCTCTATCTCTCTCTCTCTCTGTTCCCGTGCATTTCTTCTTGATGATGTCTTTTGTTGGTTTTATACAGGAACCGCCGCGCAGCCAGGACAGGCTAAACTCCATCGCCCCCAGATGAGAGGGGACAACCTCCCCGGGAGAGCTGGTACTTTCACCTTCCTCTAAGGCGATGTCTCAACAAATCGAAGAAGATAATAGGGAAGGCGAGTTCTCTTGTATAAGGATCAACAGTCAATACAAAGAAGTTGACATCAGTGATAGCAGTGAGAGTAGTGTAACTAATGGCCCTTATACAAAAGATTAGTAGTCTTGGATGATTTTAAATCCTGATTGACAGAACTCCATTGTCTATTTTCTTTTCTGAAAACGCATTTAGTTATTGCTCTTTTGCAAATTTGATAAATAAGTTATAGGATATACCCTAATTCTTCTACAATAGAAAATTAACAGTTTGAAATCGATTCCCTGTTACGGGCGGAATGGAAAACATATACTTTGTGAAATGAAACCACAAGATAACTGAGCCGTGTACATTTTCTACAATTAGACACCATCATATTACTTGTATGATAACAAATCCAGCATCCGAAATTCAACTCTCGATTTTTTTTTAGAGAGTCAGCTGCCTCAAGCTATAGGGGGCAACCCCGGTGTAGTGGTCCACCTGCACACCCCCAGTATAGTACGATAATACTCTGTAAAGAGGTCTGTACTCAAAAGGAAGAAGAAGCATCTTCATAGATCGGCTTATCAACTAAATGTTCATGTCAATACACCAAAACACGAAATACCGAATACCATGACATAACAGCGTTTATCTAAACAACGTTTTTAGATGAAAATGTCGAGACGAGCAAAATAACAGTCATGTTCCCGGATACTTTCGAAAAAATTGAACCTATAGCAATTTCAGTAGCTCTGTCCATCGCGGAAGTATGCGAACATTACCACGATATAGGCTATTACGTAATACGAATATGGTTTCTATGGGATATAAAACAAGATTTTGAACTTGAGTTGATTTGAGTGTCGTTGCGATAGTGTTCAATTTACTCAAAACATAGGCTGCTATTTAAGTCATAACATTTTTGCATTATAATACTACCTCCAGGCGAATGTGTACATATTCAGATTCCGAAAATAGAAAATAAACATTTGGCTTAGCTATATAGAAATGCATTAATGTGCACGAAAGCAAAATACAAGATTAGAAAGAAAACAAACTTAAGTCGATATAAGCAATATCTACTTGAGATATGAAATCCTTATACTTCGACTGATTCAAATAAAACGAGATACGAAAAATGAGATACTAATTATGCTAGAATTCCAAATATAAAAGTGTGATTTACAATGTGAAAGGAACGATTTGAATATAAAGCAAACTTCTCATAAAATAACACCTTGATGTATGTGTACTATTTACTATCACATGCTAAATTTACAACCAAAATTATTGCTTTCTAATGTGGTTGTTAAAAGTTGCAATAATGCAATATATTTTTGCTTATTCCAGCTTATATATTAGTTTTAAAAATAACTGAAATGTTTTTTTCAAAACAGAAAAACAAGAGGTTAGTGTGAACTGGTTCACCCCCTCAATCACATTATACGATTCAATACGTTTCACACTTTCCTTAGCAACTGGTATTTTCTGCCATCATTCCCAACTCAGTAGTTACGGCTACTAATACATTCCACCGCTATTATCTAGAGAGACAGTGTGAATTAAAATCGTTTGCAGATAGTTGACATAGTTTCAAAGTTTCAGCTTCTCCAGCGAGATATTGTCGTGGATTTGGTTTTTAATCAGCGGCTAGAGGAGATCGGAATGACCATGAATACGGTTGTTATAATGCTCATAATCATGTTAGGAGCTGAGCTTCTGTGCCGAGGTAAGTTAAAGTGTATGCATGAATGTGTTAGTTTATTCATAATAGCAACAATTAAAATAGTATACGACGGATTCGATTCAGAAATACAAACGTTATTTTAAAAAGCCTGGCCATCATTAAGCTTGCAATCTATAAAGGAACTATTGATGATATTACGAATGTGCTTCAATATTTAATTATGCAAACTGCGGTTAATCACAAATGTGTAATTCCCCGCGCCTTAAACTCAGGATTTAACAGGTAATAGCTTTATTGCCTATGTGTTCAAAATAAGGAACAGAGGAAGGCGCCCAGCAAAATATTTTCTTTAAGAATGAAAATTGAGTTCATTACTAATATTTTTAAAAGAGAGCAAAGAAAAGATGCAATTTCTATTTTTTCGATAATCTTTCTTGCATTGCAAGCAAAAACGTTTTTCATTCTCATCAACGAGGAACTGATTATTTTGATTATGAAATCTTTTGTTGTCTGACACAATCATTAAATTGCGCCATCTTATAAGATAAATTCACATTGATTGGTGATTTATTAAGTTAGCAAGCCCAAGTGAAAAAAGGGAATGTGACAATCAAAGGCAAAATAATAATAAAATGGGAAACCTTTGATAGAATTGTACAGAATAATGTGGAATTGATCCCTGTATAAAATGATATCCAAATAATAAGCATTAACAAAAATACAGAATTTTGAAATAGGAAGTATTATGAATAACGACCCCCCAAAAATTAATGCCAGAGACTATATGAAGAACAAATAAATTATTCTTGTTTAGCCCAATTGCCATACAGTGGCATTACTTGCTATTTTATTCCGAATTTCATTATATCATAATTTGTATTATATAATTCAGCTTAATACAAGACTAGTTTTCTTTTCGTTGAGTCTATATTTTGTTTAATATCTTATTTTATGCCGAAGCAAATCCATGATTTTGTAAAAAGATAGGGGAATTTTCTGACTGGCAAACAAGCAAGAAGCAAACCCTACATCCTCCAGTGGTTGTACGTCCCTATTCAAAATAATTCTAGTCTTTAATTTGTTAGCTCCACTCTTCCTTTAAATCTACATTTTATCTCCTCTTTTAATCCATCTAACCGTTCTCTTTCCACCGCCTCTCTCTGTTCACGTGCATTTCTTATTGATGATGTCTTGTTGGTTTTATACAGGAACCGCTCAGCCAGAAGTTCCCGGGAGTACTAACACCCTCCTCCAAGGCGATGACACTCAACACATCGGAGAAGATAGCAGAGAAGAAGAGTTAGCTCTTATAAGGATCAAGAGGCAATACAAAGAAGAGAACAGCAGTGATGGTAGCCCTTATAAAAGTGATGGCGATTAGTAGTCCTTGATGAGTTCAAATCCTGATTGACAAAACTCCATTGTCTATTTTCTTTCTGAAAACGCATTAATTTATTAATCTCAAATTAGATGAATAAGTTATAAGATAACCCAATACTTCTACAATAGAAAAATAACATTTTGAATTCGATTCTCTGTTGGGAGATGCACGAATAGAAACATGTATTTTTTTAATGAAACCACAGGATAATTGAACCGTGTACATGTTTTACAATTAAACACCATTATATTTCTTGTATAATAAAAAATCCAGCATCCGAAATTGAACTCTTGATTTTTTAGAGAGAGTCGGCTGCCTCAAGCATCTTATTGGTCGGATTATCAACTAAATTATATGTATATGTCAAAACACCAAAACATGAAATACCAAGTATCTCTACATAAAATCGTTTATTTAAACACCGTTTTCAGATGAAAGTGTCGAGATGAGCAAAATAACACGTTCTCGGATACTTTCGAAAAATTAAAACCTATAGCAACTTTAGTAGCTCTGTCGATCGCTGAAGTATGCGAACCTTACCACGATATATAACGTATTATTACCCGTATCAGACATCTGAGCTGGTCATTTACAAAACCGTATTGCCCTAGTTTTCACTAGCAGTGGGAACGGAGGGGTATATTCTTTGTATTTTCCTTGGTCTCCCTGCGCGTATTGACTTTGCGTGTAGAGACGAGTGAAAATATACCTTGGTATTTTCCACGGTCTCGCATTTTCATTGCGCATCTATTAATATTATGCGTACGAGAACCTGCGCACTTTGCGCGCACTCTATTGTGACGTAATAATCACACCAAATACACACTGTTTGTAGTGTATCGAAAATTTTGTCGAGCACTGGATGCACAGTGTTGGTTTGACAAAGTTTGTTCAGTTCTTGAGATTGTCATGGTGGATGTCTCTATTTGCTCTAGATGTCTGATTTGGATAACAATAAAAATATTGACTGGCTTTACTTTCGGGGGATATCAGAAATATTGACCGCGCTAAGACCATATTGCCCTCGTCTATCGACTCGGGGCAATATGATCTGAGCTTGGTCAATATTTCTGATATACCCCTCAAGGCCAGTCAATATTATATAAATATACGAACATAGTTTCTATGGGATATAAAACAAGATTTTGAACTTGCCCTTGAGTTGATTTGAAGTTACGTTGCGATTGTCTTCATTTTACTCACAAAATGGGCTGCTATCTTAATAAGTCATAACTTATTTGCATTATAATACTAGGGTAGGGGTAGGGAATTGGAGACCGTACAGGGAATTGGAGACTACCAAGCTTGAACCCATCACTGTCTGTCCGTGTTGGCTCCAATATTGCTATAACGCCATGATGCTTTTAACAACACTAATGCATATATCCAATTCATTTCGAAGACTACAATGCGTTCTTTCCCCGAGAAAATTGGCAAAATTGACCAAGATAAGGAATTTTGATCGTAAAATTTTGCTCTGATATAAAAACACAATTTTATTTCATATTTCGTCGTTCGAAATTACATGAGATCCCGCCAAGCGCATGCGCAGTCAATTCGCCGCGCAATTGATTTTTATAGGGAAAGTAACTTTCCCTCAGCAGTCAAAATACCTAATTTTCGGCGTTTTTTCGGACCACCGGTTTCGAAAAAATACTTCATTAGGGAGAGAAACTCTCCTTTTTCATGTTTTTGGAAGACTTTTGAGAATCTGTGCTGTTTTTATACCAAAAATCGAAGTTTTGTTCCGATTTCCACGTACACGATGGCGTCTCCGTCAGGCAGCACCAAGCAGAAAACCAGCGAAACGCTGAGCACGGCTAAAGCCGGAACTTCCCCGGGCGAAACCGCCGCGGGCCCCTCTACGAAGCCTGAGCCAAAGCGCTCATCGGCAGTGAAATCCTCCGATACGAAACGCAAAAGTGTCTTGGCAAAGCCTGCCTCGAATGAGTCTAAGAACTCTGGGCCTAAAAAGAAGGGCAAAAAGCCTGAAGAAAAGGAGGACTTCACGGATTTACGAGGAAGACTTGACAAATTGGAATCCTTAATGGAGAGAATGGTGGATTTTTTGCCTTGTCAATCTGCAACTCGCCCCACAGGGGATACACCACCGACAGCATATACAGCTGCGACGAACGTGAGATTTCGTGAAGTTGAACATGATGATGATGATTTTGAGCATATTGACACTGGAAACATGGGCCAATGCCCTACGTCATATGACATTGGCAGCATGGATGAGGGTGATGTCAACGAAACTGTTGCACCAGGTTTAGACCAGGAGAATGAGGACAAAGTTCCTGCCCTGGCTCAGAAATTTGCTATCCCTACTGGGGTTGGTGGCGCGATCCACGATGATTTAGCAAAGTCTGCCATGTACCTCATGTCCCACCAGCTAGAGGAAAATGTGTTGGAGGAAGCTGGAGGGAAATACCCTCCTCCAAGCAATTGTACTCCACTGTGTTGCCCCAAAGTGAATGCAGCAATATGGGAAAACCTATCCTCGCAAACGAGAAGCCGTGATTTGAAACTGCAAAGAATCCAAAAGCCTTTGACAAGGGGACTCACAGCTTTTATTCAAACTCTGTCCCCCGATAGCCTATCTGAGACACAACAGGATGCATTGGCATTGCTGTGTAACACAAACTTTGAAATCAACTGCTTACGCAAAGATCAGATTAAGCCAGACTTAAATGCCAAGTACTCACATCTTTGCAAACCTGCCACACCAGTGAGTCAGTACTTATTTGGCGATGACTTAACAAAGAGAGTCAAAGATCTTACAGAACAACAAAAAGCTGCATCTGGCGTGGTGCGTGGACAACGTACACCCCGCCCCCAGTACCATCCGTACAGGACGCAAGCGTCCAGCACTTTTCAATACCGCAGACAAGGATGGAACCGTGCCACCGGCACATCACAAACTTTTCCAAGTAGCAGGCCCGCAAGTGGGAACTACAACACGCCTTTTTTAGGCCAGCGAACCCAACGAGGCAGACCATACAGAGCTCCGCCTCACACCCAGACGATGAGCATGGGAAAACAGACCCAATCCTTCCAGCGGCCACAGGCAGCAAGGAGGAAATAGCTACACCATTACCCAAAGAGGTAAGTAGCACATATGAATATTGTGAGAATGTTAATGCTCCTTCTACTTCATGTACATTACAACAAGAATGCATCTCAAATGTGCCTGTTGGAGGTCGATTGATATATTTCTATCGTAGATGGCGTGAATTAACGTCAGATCTATTTCTGCTATCGGCAGTGCGAGGCTATGAGATCGAATTTGATTATTCGAAAGGGGTTCCCTCAAGAAATAAGCCCCTCTACGGTTACAAAAAGAGCCCTTTAGAAATAAATCAGATTACTAAAGAAATCTTGGCTCTACAAGCAAAAAACGTAATAGAACCTTGCTCATTTGAAGAGGGAGAATTCCTCTCAAACATCTTCACGAGACCCAAGAAAGATGGGGGTACTCGTATGATCTTAGACTTATCAGAGCTTAATCAAAGTCTGAATGTACAACACTTTAAGATGGATAACATCCACACTGCCAAGCACTTGATTTCTCCGCACTGTTATCTTGCATCAATCGACCTCCAAGATGCTTATTACTCCATTCCAGTAGACCCAAATAGTAGAAAATACTTGAGGTTCATGTGGCAGGGTGAGCGCTGGCAATTTGCAGCCTTACCTAATGGGCTCAGCACAGCCCCCAGACTGTTCACAAAATTGCTGAAGCCAGTCTTTGCCGAACTGCGACAAGCAGGTCATACAGTCATAGGATATTTGGACGACACCATAATTATTGGTGAAACAAAAGAAAAGCTGAAAGAGAGTGTGAGTGCAACAACCAAGATCCTCTCAGAATTAGGATTCCTCATTCACACTAAAAAATCAGTGCTCATCCCAACACGTGAACTAGCCTTTCTTGGCTTCATTCTTAACACTGAGAGTATGATTGTTAAATTGCCTCAAACAAAGGCACAAGAAGTGAAAGATTTATGCCGTGAATTAATGGGCACGTACCTCCCATCAATACGAATGGTAGCACGAGTGATTGGGAAGGTCATAGCAACTTTCCCTGCGGTTGAGTATGGCCCCTTATACTATAGATCAATGGAAAGGGACAAAATTGCAGCCCTCAGACAAAACAGGGGTCATTTTGACAGAAAGATGAAGTTGTCCCTTGAGGCAAAAGAGGAGTTAAAGTGGTGGATGAACAATGTTTCTATGGCCTCCTCCCCAATTGTTAGGAAAAAACCTGACTTAGAATTGTACACAGATGCCAGTGGCCTTGGATGGGGAGCTACTGACCTCCAGAAGCAAACAGGGGGTCGTTGGAATGAATTTGAGGCAGAAAGGGCACGAAACAATGAAATAAATTTCCTGGAAACCCTAGCCGCTGGGTTGGGGATAAAATCCTTTTGCATGAATAAGCGTAACGTTCATGTGATGGTAAGAATAGATAATACCACTGCAGTGGCTTATTTAAATCACATGGGAGGCTGCAAGTCCGCAATGTGTGACAAGATGACGAGAGAAATTTGGCAGTGGTGCATTTCTCGAAATATTTGGGTCTCCGCAGCCCATGTACCTGGTCGGCTCAATACTATTGCAGATGAAAGATCCAGGAAATTTAATGATCGAACAGAATGGAAACTAAACAGACAAGTGTTCGATAGAATAGTTTCCCACTTTGGTGTACCAGAAATAGACCTGTTCGCCTCGAGACTAAATGCTCAAGTAGAGAAATATGTCACTTGGCACCCAGACCCTGGGGCTTTTGCAGTTGACGCATTTACGCTAGATTGGAAACCTTTTGCATTCTATGCATTCCCACCGTTCTGTATGATCCCCAAATGCTTGCAAAAAATCAGAGAGGATAAAGCTAGAGGGTTACTTCTGGTCCCTAATTGGCCTACTCAGGCGTGGTTCCCTCAGTTGGTTAGCATGATGGAAGGAGAGCCACTGTTTATCCAGAGGCAAGAAGATTTCCTACTCCTTCCTGTGTTAAACACCACCCACCCTCTTAATGCTAATATTGACCTCCTATGTTGCAGGTTATGCGGCAACATTTTGAGAATCGGGGACTAAGCAGACGAACAGTGGATATCATTACAGCTTCATGGAGAGCATCAACCTGCAAGCAGTACCAAGTGTACATCACACAGTGGCGAAGATTTTGCCACAGCAGGAATACGAGTTACCTCCAAGCCGAGGTGGAAACGGTACTAGAATTCCTTAGTAGTTTATTTCATGACAGGAACCTTAGCTACAGTGCGATCAATACAGCTCGTAGCGCTTTATCCACTTTTCTGATTCTCGTTGACAGTAATCAGACAATAAGTACTCACCCACTTATAACCAGACTGATGAGAGGTGTTTTTCAACTCAGACCTGTCGTACCTAGATATACAGAAATATGGAATATTAGTCCAGTCCTCAGTTTTCTAAGAAAATTGTCTCCAGTAAACTCCTTAAACCTCAGAGATTTAACACTCAAAGTATGTATGCTAATGGCTCTTGTATCGGCACAGAGAGTGCAAACCTTGCATATATTGAAGACTAACAAGATGACCCTAAAAGGGGGCTTTGTGGTTTTTCATTTGGATGAACACTTGAAGCAAAGCAAACCAGGAAATACCGATTTTAATTTTAAATTGGAAGCATATCCACCTGATAGAAGATTGTGTATTGTAAAATATGTGAAACATTATGTCCAGCGCACAGGACCACTTCGTGGGAATGAGAACTCATTCTTTGTAAGTTACACCAGACCTCATAATAGAGTAACAACTCAAACCTTATCTCGCTGGATCAAGACCTGCTTGCAAAGAGCAGGTGTGGATACAAACGTTTATAAGGCTCATTCAACGCGGGCAGCATCAACTTCAGCAGCTGCCAAGGCAGCACTTCCAATGGACCAGATCCTAGCCCGAGCAGGATGGTCTTCAGAGAAAACGTTTAGGAAGTTCTACAGGAAACCTTTTGAAAACAAGAGAAACTTTACCCAGGCAGTCTTACAAGATAGCACACTGCTTTAAGAACTGCATCAGAAGGCTTTTCAATAGAACTGGCATTAAGAGACCAGCTATCTATTTAATAGAACTGGGATTAAGAAACCAGATGTCTAGAATAGACTAGATACAGAAACGAACAATGTTTTTGCAACATTATGACATCTTATATATGGACGTCTTGTATGTGAAATGTTTTGCCACATGTATGAACAGACTACAATAAATGTCAAATATGGTGAGTCATTGATTAGAAGCATTCAATTCAATCTGCATAATCAGTGTTCACTTTTCCGTACATGTTGGTTGTTCCAAATGTGACTACTATGCTTCAAAATCTCATGTAATTTCGAACGACGAAATATGAAATAAAATAGTAAGATTAAACGAGAACTTACCGTTTGAAGTTTGATCTTTATTTTATGAATATTTAGGAGGAAGTTATTACATGCCCTCCTCACCCACCCAAACTTCAAACTTAAGTGTAAGTTCCCTGTTCCTTACTATTGAGAGTAGCCACATTTGTAGCTTTGAATATTGACTGCGCATGCGCTTGGCGGGATCTCATGTAATAACTTCCTCCTAAATATTCATAAAATAAAGATCAAACTTCAAACGGTAAGTTCTCGTTTAATCTTACTATTTTTACTGAATGTTGTGGTGTATGCAGATATTTAGGGGTGGCTCTTAAAAAGTAGTTTTAAAAGGAAGTTTATAAAGTGTGCCAACCATCACAGAAAATTTATGGCTATTTTGTGTTGTGAATGGGTGTTACAATGCACATTATGTATGGTGTCTGATCAGAAATGTGTGTAGGCAATGGGGGACACCAGGTTCAAGATGGGGCCCTACTTTCCCCCAGGAGTACATATTTGGTTGTTCGTGTCACCATTCTAATTTGAATGCATTTCATTTTAAGAAGTTGTTTCTATGCTGTGAGTTTGATCAATGTAAAAGTCACATTGCCAGAGCATTATTCTTAAAGTATTTCAACATAATTTAAAGCACCTTCATTACTGTAAACAAAAAACTACAGAAACATTCTGGGCCACATTGTTTTAAAATCGTTTCAAAATTACAGTAAGTTCATTGGCTGCATGGATCTCTTTCGAAAAGTGTTTGAACTAACTATAACAATCCCATTTTCATTCAAATTGTATTTGAAATGCCTTGCTTTGTAACTGTCCCTTGAGACCTTTGGTGATGACGTCATTAATCATTGTTATCTTGTTAATCAATTACATCATGCCCACAATTTTGTTACCAAATAAAGAAAAGAAGCTACTGAAGAGAATACAAAACTTGCTGTATGTGTAACATTTTTCATGTTTATGTAAATTATGCAAATGTGCTTAAGGGTCTCAAATTCTCCACACCTACCCTATACCTCCAGGCGAATGTGTACATATTAAGATTCCGAAAATAAATATTGGACTTGGCTATGAAATGCATTAACGTGTAGGAAAGCTTTAAGAGCATTGAGAAGATTTTTTGTAAAGTTGATATAATCAATATCTACTTGAGATATGAAATCCTTATACTTCGACTGAGTCAAATATAACCTTTAAATGAGATACCATTCATGCTAGAATTCCAATCATAAAAGTGTGATTGACAATATAAAAGGAACGATTTGAATATAAAGCAAACTTCTCATAAAATAACACATTGATGTATGTATTTTACCAGTGGCGTACGCAGGATTTTTTCAAGGGGGGGGGGGGGGGGGGGGGGGTTTAAAATCGGGTCCAAAATTTCGCAACGACTCAGAAAAATTTGAAAATCGCGCCGGCCAAAAAGTCGCTCAGTGGGGGGGGGGGGGGGGGGGGGGGGGGGGGGGGGGGGGGGGGGGGGGGAGGGGGGGGGGGCGGGGGGGGGGGTCACTTTTTTTTTTTTTTGTTGGTCTCAAAATTTGAAAATTTGACATTTTGCTCCGTTGGGGGGGGGGGGGTAAGGTCACCTTTCTTAGGCCAGCCATGGGGGTAATTTTTTTTTTGTATTTTTTATTTTTTTAAATAATTTAAAAAAATAAAAAAAAATCCAAAGGGGGGGGGGGGGGGTTTAGGGATTTTTTAGGGGGGTTTACACACATAAAAATACCAAAGGGGGGGTTTAACCCCCCAAACACCCCCCCCCCCTGCGTACGCGCCTGTATTTTACTATCATTTATGCTGATTTACAACCAAAATTATTGCTTTCTAATGTGGTTGTTAAACAATGTAAAAATGTAATTTGTTTTTGCTTATTCCAGTTTATGTTTTAGTTTAAAAAATAACTGAAAAAAAATAATTTCAAAACAGAAAAACAAGAGGTTAGTGTGAACTGGTTCACCCCATCAATCACATTATACGATTCAATACGTTTCACACTTTCCTTAGCAACTGGTGTTTTCTGCCACCATTCCCAACTCAGTAGTTACGTCTAATACATTCCACCGCTGTTTATCTAGAGAAACAGCGTGAATTAAAATCATTTGCAGATAGTTGACATAGTTTCAAAGTTTCAGCTTCTCTAGCGAGATATTGTCGTGGATTTGGTCCTTAACTAGCGGCCAGAGGAGATCGAAATGACCATGAATACCGTTGTTATAATGCTCATAATCATGTTAGGAGCTGAGCTTATGTGCCGAGGTAAGTTAGAGTGTATGCATGAATGTGTTAGTTTTTTCATAATAGCAACAATTAATATAGTATACGACGGATTCGATTCAGAAATACAAACGTTATTTTAAAAAGCCTGGCCATCATTAAGCTTGCAATCTAAAGGAATTATTGATAATATTACAAATGTGCTCCAATATGTAATTATGCAAACTGCGGTTAATCACAAATGTGTAATTCCCCGCGCCTTAAACTCAGGATTTAACAGGTAATAGCTTTTTTGCCTATGTGTTCAAAATAAGGAACAGAGGAAGGCGCCCAGCAAAATATTTTCTTTAAGAATGAAAATTGAGTTCATTACTAATATTTTTAAAAGAGAGCAAAGAAAAGATGCAATTTCTATTTTTTCGATAATCTTTCTTGCATTGCAAGCAAAAAGTTTTCCATTCTCATCAATGAGGAACTGATTATTTCGATTATGAAATCTTTTGTTGTATGACACAATCGTTAAATTGCGCCATCTTATAAGATAAATTCATATTGTTTGGTGATTTATTAAGTTAGCAAGCCCAAGTAAAAAAAAAAAGGGAATGTGACAATCAAAGGCAGAAGAATAATGAAATGGGAAACCTTTGATAGAATTACTCAGAATAATGTGGAATTGATCTCTGTTTAAAAATGATATCCAAATAATTAGCATTAACAAAACTATAGAATTTTGAATAACAAAAATATTCATTAAAATCAAAGTACAGGCATCAGGCAGATGTCCAAAGACTATTTAAAGAACAAATAAATTAATTTCATGATTTCTTGTTTAGCCCAACTGCCATACGGTGGCATTATTTGCTGTAATCATAATTTGCATCCTGCATCATTTTTTGTTCAACTTAAGACAGGACTAGTTTCCATTTCGTATGGTCCATGTTTGTATTTATCTTATTCATGTTGAAGCAGATCCATGATTTGGTAAACAGGTTGGGGAATTTTCTGACTGGCAAACAAGCAAGAAACAAACCCTACATCCTCCAATGATTGTACGTCCCTATTCAAAATAATTCTAGTCTTTAATTTTTTAGCTCCTCTCTTCCTTTAATCTATATTTTATTTTCTCTTTTAATCCATCTAACCGTTCTCTTTCCACCGCCTCTCTCTGTTCACATGCATTTCTTATTGATGATGTTTTTTGGTTATATACAGGAACCGCACAACAAGAACAGGATCCTCCCGGGGGCCTTGGTGTTAACACCCTCCTCCAAGGTGATGACACTCAACAAATCGGAGAAGATAACAACGAAGGCGATTTCGCTCTTATAAGGATCAAGAGGCAATACAAGACTGATGACGTCAGTGAAGAAGGCCCTTATAAAGTCAGTATCAGTGATAGCAGCAGCAGCAGTGGTAGCAGCAGCAGCAGTGGTAGCAGCAGCAGCAGTGGTAGCTCAAGCAGCAGTGGTAGCAGTGGCAGCAGTAGTAGCTCAAGCAGCAGTGGTAGCAATGACAGCAGTGGTAGCAGCAGTAGCAGTGGTAGTGATGGCGATTAATAGTCCTTGATGAGTTCAAATCCTGATTGACAGAACT
This sequence comes from Strongylocentrotus purpuratus, assembly GCF_000002235.5. Lineage (NCBI taxonomy): Eukaryota > Metazoa > Echinodermata > Echinoidea > Camarodonta > Strongylocentrotidae > Strongylocentrotus > Strongylocentrotus purpuratus. The sequence continues at coordinate 21,832,972 of NW_022145612.1, forward strand.
CCATTTTCTATTTTCTTTCTGAAAACGCATTAATTTAATGATCTCAAATTTGATGAATAAGTTATAGGATAACCTGATAGTGATACTTCTACAATAGAAAAATAACATTTTGAAATCGATTCACTGTTGGGGGATGCCCGAATGGAAAACATGTACTTTTTTTAATGAAACCACAGGATAATTGAACAGTGTACATGTTTTACAATTAAACAGCATCATTCTTGTATGATAACAAATCCAGCATCCGAAATTAAACTCTCGATTTTTTAGAGAGCGTCAGCTGCCTCAAGCATCTTTATTGGTCGGCTTATCAACTAAATTATATGTCCATGTCAAAACACCAAACACGAAGTACCGAATACCACGACAAAACAGCGTTCATCTAAACACCGTCTTCAGATGAAAATGTTCTCGGATACTTTCGAAAATTTAAAAACCTAAAGCAATTTCAATAGCTCTGTCCGTCGCTGAACTATGCGAACATTACCACGATAAGTGGATATAATCGATATCTACTTGAGATATGAAATCCTTATACTTCGACTAATTGAAATAACACATTTATATGACATCCCATTCATGCTACAAGTCCAAATTTTAAAGTGTGATTGTGAAAGGAACGATTTGAATATAAAGCAAACTTTTATCATAAAATAACAAATTGATGTATGTACCATTTTACTATCACTCACTTACTCAAAATTGCTGATTTACAACAAAAAGTATTGCTTTCTAATGTGATTTAAAAAAAACGCAATAATGCAATATGTTTTTTGCTTCTTGTCTTTTCGGACCCCTCCCCCCCCCCTAACTATACAGTTGTCTAATTGCACGTTATAATCCTAGATTGATTGTCATTTTTTTAATTCTCGATCGGCTCTTGTCTATTTTATTTTTTATTTTTAATTGTATGATAATTATATAATATCTTTGACAATTCAAATCAATAATTTTATTAGTTTTATTGCGAGTGCCTACTTTATAACAAATTGGGAATTGATTGAACGATTGATTGATAGATGGATTGGATTGTTTTATTTATTGATTGAGTAAGTGAGCTATTGTGTGATTAATTGATTGATCGTATGATTGTTTTTGTTACTTCGTTGATTGGCAATTTGATTCCCGTGTTTGATTGATTTATTGGTGTTGACTGCATTGTTTACGTGCTTGCCTTGACTAAGTGAATGTTTGATTTAACTTTGTAATTTATTGATGACTGATCGATTGTTGTTGCTAATTGATTTATTGTCTGATGGTATAGTGAATTATTAAGGAACTGAATCTGTATTGCCATGATGATTGATGAGCTGTTTGATTTCATTGTAAGGTTAATTGATAACAGTTAAAGGCTGACTTGATTGAGTAGTCTTAGAACGGGGACGACCCACTAGATCAACATACCACAAAAAATGCCGGCCTCGTGAAAAATTAGCAAAGATGCTAAAACGCCGGCAAGACCAACATGTCAGTCCAATGGCTTTTCGGTCCCATAAACCATCAGATGGTTCCTTCATTAATTAATTTGTTCTAATGACTGTTTTATTTTGTTGTTGATGATTTAAACTCTTGAGTGCATTTGTGAATTAATAATTATGTTAGTTCTTCGATTGCCATGGTTGGTTGATTGATTAATATTTTTGACTGATGGATCAACCTGCATTTGCTTTGCCTTGATTATTGATTAATCCAATACAACACTGAGTAGTTATTGTTGCCATTATTTCGGGATTGGTTAATCAACACCTTTTCAAAGGTTAAGGCTTATGTATAAGTCATATAACTGTCTTGTCATGTTTTGTGCTGAAAGCCAGAGGACCGTACCTGCTCATAGACTTTTTCTTATATAGTTTTGACGCCCTTCTGGCTTTCAGCACACGACACGATGTTTTTGTCTTATGTTTTATGTATTACATGTTATACCAATAGAAAACAAATTTCTGTATTATATTATGGACAATAAAATCTTGAATCTTGAATCTTGAATCTATATCACATGATGTGGTTACAGTGATACATCCCTCCCCTACCTAGTACTCAGAATATGATTATATTTGGGATGAAATTCTTGAAATGGTGCGGACAACTAAAAAGGAAGAAGGCGATAATGGTCCGGGTTTAGAGGTGCTGCCCCGAGTGCCCCCTCCCCCAAAAAGGAACAAAAATGAACATGTTCCTAATACATCAATGAAATAAAGAATATCTGAAGGAATTGTCCTAATATGCCCTATAAATGGTGTACAATACGACGCCCGCGCGATTGATCCAAACAAGCGGTCGCTGTAGATAACCATTGAAACAATCCTAGCGGCGTCTTGAAACCTGCTAAAAAAAATGCCAAATACAAGTGTTATTGAGGCATTTTGATTGTTTGTTGCCAATCAATTTCAGCTCATTGTAAAAGAAATTTATCAACAGCTGGACCCGGAGAGTGATATTCTATATTCCCACGGTACAATAATGCCGAAGGTCACGCAATGCTGCCACTGTGGAGGCGTATGGGAACCTCAATGCTGGTGTCCCACTCTAAAACTCGAGACACGATATAGTTAATCATATTTTTTTTTAAATAGTGTATTATTTCATTCATTGTGAATCCTGACCAAAATGACCAAGGTATTATAAACAAACTGGATCAGCCATCAACAGGGCACACAACAGGTTTTACGTTGAATTTCAAACAAAGTAACGTTATCTGCAACAAGTAACATATCTTGTTTCCTATGATTTTTTTAAATTTAATCATGCAAAGATGTGATAATTAAGATTCGCGTCAACTTATACAAAAATTGCCAAAAATGAATAGAAAAATAAATTAAGACTTTCTCCTCCTTGTGTAAGAATTTCTGTATATGAAACCGTATTCATATCAATACAGGGTGACGAAATCAAATTATGCACAACCACAATACCCAATAAAAATCAATGACAGAGAAACGCTTCCGCCAACCATGGCATATGCAAAATCCATAGAGTGGCATCGTCTGAAGTGATTGGTCATACTCGAGAGGCACCAAATGAAAATCGATCCTCATCAAGCTCTCTTAGCAAAATATCCAAAGGTGTTGTATTTTGTAAAAACAATTTATCAACATCGACAGAAAGAGTTTTCGTTTCATTTTTGACTTGTCCAGCAAACTGACCACAATGGCCAAGATGGACTGGCCGTTTTACGTGTTCGTTGGAGCTTTCTGCCTTAATCAAGGTAAGTTTATATTCGGATACTTGTCTTGTTGGAATGATCGTTATGACTCTGCTTTGTTACACTCATATCTAACAGTCCTTGTTTTCACATAAATTTTGTTCTCAGTAACATAACAGGCGTATGTGTATTGTGATCACATTTACCCCTCCTGTATTTCTACTGTTTAATTATCACTGTTATACTTTTGATCACTAGTTTTTGAGATACGATAGTTTCAACGTTTCTTTTAATTTGATATACAAATAGTACATTCAATTCCAAAACGATGAGTTTACAAGAAGAATTGAAACAGTATCCAGTATTTTACTATTTTGTAATATTTTGATATTGGGGAAGATTTATATTGAATTTCATGTACCTGAAATAGCCAGTGGACAAAACATAGGATATAATTTTTTTTTAATATAAAGTAAATAAGTTTTCGAAAAAATTTACGAAATATAAGCTCGTTTAATATATATACTTTTAGTGATGGCTCGCCCCCCCCCTCCCCTATTCATTTGATTGCATTCGTCCTGCTTTGATACTTATCCATTTATCCTTCTGCTCGTAACATGCCATCATGACTGGCCACTGTTATTAAGAGGGTTTTTTCCTTCATTTTGAGTTTCATAAAAAATTATCAATTTCTTAATAAAATTTGTATTTCCTTTCGTTTGTCGAAATAAAATGATGTTGCTTTTTCATGAAAATGATGTGTGCATTAAGCAAACACTATAAACAAATCAAATATGCTTTCTTGAACAAACACCATCAAATTATTTTCTCATGCGATCATGTTTTTTTTTTCATTATGCCCAGGTCTTGCACTGAGTAATCTCAATGGTGAAAGGGCTCCAGACGTTGCTAAACGTTCTGTTGATGATGGTCCTCAAGCCAATGCACATATCATCGAGAAGCGAGACGACGATGATCCACCGCCGACTGCTTTGCCGGGCCCTTTTAACCGACCGCCTCTCGGTGGGGGTGGTAATGCACCCAACTCCATCCAGCACAAGCGATCCGTTGATGATGGTCCTCAAGCCAATGCACATATCATCGAGAAGCGAGACGACAGTGATCCACCGCCGACTGGTTTCCCTGGCCCTTTGACCCGACCGACCCGGCCACCTCTCGGTGGGGGTCATGAAGAGTCCGCCCTCCCCCACAGGCGATCCGTTGATGATTTCCTGGGTGACGACGGTGAGGGTGGCATGTCGATCAGTCATGTCATTCATAAGAGGGAGGACGTCAAGGAAGATGCTAGTCTGACTGGTGATGGTGCCATGCCAATTAGTCACGTCATTCATAAGAGGGAGGAAGTCGAGGACCTGGTTGATGACGATGAGGGTGGCATGTCGATTAGTCACGTCATTCGTAAGAGGGAGGAAGTCGAGGATGAGGGCGGCATGTCGATTAGTCACGTCATTCGTAAGAGGGAGGAAGTCGAGGATGAGGGCGGCATGTCGATTAGTCACGTCATTCGTAAGAGGGAGGTAGTCGAGGATGAGGGCGGCATGTCGATTAGTCACGTCATTCGTAAGAGGGAGGAAGTCGAGGATGAGGGCGGCATGTCGATTAGTCACGTCATTCGTAAGAGGGAGGTAGTCGAGGATGAGGGCGGCATGTCGATTAGTCACGTCATTCGTAAGAGGGAGGAACCCTTAAAACTGGATACCGATAGTGAGACAACGACTCCGCCAGTAAGGAGACCACGAAATAAGAGAAAAACCGCCAAGCAAGATGCTAGTCTGACTGGTGATGGTGCCATGCCAATTAGTCACGTCATTCATAAGAGGGAGCAAGTCGAGGAGGAACCGATCAAACTGGATACTGATAGTGAGACAACGACTCCGCCCGTAAGGAGACCACGAAACAAAAGAAAAACCGTCAAGCAAGATGCTAGTCTTACTGGGGACGGCCCTGCCAATTAAGTTGTTTGGTACAATAGAAAGTAGTAGAGGCGTCAACAAAGAGGCAAGGAATTCAGGAGAAAAAAAATCAAGAAAAGGAACTATGTGCAGCCAAAGTGGCAGCGAACTCAAGTATTCTGAATGCACTATGGGACAGTCATACCTTCGTGTTAATCTTTAAAAATCAAACTGTTAATTCATTTCTAAAAATCCAATCAGCTTTTGATCTGCTTCTGTCATAATACATTTAGAATCTTATTTTGCAAGGATTAAGCAATAGTCGTTTTCTTTTCAAACATGAAGTTTCTTTCAAGTCTTTCATTGTAGTAAAAACATAATTTGCATAATTTTGTCCTCAATACAATTATTATTACCATTCTTAATTATAATAGTCTGGCTACAGTTAGCACTGATGGATCTTTCAGCATTCCCGTTTTATATCATAGTTTTTCCTGAGAATTTTTTTTTTCATTTTCACCTTGGTAATTAATCAAAACCATCTGTCAGCTAACAGCTCAGAAAATAAAAGTGTATTGGGGGAAATAACGGGGAAACGATTTCAGAGGCGTGGGAGGGGGCGGAGCTTTGTAACGATTGAGGTCTCGTAATCGGAAGGTTACGACACCGTTAAATGAGCTAATAATAAGAATTCAAGCTTACCTGCAAACACACGTGGTTTGTTAGTAGTCAGGTACAATAAACCATCATCAGGCAATGATGAAGTTGGCTCAATGTTCTCACAATTATTGGTAAATTCATGTGAATACAGGGCAAACACACACTCTTAATACACTACAAACAATAAAACGAGGAAATCCGAAGTTGAGTTTGGTAGTGTGATGTTGTAAACATGTAACCATAATTTCCTGGGCCTTTCTTAACTTGCTCAGAGTTTTGAACGTAAGCCGAGAGAATGCGCATTGATCAAGCAAATGAAAATATCATGAAATATGATACTGAGGTGTTCTTGATCATCAATTAGGAACAGAGATAAAGAGAGAGAGAGAGAGAGAGAGAGGGGGGAGAGAGAGAGAGAGAGAGAGAGTGAGAGACAGAGAGAGAGAGGGAGAAAGAGAGAAAGAGAGAGGGGGAGAGATCGAGAGGGTGTTTTGGCGCCATGGAGGAGCTCAGAGACAGAGAGAAAGAGACACATAGGCAGATTTAGAAATAGGAGCAAAGAACACAAACGCACACAGGCACACACGCACACACGCACACACGCACACAAAGGGGACAGAGAGACGGGGAAAGGCAGGATAGAGATGGAAATAAGGCTGAGAGAGAGAGAGAGAGAGAGAGAGAGCTACACAAGAGGGGACAGAGTGATATGTATAGACAGATAGAGGACGCGACAGAGCAGAGCGGAGAGAGGAGGAGAGGGAGGATGGTGCAGAGGGGGAGAGGGTAGGGGCGAGAGGGGAGAGAGGGGGATATAAACATGGTATAGAATGCCAGATAACAACAAGTAAATGAGTCAACTCTCAGGCCCGAATTCACAAAGAAGGTTTATCGACAAACCTTGGTTTTCGTACGTCATTATGACGCGTTTTTACGCGTTTTTTACAAACCTGGTTTGTAAAAACGCGTCGTAACGCGTCATATGACGCACGAAAACCAAGGTTTGTCGACAAACCTCCTTTGTGAATTCGGGCCTTAGTGTCTGTCTGCCTATCTCTTTCTCCCTATATCCCTTCCTTTTCTCACGAACCACTCCTTCTCTCTCCGACTCTCTTTATCACTCTCTTTGACTCTGTCTTATGCTTTTATCTTTCTATTTCTCTTTTAGGACTGCGTTTGCGATTTGTATTTTAGATTACCTTTAGGTTTGGAGTTAGAGTTAGATACAGATTTAGTCACGGATCGAAATTAGGAATGCCGTAATTGTATAAGAAATGGAGTGAGATAATAAATGGTAGTCAGTGTCCATGTGTATTACATCATAGGTCACTGACCCTAGATTGTGTTGAATTACCAGTTTATGTGTCTTTGTGTGCAGGTCTCAGGTCTTCAGGCCCGGTCTTCAGGTCTCTGAAGCAGCGAACCCATGTTCCCACAAAATATACACCAGCTTGATTATAATCGAGGGTGAGGGAAATTTGATATCATCGTCTCTTTACGTCGGAACCAAACAGGATCTTTAATATTAATCTTTGCCTTCTCTGACTCTGACACAATATTCACAGTTTAAACTATTTGTCATTAATGTACTATAATAATAATAATAACAAGTCTTGAAGTTTACCTCTTTTTTGTTGTTGATAGGTGAACTGGACGTGGAAAAAACATATTAACATCATGATTTAACTTTAAAATTCAAGACTCTAATTGGGTACGATAACCGATTTAATCACTCGATGGACAACAACATTTCAAATATCACACAATTTCATACTACATGTACAACACCATCGAATTTTCATATAAACATGATATAATACTAACATACTATCATCACATTAGCATTTAAACCGATTTTTACGTAGTAATAAAATGCCTATGTGGGTGATCAGACCTTATATCAAGATGAGAAAACAATCTCATTATGAGTCCGAGGGTAATGTCAATCATAAACTATATATTTTTGTTGTTGTAGAATGTAATTTTTACAACATTGCATCACCTTTTTTATGCAAACAGTAAAGAAGAAACGTGTCTCTTTAATTTACAAGAAAACCATAACCCGCACCATTGTTTGATTTCATACTTTCTATTATCTCAACCCAGGCTCACCACAGCGAAATGAATGTGCATCTAATATCATATCTCAACCGTGCTGTATTTCAACAGATCTCATTAAAACGAGTGAGACAATACGACTACGAATGCAATACCACTGTCTTACTACATGTATATCAAGTCATCAACACTAATCTTAATGAACATGCAAATTTTACAGTGCATAAAGGCTTAAACGATGTTTTCCCCTTTCGTTACTATAATATCATTTTGAAAACAATCATAGCAAACAAACCAACATTATAATGATTACACAGATAATTACAAGCGATCTATTATTTTGCTATTTTTAACACGAATCACGTATGGATAGCATACAAAAGCCAAAGAGCAGAACGATATAAATTGTAAACATGTATTCCGTTGATATAAATGATTACAGCCTGTATTTTATTCACCAAATGGACGTTCATAATAATGTGCTCAACAATGATTGCATGAATTCCTTGTCTGGTTAGTTTCATTCGCACTGAACATCCTCAGAGCAACACTGAATGTATTCGAAAATGAATGCATCATTTTGACTCTACGATAAGTTTAGCCTGATTCACATTTACATGGAGACCAATATAGGCAAACATGGGAAATGGAGTGTGAATAGGAGAGAGAGGGAGAGAGTGGGGGAGAGAGAAAGAGAAAGAGAGAGAGAGAGAGAGAGAGAGAGAAAGAGAGGGGAGAAGGGGGTGTTTGAGGTATACACGAACGACGAAAAGGGAAAAAAATAGTTGGAGTAAAAGACTTGATGTAATCGGGAATTGTAGCGTACATTTTTAAACAATACGAGGTGAATCCAACCATAATATTAAAAAACATGAAGGTTTATTAGTGCCAGTGAATCGCTTCATTATTCAATTCTGCAATTTCCACTTCACTTCAACTTCCCATTTTACACTACTTCATGTTTGACTTCGCAAACATATTTTAATGCTATATTATGATTACAGCAGACGACGTTTGAGTCATAAAAGCTCCTCGTGCGAAAAATCGGCTTATCGACAAATTCTAAATTAAGATTTTTCAAGGTGAAAAGTAATTTCACCAACTACTACAACCATGCAAAAAAAAAAAGAGGAATAAGCATTCGAAAAAATTGAAGTCACGTGTAATTTATATGAAGCTATAAAACATGGAATTATCACTGCACTATTATACTGGCACGTCATGGCTTTAATTACACCCGTTACTTCTATGATTATGAAAATAAAAGCAACATAAAAAAACACCAATAAAAAGGTGAGCTACTGCACAAAAGAAATGAAAATCATTGGACTGCATTAAAAGTGACTGAGAAAATGTGATTAACACAAATTAAAGTTTGTGTGACATAGAAAATGACAAAGAGAAGTACTGGGAGAGGAAGATATAAATAGACAGATAGATGGAGAGAGAGAGAGAGAGAGAGAGAGAGATAGAGAAAGAGATAGAGACAGACAGACAGAAGTGTGATTGTGTAGTGAGAAGAAGCGTACCTCTCATAATTATAAGCAACGACTGTTTACTTTATTTGAAAGTATGAACAGACTTTTCAAGGTAATCTACATTATAAAATGTGTTTTTGTTAAAAGAAATTGTCATCAAGGATACTCAGTAATATCTTTATGGATATACTCTATACCTCCGATTGCCTACCTGTTATTCATTCTTTTCAAATTAAAGTGCTCTAAAAATGCGTATTTTAGTCGATTTAACGTGAGCGAACACACTGTTTTATTCAGATCTAACTTCTGAAGAAGTCTCTAATGACACGTCGGAAGGTGCGGTTGGCTGCGGCGTAACAGAAAGGGTTCAAAAGACTGTTCACGTACACCCAGAAGAAACTCACCTGAAATCACACAAAACAAGGCAAAGTTTATGAAAAGGTATGAAACAAGAAATGATATGCTAATTTGGTCATTGTTCATGATTACACCTGGTAAACATTACAAAATATACAGGCCAACTCCGACCGAAAAATAAAGTCGAGGTAAATAAGACAGCTAATTAGAAACTTATCATTTGTTCAACAATAATCTCAATCGGTATAATTATGATGTGCTTGTGATGTCATTCATTCGCGATTCACCAATTATTTTGATAATTATACAAAATTAATGTTGCATTTCCCAAGAAACTAATTTCCCACGCCTTCACGCAGGTAAACATACCTCTATACATGTTATAGATACATTGACTGCTATAAGCATCGCTGTTTATATAGGCTCAAGGGGACGTTACATCATATATGACCCCCCTGCGCGCCCCGGCGGGATGTACCTCCCCGAGAGCCAGTATCGAAACAGCTATGCTTCGAATATTAAAGTGGTCCATATATCTATTATATACCGAATTCACACCAAAAAAAAACTACAAAGAATTCTTACATTATCTTTTTCTGGATATAGATTGGTTATTATATACCTCTCTTTATAGTATGTTCAATAAATCTAGTCATCTGATTGGTCGTAATTGTAGTCTTGATTTTAGCGATGCCCGCCTACCGGTCAATAGTTTTTTTTTTTACAATGCCCGTTGCCTCGGTTAACGGGCCGCACAAATAAATTTTGCTGAGATCCCCATTGGTTTACGTGTTAAAAAGTTTCTTTGTGCGAGCGCGGATTACATACAGTGCTTTTTGTCTGCGATTCCCGAATGATCGAAATGTTCAAGCAACTTTCTAGCGAAGATTTACAAACAGTGTCTCAGATTTTATGTGATGTTTTAACCAGTTTTTACTCAAGAAAAGGATAAGGTAAGAATTCTTTGTAGATTTGTTTGTGAATTCGGTATATAAAAGATTATATCGACTGTTTCGGGGACGTGTATGACCGCGTGGCGCGCCTCGAGGTTATATCAAGACGTAGAAAGGCTATAGAAACAGCGATGCCTCTCATAGCAGTCAATATATCTATAAAACATCATAGAAAATCTGAGTACGCGTATGAAGGTGCAAAAAAAGATAATGATATTGTTTGTATGCTCGTACATATAAACATAATGTGGAGAGTCACGTGAAAGCTTCTCAGCCAACTGGAATTATTTTATATAATACAAATATTCCTTTATCTTTATAGTTTTTTTGAAGGAAAAATGTATGGTGGCCCAGAAGGGACATTGCGAATCGTGAACTTTGTTGTGAAATTCGCGAAAAAATTATGCGACTTGTCGCACATTTTGTCACTCGCACCAAAAAACACACTAACAATGATATTCATGTTATAAAGGTTGAACATGTTATAAATGAACCTTTTTTTTATTGGAAAAGACAGTACAATCACGAAAGGAGACTGTACTGCACCCAGGGAAAGATAATATACCATACGATGTTTATGAAAACTACCAAAAGTAATCAAGGAAATCATCTTGAATATTATTAAACCGGTGAAATTCCAACTCAACTGAAGCATTCTCTATCAACCCCTATCCTAAAACATGAAAAAAAACTAGAAGTACATCGTCTCATAGACCCATTGCTTTAAGATCTTGTTTTGCCAAGATTGTCGAACGATAAAATGATAAAAGAAAGTTGAAAAGCATGAATTGTTACCCAGTTTTCTAAGTGAATTTAGGAAAGGTCGAAGTGTTACAGACAATATTGTTCAATTAGAAAACGACTTTCAAAAGAGCATCAGCTGTAACGAACACACAAAATAGCAGTTTTCTTGGATGTCGAGAACCGTTCGATACTCTTTGGTTAAAAGGACTGACATTTAAATTAGCACAAAATGGAATCGAGGGCATATGTAAAGGTTTATAGAAAAAATTTTAACATCATGAACCCTTCAAGTACGAATTGGCAATACAGAATCTAGAACTTACAAAGCGCATAACGGGTTACCACAAGGGAGTGTTTTATTTTTTTAAGTCCTCTTTTATATAACATAATGATGAGTGATAAACTGTCAGACCCAGAGGTAAGAATATCTATGACTGCGCAATATGGATATCAGGCAGAAACATTGTACAGATTACTGGAAAAATACAACAATATCTGAACCTTTTAATCTGCTGGTTTGAAGAGTGGGGTTTTCGACAGGGGATTCGACTCTCAGCTGAGAAAAGAGTGCCTGTATATTTCAAGAAAAGCTGGAACGTTTTACCGCATGAAATAGAAATGACTGGAAATGTGCTAACGTACGTAAAATCTCATCGCTTTTTAGGAGTTATATTTTGATAAAAGGTTACAGGTGGAAACGGGGTAAATGCCTTTGGATATAAGAAGAAAAAAGTTTTCTAATAAATATCGAAAAAACATCAAAAGATGGGTGATTATCTGTTGTTGAAAAACATTGAACCATTTTGGCAATTAGAATTACCTGAAGGGAAAAGCATCTAAAGCAAACCTCTTGGATATAAAATCCAAAGCAAGCTGGGAAAGCGTATAAAATCGATAGGCCCCTACTAATTTACACTATGGATATTCTACCCTCCGGTAGTGTCAACGTAATGAAGTACTCGACTAAAGAAAACAGCTGATCACCATACGCAACAAATAAAAAGGGGGTTAGGAAATTATACATACAAAATGGGTGACTATATTACATAATATACACCGATGGATCAAAAGTACCTAAAAGAGGGACTTCTTCAGCTGCCTTTTACGTCCCTTACTATTTCATACAAAGCAAAAGATTGGCAAATTTTACCTCTCCGTACATGCAGGGCCGATTGGCTGCCATCATTCTTGCTCTCAGATGGGTAGAGGAAATAGATATCTTTGTGGGGGTGTTGTTATATTTAGTGATTCACTGAGTGCTCTTATTGCATTACAACAACCGAAGGACGACCTTTTATTCTGCAGATTATCACCAGACTACTAGAGGAGTTGACAATTATATGTACGTAGAGTGGATTCCGGGTCATTGTGGAATCAAATGGAAAGAGATTGCGGATTTCCACGCAAAGGTCGCATTAGAGAAGAAAACAGAAATCAATAATAATCTAACTTTGTCAGAGATGAAAGGCTTAATAATGATCAGTTACAAACTAAGAAAGGTTGGATAAAACAAAATCCCATTAGGCAACATTAATCTTAAAAAAGGATCTGATGTTAATAAGTAATATTGTTCATTAAAGATTAGGAATTTACCCTACTGGTTTTTGTAATACATGCCACAACATATAGACGGTAAAACACTTTTTTAGTATGTATTGCCCTTACTATAATATATAATAGAAAGGGCAAGTTTTTAACAGAAATAAAGGAATCTCAACCGGACAAAGTAATATTTACCAAGCCCACAAATGTTTTGCTTACATTTTGTCTAATTATATTATTGTCGAATTTGAGTTCAATATGTACCCCTTCGGAACACTTCGGTACACTAACGCCCACTATAGCATAATATGCCCGGCTGAGTTATGCCCACCGAAAAGTAGCCCGTACAGAGTGAGTCAGAAAAAATGTCCCACTTATAATCCTCATAACCAGGTCCCTCGGAGAGGACATTAAGCCGTCGGCCGTCTGGTTGCTTACTTACAAACATTTATGCTTTCTTAGCAGTCAGGTAAAAAAATAACAACCAACCACAACCAACCAACCAACCACATTGTTTCATAATTTCCCCTTTTCTAATTAAGCATTCATTGTTATCAAAATCGCTGAATGTTTAAGTGGCATTTCCCTGACAATCGTTCCCACTACCACCATCATCATCATCATCATCATCATCATTGTCATCATCTTAATCTTTATCATTATCATCCTCATCAACATGAAGTGCACATGAATCCAATGTGCTATCTCAATACGTAGGTACATTATCAATCGTTGGCTATGTCTTTTGTTGGTGTGTGTGTGTATGCGCGCGTGCGTGTGTGTGTGTGTGTGTTGTTTTTATCTGTCTGGCTGTCTTTGTTCAAAACACTATTTTATTCCTTACCCAGCAACTATTAAAAAGTGGGACATTTTTTATGACTCATTCTGTATAAGGTAATTTGCTGAGTGGTAAGGGGCATGGTGAAGCGCTATGTGAAACTGAGTGGGTAGCGTAGTCAATTTGATGAGTTGCACAAAACTGTTCCGATATTATTCTTAGATATTTGTGTTAATAAATAAATTATAAAAACAAAATCCGATATACTAACGAGAGATACATGTGACGTAAAGTATTTCGGTGACAATAGTCACAACTGACTAATCGCTATTGAACCAAAACAGAATAGGAAGGAGGATTTGTCCCTTATAGGCCCGGCACCATAGAAATGCAATGGATAGGAAGACTGAGGGTGGAATTAAATGACAAAAAGCACAAACTTGTATCCCAGTGGCGCATTTGTATCTAGGTATAGTCATTTTCTGTCTTGTTAGAATTTCATTTTCTTTTAATTGTGTTCTGATTAGCCTCAAACCCATTTGCCTAATTTTTCTCTGTTTTTATTGAAATCAAGATATTGGGTGAAAGGAGTTATTTTTAAAAGAAATGATTCCCAACTGACGTTCGGATCGTAAAGTTTGGTAATGGTGTTTGATACAAGTTTACAAAACGTAAGCATGATTAATGACAGTGTTTTTGTATTTCCAACGTGGGCTTGAATTCTAAATCTTCGGAAACCATACGAGAATCTTTTAGATTCCATCTGCAAAAGATATAGAATGACAAATTGCACAAAACGGACCGCAGAGAAGCCTATATATACACAATTTATAGACTTATAAAACCAGCAAGTGAAACGACGTTATTGTTAATTTATGTAAAATGATGATAATGATGATCCACAGCACTGGCATGGCGCCATTTATCTGTTTCAAATATTCAAAGGCGCCTGCATGCTCCTCCAATAGTCATGTTCTACACATTTGCTTGAAATGATGGGTTTTGTGGGCTGACTTAAAGCTTTCTTTAAGCGAAATCTGGTAGGAAATTAGATTATGTCAAGAATAAACATGGTGCAAAATTTGAATTTTCAGAATAGAAAGCATTAAAATGGTAATCAGTATCGTGCGTGGTGCTGAGGCATCTTAAGATAAGGCCACTCGGTCATTAGGACAGTTTCTTTTATATGCTCTTTTATTTTTTCTTCATCTGATAATACAAAGAAGAAGAAGAATCATTTAGGTATCAACTTTAGCCTGTATATAGAGCTCAACGTCATATCAGAAGTTATAACTTAAAAATAGAAGATAATACATTTTTGTCCTGCCTTTGCAAATGCTTGACACTATGTGCTTCATGAGATCTATATAATGGTATTTCAGTTTTAATGATGAGAAATACATATTTATATACTATATCCTTACAAAAAAAAAGCCGTCCTGGGAAACGATAACAACAGATCATTGAAAGCCGGATGTGTTGATCTAGATGAGCGAGATGTATTAAGTTGTCATGAGGTGTGTGGCTCCCCGTCCTCTTATTTTCTCCATGAATTGTTCCAACAACAAAAAATCCGATTACTTTTATTTCATCCTCATAAATTCCCTTAATGCGATTTCGTAACGCAGTTGAATTCAAAAAGGTAAACTCCGGTGAACCGATGACAGAAATCAGGAATATAAATATTTGATTACTGGCCTTTTGTACAGCGTATACAAAACTATTGCGACGGTGCAGATCAAATCCGCCAATATTTAATAAATGAAAGTGTAGAATTTCTGGAATTTAAATTATCTGAATTTTGATTAGAGTGATATTGCGTCATTTTGAATTGAAATTTACCGAAGTTTCTTGCAGACTGAATTATAGAGGTAATTCCTGGAAGATAAGGGTCACGTCAGGGAGGATGACCTGTGAAATCTTTACCCAATTCTTGTTAGAGAAGGGAGGAGGGTTGATGAATCGGATTTACCCTTTTACTTTTGGGTAGGAGGTGACATCAATAATTCACAAGTGAAAGGGTGCAGTCGCCCCCCGAAAAAAAAACGAAAAGTGGGGGGGGGGGGGAACGCATTTTCGCCCCCAACCCCCCCCCTCCGAAAAAATCAGCAGTAAAAATGGTTTGTATTTTTTAGCCAGGAAGAAAATGAAAAAAATAATAAAAACCTGAATTGAATCACATAGATTGATTGATTGATTGATTTTTATTCGACAAGCTTCCAACATACAACAATATACAATAATAACAGATCAAAAAAAGTCAGCTTGAACAGGATAACCCACGAAAGCTCGAGAGCTTATTTCCAGTGGGGTCCCTTACAGACATGTATAAAATTAATAAGTTAAAATAGTAATATTTACAGACAGATAAGAAAATTAAAAGAACTACTTATTAAAGATAATAATAATAACAACATTAAACTGATGATAGAAATGATATTAAGTACAAGAAGAAAAAGAAGAAGGAGAAGAAGAAAAGGAGGAGAAGGAAGAAGAGGAAAATAATGATGAATTTGTAGAATTTCTATAACGTACGAAAACATAAGTTTTTACAACATGAAAAAGTATGAACCGACAGAAGAATAAAAATTTCAATCATATAATATGTCCTTCTCTTCTCTACATACAAAATTACATTCCATTCAAAGAAAATGAGAATATACAGGAATTAAATTTCATAACATTCCGCATGCCCCTATTTTATCAATGGAGTATTTAATAATAGCGATACACGTATATCGTGGAAATATTGTGAGAGGATGTGAAAGCGTGCATGTGCGGCAGTTGCCCCCCCCCCCCAATAAAATTCCAACGCGGTTTATTTCTATTTCGATACCAGTTATTTACAAATGTTGCTGAAATGACATGATATTCCGGGATTTTTTCTCAATTTTTGTTGTAAATTATATAATTTCTCATGCGTTTGTTGGAAAATTACAAATTCCTAAATTTACAGTCAGGCCAAAAATATGCTTTTTTAGAAGCCTTAATTTCATGACCTGCAGAACGGCGGGGCTCGGGGCACAAGCCCACCCCCTCACTTTTTGAAAAAGTATGTGAAAGAGAAAAAGAAAGAAAGAGAGAAAAAAAGAATGAGTGCCTGCCAGTGTCACAAAGGGGGTATGAAAATATCGTCATCTGATCATAATTAAATACCTAAAACCCCTGAGCTTCCGCGGGCTTTGCCCCCTGGGCTCCACATAGGGCCCTGAAGGCGGGCCCCTGGATGCTCATCTGACCGTAATTTAATACCTAAAAAACCCTGAGCTTCATGGGGCTCAGCCCCCTGGTCCCCCGCCAATTAGTGACCCGCCATTGTCACAAATAAGGTATCAAAATATGCCAATCTGACCGTAATAAATACCTAAAACCCCTGAGTTTCCGCCCTGAGACGGACACCTGAATGCCAATCTGATGCCCATAATGCCCATTAAATGCCTTAAACCTCTAAAATCTTAATAATTATGCTTATCTGACCGTAATTTGATGCCTTAAACCTTGAACTTCTGGGGATCCACTCATTGACCCCAGCCGGGCCAAAGCCCCTGGACCCCACGCCAATTGCTCCACTCGCGTCGCTCGCTACGCTCTACCTGATCGTTATTGCTCCACTTTGAAAAAAATTCAGCGGGCCCTGCATGTAACATGTAAGAGTGTCGGTGATGCAGATTCTTCTTCGCCCCCACCCCCTCAAACGTGTTTGCTCATAACGCCACTGGCCCGGAACGGTGACCCCCTGGAATGTTTGACCCCCCCCCCCCCCCCATACTGCTTCTGGCGCGCCATAATTATTATATGAGATGAGGGTGACGTTCATCAATTTCTTTTAAAGGTGAGATAAGTGATATGTGAAGAAATTTTAACTATATCCTTTTAAGCAGGGAGAATGACCTAACAGTGTATCCAGAGCATCAGAGCTAAAGTTAATTCTGTAGTTCAGCAAGTAGGCCCATATATCTTTATATGGCCCTTGTTTCTCCTGAAGAAGGGCATGTGGTATCGCAAAAAAATGATTTTGAAAAGTGGTAGTTTTATAGTGACACTGGATAGGAACGGAAACAAAACGTCTTGTTGAGTGATTCCTTTTATTCATTTATGTTTGAATTTTTGTTTGGAATTTGCATTCTATTGTGCCAATCTGTATTGCACTTATGTTTAGACAGTTCAAAATCCAACATGACAAAGGAATGTAACTACCATAACACCGATAAAATATATATTAATGGGCAAAACGAATCTATTTCTGTAAACTATGGATAATAATAATTATTATTATAGGCATTTCTATAGCGCCGTCTATCTAGAAATTCTATTACCCTGGCTTTAGCCTAGCTGCCATTACAGGGCTCCAGCAAATCAAGGGATTAATTCCTGCCGGGTACCCATTTACCTCACCTAAATCCTTCCTACTGACACTCGCTGGATTTTTCCTTTAATGTTTTATGGTCCCATGGCTTGAAAATATGGTCAAATGTAATTCCATGTAAGTTTAAAGGTAGTATACACAGAAACATTCGATGTCTTCACATTTAACAACAAAATCTTCCGCTTGCAAACTTCATGTTTGTATAATTTTGATGGTGAGTAATCTGATGATCGAATTCCTTGTTCAGGTTTATTGTATACTTGTATTTCCTCTGAATATCTTTGAGAATAATATTTGTTAACATATTGCTTCACATGATGACTAATAGTTATTATTCCTTTCAAAGCCAAGAGAGAGCAAATGTGAAGTATTCCTTTGACAGTAAAAATATGTAAAAAGATAAAGCTTGCAAATTTCTCACCCTCTCTTCCGCTCATTTCAGAAAGATTTCCAACCCTTTCCTAGAAATCTCGCCCAGCCCCCCCCCCCCCCCCACAATAGAAGAATGGGTGTCATCCCCTTATAAATGCAGCCTATATTTATTCCAAATTATTACGCTTTCTACGTTGTCCCGAATTCATAGATGTAAATCCCCATCGTGCCTTTTACATACAGACCGACTAAAGAACAGATTTACTACATGGGCGACATGTATGAAAGGGAGAATGTCAAAAAGGTAAAAAGATAAAGCTTGCAAATCTCTCATCCCCCTCTTGCGCTCATTTCTGAAATATTCCTAACCCTTTCCCTCAATAGAAGAATGGGTGTCATTTCATTCCCCCTAAAGGATGCCTATATATTTTCACGCTTTCTACGCTTTGTCCTGAATTCATTGATGTAAATCCTAATCCTGCTAAAAAAAAAAAGATTTACTACATGGGCGATATGTATGAAAGGAGGAATATTAAAAAGAGCAATAGCAATAAGTCTGTGTAAAAGCTACAGACCACGGTTTTCTTCGGGCCTTTACGGTGGATGAAGGCACAAATCTAAGAATCTGCTATTACATACAACATCGTAAATTTTCCTTTGAATCAATTGTATATACATGTGCATCAATATTATATCAACGCCTTTTTTCCATATTGCCTCCTTTTGTATACAAAGAATGCAATGTAATGAACGACTAAAAGTGGAATTAAGTGATAAAAAAAACACATATTTAATATATCCCAGCGGCTCATTTGTATCACGAATCTTAATATTGCTGTTTTGATATTGCTGGAAGTAAACTTACCACACGGTGTGTCCTATTTTTATTAGAATTTACTCAGAAAAGTGCAGGGTATCATTCAGAAGACATACTTACGTGGTACACACTTTCCACATTGCAGTTCCGCCCACAGATGTTCTCTATGAATACAAAGACAACCCATGGTGACCAAGAGACAACCAATGCCAGCACGATGAAGGTTAAAGTACGAACAGCTTTCGCGCTTTCTTCAGATTGCTTGGACAACGATGAATCTTCCGTGAATCCAGCTCTCGTACCACTTTGTTCTTTCAAGCCCATTTTGTTGCGAGGATTGCCTTCTCCTGAGACAGACTTTGGCACCCCTGCCGCGGTATCGTTATCTCGACGTGCAACTTCGTTATCCTTGACTGGTTCTTTCTCATGAGTGGCATCAGAGGGTGAGAGTGATGCCCCCTGGAAAGCGGTTTCTTCATCAGATACATCCGGGTACGCTCGATATGTACTGTCCATGTTCTTAGTTGGTCCATGAGTGATGTTGCCGGTTTGAAGGGCATCGGTGAGATCTAGCTTGTAATCTGGATGGCACCCATTCTGAGAGGGATTGCTATCTTCTGTTGAACAGGCTGGGTTAGGAGTTCCTCTTTTAACGGAGTCATCAATAGCTACAGAAGACGAGATGTCAGCTGTGCTTCTTTTTGACTGAGACCGACCTGAAACCGAACGCATACGGTTGGCATTTCGACTCCAAATAATTCTGTAGATGGCAATGCAGACGGATGCTAAGATTGTGAGGGGAATTAAGAAGAGAAAAAAAGGTGTGACGAAATTGAACGGAAATTCTCCACGTTTTCCCGTGTAACAGTTTTCGTTTCGGCCTTGCTTCCGAAAAAGGACGAACCAGGTCCACATGACGATGGGAATCAAGTAGGTGGGACAAATCACCGTAATAGCACGACCAAGAGACTTTCTTCTGAGGTGCAATAGGGGATCAGCTAGAGATTTATAGCGGTCGATGGCTATGACCACCACAGATAGCACGGAAACGTGAACGAAAATGTGATCGATGATGGAGAAAATAAGACACGCCCTTGGACCAAACGGCCATCGACCACTGAAAAACTGGATGGAGTATACGGGCATGTTGATGGCGCCGACGCTGAGATCAGCAAAAGCCATGCTACAGATAAAGTAATTGAAGTAAGTGCGAAGTCGGCGAGACTTCCAAAATGCAATGAGGATAAGGCCGTTTCCAGTGACGGTTGGAATGATCAAGAACACCATTGCGACGCCGAGAATCATATTAAGTTTAGTTGGTCCCTGGTTTTCATATCTGTCATCATCAACGGGTCCGTTTGTTGAAAATGAGAGTGAATTCAAAAAGAAATCTTGGGTGAGGTACGTAAAATTCTCGACGTCATAATCGTCATGAGTAGTAGGAAATATCTCTTCGGTTGCAAAGTTAATAGTAACTTCTTCCATCTTGAGATACTGATACCGTTACAACCCGCTTTGCAGAGAGTTTAAACTGATCTTGCCGATCTTGGTAAACTTGTGACTGAGCGTCTATAGCGCAAAGCTTAAATAGCATTACTGACTGTCGTGCTGAAGGAGCAATCTCTCTCCTCTGATCATCTTTTCTATGACGTAATTATTCTTGCATCGTGAGGAAAAGTCATATGATTGGCCCGCTAGTTGCTGAAGTATTCTTTCTGCTGACTTTCTATAAGTTGAATACTAAATTGATTGTGCGTGTGTGTCTAATTGGGTTTTTACAGACGTGTATCAATCAGATATGATTACTTACGTCTGGGGACCGACCTTTAACGTCACCATCCGAATTGACGGATGGACGCGGATTATACATTGCAAATTAGTTTACAGTCAAGTTCCGAGTAGGATAGGATAATGAGATTTTCTATTTTTAAAAACAGTAACAATAAACCCCTTTATTTCAGGCGAAAATGATTTCATATTAAAAAGGCATTGTGCGTAATGCATCACAAGGAATGTTTTTGGTGCTGACTATACTCGGGTGTTGGTTGTCGACTTGCATTTTCGATATTCGGATTGATTTTGAGGGACCTTTTTTTCCCCTTTGCAGCTGTTTCCGATTCCCCCTTCATTATCTGTATGTCCTTTACAGGTTGTTATGTTGATATATATTTGTCATTAAGTATACCAATTCAACTATTAACGTGCACCTATACCTCTAGGCTCTTGTAAAAACTACCCCTAAAGGAATTACCGACCCCCGCCCCCCAAGCGGAGAGTAAAATACCCGTCCAACTACTCCATTAAACCTCATACCAAGTACTTCCAGGGTAAATTATGGAACACAGGAAGAAGTATTCTTCTAAGAGGATAAACAAAAGGTATCCATGAAGCATGTCCATGACTCCGTAAGTGATTATTTTAAAGTGCACAGAATGGGACTACTCCGATTCCATGCATGCATGTGTAAAGATCTGTAGATATTTGGGGTCATTTGTACTAAGTGCTAACTACGCACTGGTCTATTGCGGATTGACATTAAACATATAATAGAACTATACATCGAGTTCATTTACACTATCATCAATCCGCGAAACATCGCTATTGCGAACAAGGGTGCAGTTGCATCCTCCGACCGCAGTGTAAATATTAATCATGAAACAAGTTGCTATATAGCGAAGAATAATTAACTCTTTAACAAAAAAATATAAGACAAGTTCGATGTTTGAATTAAGGAGAATAGACAACATTGTTCATAATTATGAGAGAAGATTGTACTAAGGTAGTGACTTCAATGCTAAATTAAAGCTAATCTGAAAGTTTGAGTGAAAACAGACCATTATTAATAATAGAAATTGGGAAAACTGATCTGATCGATTCCTTAATTCTCCCAACTATAACAATTTAACTACATGATTT
Source organism: Strongylocentrotus purpuratus (assembly GCF_000002235.5). Lineage (NCBI taxonomy): Eukaryota > Metazoa > Echinodermata > Echinoidea > Camarodonta > Strongylocentrotidae > Strongylocentrotus > Strongylocentrotus purpuratus. Next base: position 21,855,068 of record NW_022145612.1, read on the forward strand.
TTGGTGAATGTAAATCGTCTCAAGCAATGAATTGGCTCTATACCATTCCAGACATGTGAGTATTGAAAGATTTTCAAAAGCCTGTCTTTTTATGTCTTCTTGGAAAAACGGCTGGGAAAATTCAAAAATGGTTGGGAGAATTTACTATTAGACGGTGTTGCACAGTGACGCCTTCAAAGAAAACCATCATTATCTATGTAGTTTGAGAATTTTTTTCAGGATTTTTTTGCATGTTAGAGGGTTAGTACAGTAAAAGGAATATAATAAGTAACATTAATGTAGCAGGAGCCTTGCTGATAGTTGTCATTGGAAGATTTTCATAAGAAATTGATCTTGTGTCAGTTACAGTCCTATATATATATATATATAAAATGTAAAATGATAATACACAATATTGTGAGAAATGTTTCAACCTTTCTTAAAATTAAAAAAGAGAGGACAACAGTGGGAAATGTTGATAAAGGCACTCACCATTATTCTATCATTTTAATTTCTCACAATTTGGTATTTATTTCTAAAGAGAGTCGCCAAATCTGTTTGTATTTGTTAAGTTTTTTAATTTTTTTGGTGGAAATAATCATTCTCACTTGCAAGCTCAAACCTAGGATCTAACTGAGGCACCGCGGTTATAATGATTTTTCTAAATTCACCTGCCTCCGAAAAGGAATCAATAAAGGTTGATTTCGCTATTTAATTCAATTTATTTATGTATCTGCCGAAATAAATTGAAAACAGTAGCAGTGAATTGATCTCTGAAGGAATTACGTTTCAACTGTTTTAATCATCACATGTCTACAAACATATAGATGTATATAAGCAGAAATATAATGAAAATGTATTCATCCAAACTGATTTGATTATGACTGAAAAAGTGAATTATTTATTGAATATTACGTTTTGACGGAATGATATGAAGATGACCGGGCAGCGGTGCATAATGATTGGCACGCGGTTGTATAACCTTTCGAAAGAGCCGTAAATGTCTTCTTATCTTGAATACACAAGTATCAAAATTGTTCATGAGGATAATGACCTGAAAAAGGACAGACAAGGGTGGCTGTACTTACATGAATAATGACTGTGACATACATGTACTTTCTTGCTTAATTGCGGGGGCCTTAGACTTTTTCAAGTGCTCTTTACCGTCTATCAAACAAACAAATACAGAAACAGACAAACGTTTTAATGATCGATCAGGGATCTAATGGATCTAATTAAGGAGAATTTATACACTCTGACATGAGTTGGAAAATAATACGTAAATTTTATTTTCATTATGGAACACTAAAATGAAGGCTATAACAATATCTTTTTCACTTATTCACCACTCAGTCTTATAGTCAAGAGTTATGGCCTAGCCCATCTTTGATGTTTTTACACAACGGGTAATTATAGGCCTATACCGACTGAAACTTCAAATTGCCCTGTCTCCCACCCCTGCCCCTCCCCTGCCCCTCCCCCGCACGCCCCCCCCCCCCCGGCCCTCTGAGTCCCTCCCTTTCTCTCTCTCTCTCTCTCTCTCTCTCTCTCTCTCTCTCTCTCTCTCTCTCTTACCCTCTCTCTAACTCAAATAGCTTGACCCTGGGTCTGATAAACTTACACATGCAGTTCATGGACGATTAATTAAAAGCTTTATTTCTACTGGGTCTGAATTGAGCAGACTATTAATCACCATGCATATGGATTCACTTCCGGGTCATTCATTACATGCTCTACATTGCGTAACTTAACACCGGTGAGGCAATGGAGGAGTACGCACGTGAACCTTGGTAAAAATACACCTTTTTCATGATTCCTTTTTGTTTTGTAAGTGTACTTAATTAGATCTACAAACTTAAATAATGAAAAATGTTTTTATTTTTGTTCACGAATGCAAATCTTGACGATTAACGAAATGAGTATGACGTGACGTGAGAAACTATTGTTGGCATTGCGTGAGAAGATTTGTCCGAGTGACGAGTGTGAATAGTGAACGACAGAACGGACGACTCTGCGCCGGGCCCGGCCTACGTAGGGGCTCGTGCCCGGCCCGATACCGTCCCCTACCGGCGTCATGCCCATGACTGTTGTTAAATATGTTAGTTTGTCATGTTCAACGTACGAGTAGATCTAGATCTAGATCTATTTGATTTTAAAAAGAACAGACACAATTAAGAATTTGGTAATTCTACATGATATTCTGGCCAGATTATCATTAGAATAGTAAAAACTTCCAGAACATTCTCAATCAGACCAAAATAAAATGACTAAAAAGGATACTAAAAATGATCAAAAATACCTTCTGGATCAGTAGGGGCGCTGGTCTGAGAATGAGAATCGTTCGCATATACATTTCTTTGTAAACGCAGACAAATCACGTCCCCCTAAAAAAGGTCAAGGATCGATCGTAAGGATTTTCGCAAACTTTTTTTTCTTCGGCTCTCTGCGGGTTGGCGTTTGGGTTCCCGATCCGTTCGCTGGCAATGCGGAAATTGAGCGCTGTACAGTGAGTTTACTCTCTCTCATTGGCTGAGCCGCTCGAGCGACTTCAAATTTAAACGAGAGAGGGCCCACTTCAGCAGAGAGCGCACTGGCAATGCCAACACAAAATATTACCAAACACACGGACATGTCATGCGTTATACAGGTGGTGCACTTCACAGATAACTGATGCACACTAAACATAGGTACACACATGTACAATAGAAAAATCAGCAAACATTTCAGTACAACTCGCAAGTTTGTACCTTAAATATGACGAAAATGAGAATTTTTCAAACTTCTGAAAGATTTCAAATAACGGTAAATAACTTACTTTTCAAGGATGCTGAAAAAATCGTACAAAATAGAAGATTTAACTAGAATATCATGAGTTTGGTATCAGATTTAAACACAAAATCGCAAGCTTTCTCCTCGCACTCTTGTGTTAGGTTGAGCGAATGGCAGCCAACTATAGTCGCTCAAAAGGGCCCTGGTAGGCGCCATTCTATGAAAATGAGGCTGAGACTGGATGAACGTAATGCACATGCACTAAATGTAAACTAAAGTTCTATGTGCCCAGTTAACTGTCTACTTTTATGGGTTTTCCGTCTTCCCGATGATATTTTTGTACACGACTAACAGGGGAGTTACCCATCACTACACCACGATCCACTGACAAAATCCCCAAATTTGAGATTTGCATAGCTGTAGTCAGGACCTGTAGTGATCTCAATTTTTCAAACCATTCATAACTTTTTTATTATTGGTCCGATTCATTTCAAACTCCTGTGATTGTGTTCCTTTGATGTTTCTGTTTTCATTCAAATGAACTTATTACAAAGGTTTAAATTTGTGTAAGAAGAGTTCTTTTCATGCCAAGTTCAGATTGTACATGTTTTTGCCTTATTAACAATTTTACTCTTCCTTGACCTTGCTTTCTTTCTACCAGCCCATGGCGGATAGTAGATGACTGTGGAGGGGCCTTCTCCATGGGAGTGATTGGAGGATCTGTCGTTCATTCCATCATCGGAGCAAGGAATGCACCTGCTGTAAGTGTATCATCATTCTTTTCACTCTTTGATATGTTTCAGCATCACTTTGCTTGTGCAAAATACACAATCTTTATCTACAAGAATCGTTTGTATTAAAGGTAAAAGTGTATAGAAGGATGCAGCGAATGAAGAAGAACCTACAAATTCAAGATTACAATCTAAATTTCTCTCTCTTCCCCAACCCCCAACACACTCTCTATTTTTCTCTTTTTCTCTTTCTCCTCACATTAATACATTTGTACCTTTGTCATCAATCCTTTTAAACCTGAAGATATGTATCTATTTCACATACATGTATTTAATTTTTTTTTTTTAATGGTAGGAATTACACATCTTTGTCTTGGTCACTATATTATACCATTGCTATCTATAACACCCTGTAACTAGTTATGTTTTCTTTCACTTGTACAGGGGTACAGGCACAGACTTGTTGGTAGTTTTCTGGCTATTAAACACAAAGCACCAGTAGTTGGAGGTGAGTCAAATCTTAATACATTGATCTACCAATCTATAATGCTGTTTTACCTTGGCTTTCAGGCATTGTTTAACAATGTTTCCAGTTCTAAAAATCTGAGATGCATGGCCCTACGTGTTTTCAGTGTCTGTCATATGGTGTAATATTGAAGCCCTAAAAGAAATTCGCTTTAAAATTATCATGAAGTGCTTCAAAAAAGTAAACATCTCTGAGTGACCGGTTTTACCATACTCATTTTCCCAAATATACTGTAGTGTTATAAAAACTGTTAGGAAAACTTTTTTTGTTTTTTTAAATTTTGAATTCCAATCATAAATATTTTGATAATCAAACATGCAATTGGCTTGTAAAAGTCATGGGATTAATCTCTGACCTAAAGGTTTATACATGATTGCAGCATGCTCTAAATCCAGGATTCTGTGTAGAATCGGAGGCAATTGAAGTTACCTAATACCTTTAAACATAAACATGCCAAAAAGATCAAAGAAGTGGATCACATACTATGGTAATTCCTGTCCAATTAGATGTAAACAAGATTACCAGTTTATTGGTATCATACATTGTACCACATGATATAGTTTGCATGTTTACGACAAATGTAGTGGCTACACAATTAGAATTGTATATATAGATTGTCATATTAACTCTTTTGATGTTGTTCATGCTACTTATTTGCTCAGGTAATTTTGCTGTATGGGGTGGGTTATTTTCAACATTTGACTGTGCACTGGTCCACATAAGGAAGAAGGAAGACCCATGGAATTCAATTACCAGTGGAGCTCTGACAGGTGCTGTCTTAGCAGCAAGAAGTAAGAATTATTATACAACAAGTGTATGATGAATTTATTAGTGTATGGGCGTTCTAATTTACACAACAAAAAGTTTGATTCAGTAGAGAGGAACCTCATAAAGAACCCCCTTGGAACGGAAGCTACCTAGTTGTAACATAGTTGTAACAAACCCTCAAATGAAAAAGGATTAAAAATAACAACAAACAAACAAACAATAGACGTAAAGAAGTGGTACCAGTAAATTTTATCTGTTATAATGAGACTGTGTTTAATACACCAGTGTTCCACTGTATGATGCTACTACAGCAATTAGATTGAAAAGGTATTCAAAGGCGAATATCAAGTCTTCAATATAGTTGGAAAGGTTAAAACTAGGTTTTTGTCAAAAAGATGTTTATGTATTTTCATCTGTTTTTTAATTTTATTTTGTACACCTGTTTGTCTTTTTGTTTGATTGTGCCATTCTGATTTAGATATTTCATGTAAAATATAAGTATTTCCATATTTGGACAATAAAGCATTGATATTGATTATGCCTCTTCCTTTATTTCAGATGGTGCTGTGGCTATGGCAGGCTCTGCGATGATTGGTAAGTTTTGCAAAAGTAGAAACAAAGTATAACAAGAAGTTGATGCAATTGTCTGATCAGATTGTGCTCATTGGCATGCTTGGAAATTCATGTACTTGCATTACTAAAAAGAGCTTTGTACAAATCACTTTAGTTGTAAAGACACAATTTTTTTTTTCTTATCAGATGTATATTTGATCTTCAGCAATATGAATTAATCTAATAACATGAAGCCAAATGCAATTTTTTAAAATATCTCTGAATATATCAGATGATATGAAATGTAGGTATAAATTAGTAGGACTAGCGTGGGAAGCTGATCAATATAAAAGTACATTTAAAAGCTAACTTGGATTGATGAATTTAATTTTGTGAAATACAATATCATTTGTTTATTTTATTTTGTCAATTTGCTCTGTTATATCAGGTGGTGTTCTGCTGGCGATGATTGAAGGTGTTGGAATCCTCATGACTAGAATGTCTGCAGAGCAATTCAGACCAGGTAAATAATACTTCTTTTTTTTTTTTAGGGGGGGGGGAGGGGATAGCCGATTGTAAGTCATAGCAGTAAATGCACAAATTTGTTTTTCATAGTCTAAAGACCAGTTTATGTTTGTAGCTTCTGAAAGAAACGGGTCTGTGGAGGTTTTTTTTTTGTTTTCTCTCTTTTAGAAATATCAAACAGCCAATGTAGATCCACCAATCATGATAATTGCTATCTTTTGTCAACCTTTATTTTGTACCACCACCCCCCCCCCCTTTTTTTTTCATAATGGATTTGAATTAAACAGCTTTTAAAAATGCATTAATTATTCTAGAAATGAACAAGGTTGTCCGGTATTTTCAAGATCACAATACTTCTTGCTATTACTACAGCAGTCAGCCAAGGACTCTAATCCTATTTCTGTCTATTCTCTTTTTTTTTCTTCATCTCTAGTGAACCCACAAATGGAAGACCCATCGCAATTGGATCAAAAGGGGCCTTCGTTTGGAACTCAGTATCAATGATGATAATAAACTTAGTGCATTGTAGTAATGATATTGCCATGAACGGACTTGCTTCTCTGTGCGTACTGGGAGTGTGTGTACCTGTATTGACCATGGATCGTCCAGATTATTCAAGAGATTTTTGCTTTGAAAACACCTGGAGGAAGTGATCAACTTTGAATCAGTGAACCAATCTGCCAAACACGCCATGTGATGGAAGCTGAGGCGAGACATGGATGTGTTTTGAAAACCATGATGTTGTCATCTGAGCAATGATACGTGTTCAGCAATGTACATGGTATTCCCGGTGTCATTTGTTTAATATTGTACTAATTAACATCTAAATTATTGAATGTCTATAAATGATGATGGGTCAGAGAACAAATTGCTCTTAATTCTTTGGTTTAAGATTGATCTGAAGCGATACATGCTTCAAAGATAGATATTTGATCTTTTAATTTACTTTAATATTCCCACTTCCACCCTGTTTGCATCAAAGCACCTCTGTAAAAGAGAATTGAAAATGTATGACGGTATATGTGTACACGTGGATGAATCGGAAAGTTGGAATCATATCGATGTACTTCTCACTGACATATGATAAGAGGTAACAATGTCGCACAGTGGCATCACACTGTCTTTCCGGTGCAGACACTTCTGTGCATTTGGTATATGAGGAACTTGGTTCTGTATTAAAATGCATGGTAACTCTGATTGATTGTGGTTTATACAGTACATCAAGCTGTGATCATTTAAACTTTGGCTTTCTCTGATTTTTCACAGGGCATCTGAAAAGAAATAGAACTAAAATTTCTAGAGTTTGATACAGATGTAGTCAATATCTTGATTTGTTAGAATAAGGAACCTCCAACGAACATCATGCAATACACAAAGTCATCAGTGGCGTTATTCAGTGTATACATGATCTTATTTTAGTTGTAACATTGTAGATTATAGAATTCATGCATTTATATTTTGTTATACTCATTGGGGGTTCGGATGAAACAGAGCACTTTAATGTCATTTGTATAGCAGTCTTCGGGTGTTCCTATTCATAAAACTGAAATAGACACCTGAATACACATTAATATTGCTAATTAAATCTTTTAAGTTTCCATCCAAATACCAATCAATGAATTTTACATTTGCTCCATCACTAGAGTCACATGAGAAAAATTACATGCAATAGTAGAGGTGTCTTGGTCGAGTGGATATGTCACTGGACCAGGGATCGTATGGTTTGCGGTTGGAGTCGCTTCGCTGCAAGACATTAATCTACATTTGCCACCCTCCACCGCGGTATTAATTGGGTGCCCGGTAGGATGCAAATGTTAATGTGGTTGGATTGGCACGTGTGCGCTGGTAAAATAGTGCCTGGCTAGAATACTCCCCAGGGAGCAGAAAGTGTGCACTATCATGATTATCGATGACCGGGGTAATAATAATAAGAAACGTAGTAGTATCAAAGAGCTATACAAATGTGAATATTATTATTAGTATTATGATTATTGTTTGAGTTCTCTGCAGTAATTAATCTGCAAAGTTCTTTGTGCATTCAAGGTTGTGATGGCCTGTCTGTGTGGGGTCCTTTATCATAAGTACTTTGTTCGTAAGAATCCCATGATCAAACGCATGTGTACACACATGTAATTTAAATGAAACGAAGGAAAAGCAGATTGAGACGTTAAGTGTAACATTTTTACTGCTTAAACTATGACCTCATAGATTTGACCTATGGTAGTCCCTTGAAAATGAGTATAGAAAGGGATCGTAACTTCAGTCCAATGTCACATTTACTCTCTTGTAAAGTAGTTTCATAGTTTATTTCAAAATAAGAATATATTACATGTGCTCTCTGAACCCTCAAATACACATTCTAATGGCCATAAATCATGGTTTAGAGAATATGATATATAGGATATTAATAGAAGTAATGCATAAGTGTAATGACCTGTGTATTCATGATGACCTTTATTGATGTGAAAGCTTACTACCAATTGAGGAAATGTGATTGTGTAAGTTCAATAACAAGCTTATTCTCCACCTTGATGTACGGGGTATGACCGGTCTATGGTTGATAATACTGATGGTATAGGTTAAAAAGAAAGAGAGGTTGTTATATGTTCTGAAGTCCAACCTTCAGTCTGTAGACATATGACTTGTTCATCAACTGATTTGTAGGAATTACAGCAACGGCTTTTGTTACCCAAGTCTTTGTCACCCACCCCTACATATAGCTAAGAGCCGGGAGAAGCCTTGTCAAGTTCTCATGATTCATTCTCTCGCTCTGACTACAACACTGTGAGAAGTACGAGTATCAGTAAAGGTACTTTGAACTCGCCTTGGTATAAAGAACCTATTTATGATATAATCCATTACTGTTTTATATATCGCTACATCAAGTTAATGAAGATATCCTGTGGCCTGACACTGTGGGTGTCTTTTCATTTGGGGTAGCCAGGGCACCTAAAATTGTAAGAGTTTGACATAATTTGACAGTATATAAAGTAATAAGGGCTGAAAACACTGGATGTGTTGTGTATGAGTCAGTGTAAACTTTAAACTGTGAAGAGTACTTCTTTGTTTAAAAGAGCTCTCTATAGGTGGGCTATAGCTAGTCAAATCAAATTCTCACAGTGATATTTAAATTTTCTCCTTTAATGGGATCTCTTATGGGCATTCTTGACTCTACTTGAGGGTTCAGTGACACAAAGACATAACTCCATATTTTGCCAAAATGAGTATTTGATATCAAAATGTTCAGAAAAATGTGGGCTTTCCACCGAACACGCCATTGAAGTCAATGGCTAATGAAACATAGACTTAAGGCCCAAGTGCTCAGTGACACATAAACCACTTTTTCTCAAAATGGCCAAAATGGAGTTGCGTCTTTGTGTCACTGACCCCTCGTACAGGAGCTTTTTAAGCTACCTTCTCACCACTTGGTATGAGGTGTCTTTTAAAATTGGGCTCACCCTGATTGTATTCGTGAAGACAACACCACACATCAAATGCAGATTTTATTAATCCAGTGTGTCCAGCCCTGAATACACGAATGTTGGTGGAGAAATGTGAGTGGCAGAGATGTACATTTGTGCACATTACAATGACGTGCATGTATATTTAAATGTCTATTAAAAAAAAAAAGATTTTTAAACATAACTTGCATCAAATCAATGGCATTTCTGTATGTTGTCTGTGCTGATTGTATTTCATAACGATTGATTACTGATTTTCTAATGGGCACCCCTACAAGTCTCAAGTGCATGTTTGAGATGTTTTAATCTTTGGTTTGCCCCCCTGAGAATACACCTGTGCACACATGAATAATGATTACCGGGTACATACTTTTCACGAGCATGTATCCACTACGGTATTCGTCTCGATGGGATTTACAATTTTGAACGAAAACGGATTACATGACGGAAATCTATTATTTTTCTTCTTTCAATTGATGCATGACTTGTTATTCATAAATTAGGCATGATTGAATTAAAACAATGGAAAATGATGCTACCAAAAGTTCATTTCCTCGCACAGATTGCAACCTTGAGTGAGTTATGAGGGTAATAAACGTAATTATTTTATATAAAAAAAATGAATGATGTATGCCAGAGAAGAGTTTAATGAAAAAACATGCTTGATTTCTGCCCAAATGAGTGGATAGTTGAGTAAGAAGCAAATCAGCTTTCCTGACCTAGCAGCTGACAATGGACTACCAGTATTGCTTAAGTGAATTTGTACAAACATGGGGAATAAAAAGGAGCTGGTTGGGGTACAAAAAGGCTGGAAATCAAGCAAACCATCAGTGACTTGCCTGACCATTCTGTTAAAATCTCATTTCTGGCATAAGTAACGTACTACAAAACAATCAAGTCTATTATATCACGACACATTACAACACAATTGTTAATTCTTATCAATATTTATTAATCAGACTAAACAAAATCAATACAATTCTCTATACCAAATTTTATACATACAATTTCTGAAAATAGATCTCAAATTACAACAAAAAAAGTTGTATATCTCAAACAAAAAGTATACTATAAAACAATTTACTAGAGTTGTAATCTAAAGACATTTTCCAAGGGTTAAATGATATTAAGTGCAAACCGATGAGATCAAAGGTCACTTAAATCTACACACTTGTATCTTATGCAAGCATAATAGTTATTAATCAAAAGCAGAAGAAAGAAATTATCCACATCAAAAAATATCCTTTAAATCTATTCTATTCCATTACAGTTATCTTAACCTGGTGGGTATTCTTTTCGTGCAATTCACTCATTGATTTAGCAACACACAAAAATATTTCCAGCAAGTAATGTTGCATGCCTTAATCACTACAGTAAGCCCTATCACATGTTGTGCACTATAGCACGAGCCGTCATCGGGTCATGCAGCTTATTTTGAGACCACACTGATTGTAATGGGAAACTTCAATAGATTATTTTCATCTACTTCTCCCCAATACAGTTCTTTCATCATGATGATTGTGATACAAGTTCATGATCAATGGAAATAGATTGATCATTATTGAAAAGTAAATAATTGGTAGTGGTTGTGGGTTTACACGAATAACAACTCACAAATTCGTCCTTGAACCCTTGATCAGAGAAAATATCTTAACGCGAAAATAAGGACTTATACAATAAATTGTACAATACTCAAATTAGCATGAATGAGTTCAAAATGACCGAGTACACCTGTACATACATTGTACGTGTGGCAGTAAACAAAATCAGAATATCCTACATAAATGTTGTATATTTATCACAATAAAGTTGTGATGTCGTTTTCTGCAGCATCTCAACCGTACAAATACCATGTTCATGTACAGCAATGCATGTAGTTCACAATGGACATTCCTCAATGCCTCTATATCTGTAGCTCCTTGTGACAAACAAATCATTTATTCAACCTTGGGGGGAAATGTTGATAAAGCATATATTACATGACATGTGCTATACACATATTACACAAAATAACTACAAAATCATATACCCAGAATTATAGATTGCTTATCTACCTATTATACTTAGTAAATTCATTTGAAATTTTGTAATAAAATGTGAAATATGATTGTATGTTCACGTTTCTATTAAAGATTATCATGACGAGATGTTATTATTAGTTCTAGAAATGTATTCTTCTTGCTTTAAAAATAGTTGAATACTGGTGCATCAAATCTTTTTTTTTCTCAAAGAAATACAAAATAAAAATAAAAATTTTATTTGTTAGTATAAAAAAACAGGAGTTTGTATAGATATATATATATATATATATATATATATATAAAACTAAATCACACTGAGTACCTATCACACAGCAAATTATATGCATGTCTCAATTTGTATGCAAAAATACAGTTTGTGACCTTTATTAGGAAATTAAGAATATTCACTGAAAGTTGCAAGGTCAATATACTAAAATATCAAATATATAAAAATCACATACAATTATAAAATATGGATCAAGATTGCTAAAAAGTACAAAAATGAATAATGAATTTCAGAAGTAGTGCATATAAGATTACTACACACAATCCATTAAAACCTAATATTTTAATAAAAGACCCAAATTAGATATTTATCTCAAAACCGGTAGTCTAAACAAATTGTATCAGTGCACAACACACTGAAAACTATTACATGATTGTCATAGCTGATGAACATATACATATATATTTATTAAATTAAATAAATATTATTTGTAGACTGTGACTCATTTAAGAGGAGAGGTGTCGTAGGTGTTGAAATGCAAAGGTCATAGGTTAGATCGAAGACATGGCACTAATATCCTTCGTCAAGGTATTAATCTATATTTGCGACTCCATACCCAGGAGTGAAGCCTTTATGTTAGTAATTGCCATGATGCCCTCAGAGTGACAATATAGTAGGAATACTCCCAAGGGAATGGAGAGGGTGCACATTGTGCATGAATGATGACCGGTGTAATAATATTTAAGTATACTGGCTGTGTGTTAATGAATACAAATAGAGAATGTGACACTTTAACTTCATGACATGGAACAAAAGTGTATATAAGTAGATGTAATATGTGTGCTGTTGACATGAATGCATGAACATGCACACTCCATGTGTTTTCTTTTCTGCTTGTGAATGACATTTTTGATCTAATTACAAATGATGGCAGTTCAACAATAAAGACACTAATTTGACCAGGATCAAGCAAATCACCGACTACCCTTGACCAAGAAATTATGAGAAGAATCGTAGTCGATGATCTTGAGCTCTGGGAGTACCAAGATGGAGTCCGATTTCAAGATGGTGGATCATTATTGACTTCCTTTGACAAGGGAAGCAAAGACACTGTCTTCACGGGCTAGGAGATTATCAGGAGAATCGTACTCGATGACCTTGCCATCTGAGAGCACCAAGATGGAGTCCGAGCTCAAGATGGTAGCGATCCGATGCTGGAGGAAACAAAAGAATAGATTAAGATTAATCAAGAATCATTCCATGAGTTTAATATCAGTTAGGATTAAATCATGCCTTTTCTTTCACAGAAGTACATGAACCACAATCAATGCAGCAGCCAAAATTCTTGCAAAATGGACTTTCATGTGTAATGTTAAAAGATTCCTTTTCCCCTTTAGACTTTAATTAGTTTTTAATTTAACACATATATCAAACATTTGATAACTCCCAGTCGTAGATGATTGAAAGGACATTCCATTCAATTTTGGGTTTTATTATTGGGTCTCTTGCAAGAAGCACTTCATGGGAGAATACGTGTCGTAGGATGTTTAGTGTAAACAACCTAGATAAGAGTTTTAGCACTCTAATATTTGAGTCAATATACAATTTTCAGTCAATACGGAACAAATATATCTTATGAGACAATTGTACAGCTAGAAAGGAGATTATAGATTTGCTCTGATTTGATTTCGTCACTTATCACCAAAACTCATGTCACATTGAAAACATATAAATAAACACTGTATAATGTAGACATATTGCTTTTTTTCTTCTTTTTTCTTCTTCTTTTTTTATAAAGCTTATCTGCACTAGTTTGGTCAGACCTCCCTGCATGGTCACTGACAGGTGGTTATCTCATCAAATCAGCTCTCAATTAACATAAGAAAAATGGGAACATGGGGGACCAATGGTCACCGATCCGGTTAGGCATTGTTTGCGATATATAGAGGGTGCAAGTAGCTAGAAGTAATGCAGCCCAATGGGACTTTAAATATTCAAAGATATTTAATCTTGATCACAAAATATTGTAATCAATTAGAAATTATGAGCAAATGGGGAATCCATCCAAAGCTAAATAAATTGGACTTACTGCAATAGTCAGCACAGTCTTGTCTGCAAAAGCTGACGCCACAACTTCCTGTAAGATTTGATCCTGGAAAAATTGAAGAAGAAAACAATATGAAATGAAATTATGTAAATCAATTTCGCTATGTTTGTAAGCATCTATTGATAACAATGGCTAACATTCAAAACTGGACATAAGATGCTCATTCTAGAGGCATTTTGGCATAATCAAAACATAACAAGACAACTCATGGCATAATCTAATACCGGTACTTGGGTACACTGAAAAGAATTAAGGATTAAGTTATACCTTTACTCAATTAATGACTTGTTATAGCTATCTTTCATTATCATTAGGGGAAATTCAAAGGACTGTTTACTTATGCCACAGTAAACCGCGGCCCTTCTGCATGGGCTTTTTTTTTTCTAAACCATACTTTTAAGCAGTATGTGAAAGAACATTGTTGCACACAGCTACTTTTTGTTATCCCAACTTGCCATTCATTTTATTATTCACTCTACAAATTACCATAGCATATGTGAAAGAGCTTTAAAAGAAAAAAAAAAGGGGGGGGGGTGAATTTGTATGCTTGATAGAGTAATGATGTTCAAGCTACTTCCACCATGACATCACATGAATCAGTTTATAAAAAAAAAGAATGAATCCAGAAATGCCAGATGGCATCGTGTCACTCACCGTCTGCATATCAATGGATGCTGTAGCCTCATCCATGATCAGGACCTGAGAATTACGCAAGAAAGCTCGGGCAAGACAGAACAGCTGACGCTGACCGACGCTGTAGTTCTCTCCTCCTTCTGTCACCTTGGATTCTGTATATCAAAGGTAACCATGGAAACATATATCAAGTTTATATCTTCCATGGAATATGACGATGTTGCGACTCTTAGATGTCAATATGCAAGTGTCTGTAAATCGAGCAGGATACTACATACATATTTCTCAATTGCAAAATTCCATAGAAGCCAAAGGGTATCCATGAAACAACTATGTCTGATCTGTACTTGAAAGCGATTCATTTTTTTGTTCAGTACAACCTAACAGCATTTGGCAGGACCTCCTAACATATTATGCTCTGTAATTCTAAGAAACTGCGGCCCGTTTCATAAAACTTTATATCTATAACAAATGCAAAAATTTTATTACAAATTTGCTCTCAGCCAATCAGATGCCTTGATTTCAATAGCTTATAACAGTAGTTTGTAACTTGTTATTGATATCAAGTTTTATGAAACAGGATCCTGGTGTACATTTTGAATCAATGATTATCTTCTTACCAAGGCCTTGCTCCAGGTTTCCGACGACATCTTTGAGCTGAGCGATCTCCAGAGCCTCCCACAGCTCCTGATCTGTACGCTTCTCCTCCGGATCCAAGTTACGTCTGTCATAGATAGAAATTTGACAGACAATTCCAGCATCAGTATTTGTATTAAAGACGGGACGAGAAGAAAACTTCTTCCTTATATGGTTTTTGCCCACGTAACACTTGACTCTGTTTCACAAGAACATTTATGAATTCATAAACAGTTCACATTTTCTTAGCTGTATTAAAGTTTGCTGTATGATTTAAATCAAAGCTGATTGTCTATCTTGGAATGGTCATGCAAAAATAATCATATCTTTGAAAAGGAAACCCATACTTTCATATCCAAAACATGTTGACGTGGATCGATGTAAGTATACCATAATGTCATGCACTATAGAGACACAAATAAATTTTTAAAAAGCATAACATGTAGAACATAATACTTCCATTCATTTTTTAAAATTTTATAAGCAAAAAGTTCTGCTTT
Source organism: Strongylocentrotus purpuratus (assembly GCF_000002235.5). Taxonomy (NCBI): domain Eukaryota; kingdom Metazoa; phylum Echinodermata; class Echinoidea; order Camarodonta; family Strongylocentrotidae; genus Strongylocentrotus; species Strongylocentrotus purpuratus. The sequence goes on from NW_022145612.1 coordinate 21,870,502, forward strand.
GCATTTGAGTTTTCATAAATTCTAGTAGCAAATTAAAATATTCAGATGTTTACAAAAAAAATGTGAATTGCAAGAGTCTATGAAAAGTTGTGACTTACCGAATGGTTCCTGTGAAGAGTACTGGGTCCTGTGGGATAATAGCAAGCCTCTGACGAAGGGTGGTCAAAGGAATGGTGGCGATGTCTATCCCATCAATCAAAATACGACCTGTAACGAACAAAAATAAACCAGATTCAGTGCTTAGTTCATATTAAAACATGCAGTAATCCAAAAGGAATGGGGGCGATATCTATCCCATCAATCAAAATACGACCTGTAAAGAACAAACATAAACCAGATTTAGTGCTTAGTTTATAAACATGCAGTACTACACATCAGTTGTACGTGGTAAAGCACCTGAAAAAACAAAATGGAATAAGTAATGATAATAATTAATAATTATAGGCATTTCTATAGCACCGTCTATCTAGAAATTCTATTCCGAGGCGCATTAATTATTACCCCAGCTTTAGCCTAGCTGCCATTACATCACTCTAGCATTTCAAGGAATCAATTCCTGCCAGGTACTCATTTACCTCACCTAGTTCGAGTGTGGCAATTGAAGATTAATGCCTTGCCAAAGGACATTTATAGTGCGGTATCGAGGATTGAACCAAGACCTTTAAATTGCAAGACAAGTGCTTAAACCACTCGACCACGACACTTTTAAGTGACAACCAACCTTTTATTATTTTCCTGTCAAGTTCCACAAGGCAAATGCAATGTAGTACTCAAATATTAATAGAATAACGTACTGTGATCACATGGGTGTCAATTAAAGGTCTCTAAAATTATATATAAATAGGCCTCTACATAGTAAGTTACTGCGTGTACCTGCATCATACCTAAACACGTCATTACACACAGATGCTTTCAGAGTTTCTGCATAAATAACCATAGAAGCTAGTCTGTATGTTCATACTTCCTGAATTGTACATAAAAGGAAAAGCGGGAGGTGTCCGTACCTCTAAAGATATCAATGATCCTGAAGAGAGCCAGAGTGAGAGATGATTTCCCACTTCCAGTACGACCACATATGCCAACCTGAAAGGGCAAGAACATGACATAATTACTCCACGCATCATACAAATACAAACAAAATATAATTCAATCCCCTATAAAGTATAAAGATATAATTCAGAACAATAAAAACAAAAAATATTCAAACTTTCTAGATTCTTGTATTTAGTAAAAAGATACATTTGTTAGGAATTTTGCTGACTTTGTTTTATCTGTTGATGTACTTTTTACAAATATATTATACTTTTTTTTAATCCATCTTAAAACAAAAATCCAAGTAGGTCTCATGCCTCTCCTAACACTTGTCTTGTATCATAATAACTATTTGGCGATGACAGCTTTTCTTTAAGAATCCTCTTATAAATCGGTTGATTGTAAATTGCAATTAATTTTTAACATCATTTAAACTTTGAACGCATATTTCCCATCATCATTTCAAAATTTGATACCACGGTATTAATTCTCTAAACATGAACTTACCTTTTCTCCGGCCCTGACGTTGACCGAGACCTCCTGTAAGACTGGGTCTAGATCTGCTGCGTATCTCACACTCACATTGTCGATTGAGATCTGACCTCTCTGGGGCCAATTCAGGGGTGGCTCCAAACCTAGGAGTGTGAATAAATAATGTGCATATATTTCTTATTCTGGCTGAAAAGTGAATGGTTCAAGGAATTTTAAGATGGAACCAAACATTAAACAGCAAAATGGTTTCATTTGGAATTGAATTTCTCTTTTAATTCCTCTTAATGGGCGTAGCAGGAATTTGCATGGTGACAATTTCAAAACTTGTAAAAAAAAGGGCCAAAATGTTGTGACATTTATGATTGAAAATTTTCCAAAAGTATGGTAGCAAAATATTCATTATTAGCAAAATTGCAGTCAGTTTTCTTTTCGAATTTCAATTTTGCAACTGGCAGTGTTTTATTCACCCATTTTTTGCGTACAAAATGAGGGCTTCAATTTTTCACTCATAGAGAGAAAACCACAGCGTCTTTTGATCTGAAATTTTGAGCATACTTTCATAAACCTATCTTGCTACTACAGATTAAATTTTAAAATAATTTTTTTGAGGGCTTACAAATTCCCCATACCGGGTTTACATTCATTGTAAAATTGTTCTTGTATATTATAATCTTGATTGAACCCACATTCTTTCCCGAAAATCTACTGCTCATACATGTACATGTACCTTGATTAATGCCTTCCTGTCTCCCTTTAACATTATTCACTAAACATGATTTAAAAAAATAAACAATCTAGTCAAATTAAATGAAATACGTACATTATTTTTTGTTTTCTATGCTAAAGTCTTCTTGAAGTATTCCTGATTCATTCATTTTACATGAGCCCCATCCCTTGCCACCCCCCCCCCCAAAAAAAAAAAGAAAAAAAAAACCCACTAAATTATGTTCCTGAATGAATTGAAACTGCATTTTACATCAGCATCATTCCTGAGTACCTCCAATAGATAGACAGGCACAGGGGCAGATAAAAAGTAAAAGAGAGAGGACAAGATTACACAATGACAAATATATCAATAAAGACAATGACTGGAGAAAAAATAAGTGATAGAGAGCATGGCTTTTGAGAAGCATACAGAGAGACAGCCGGTCATACTGTACAAGTTAGAGGGTTACAAAAACAGAGAAGGATTGAGGGGTGTTAACATACCCTCATATTGTTCCCTTTTGAGAGAGCTGTAGTACTTGACACGTTCTACAGCATTCATCTGCATCTCCGTATCTGCTGCACTACGTACCACCCAGTTTAGATACCCAGACACCTTTGGTATCCAAGGAGAAGAATAACATAGAGAAGTTTAAAATATCCAGACACCTTTGGTATTCAAGGAGAGGATCACATAGAAAAGTTTATAATTTAGTACACAAACACCATTACATTACTAATATTTTTTGTTAAAGTCTCTTTCCTTTCTTCTGACTATCGATCAGTTATTACAAGGCAAATATGTTGTTTTTAGTTGATATATAACTCAATGATTACCATTATCACAATAGCATAGGTGCTACAAACATATATATATTCTAGTTCCACTTACCAGCTACTATTTTATATTTCATTTTAACCATATCTTTTAATTTCAATACTGTTTGGCATGTCCGTATTACATATTCTTGTGAATATGACAGGGGCCTACAATTTATCAGTGTTAGTAAATCAATCAATCATCAATTAATCAATCAATCAAGCTATCTATCAATCAACTAAGATTTAAAGTATGACACTTTTATCACATGTATTCACTGTTTATCAATAGAATTACTGAATTGCATGAAATCATATTTGTTATCATCCATTCTCACAAAAATAAAGTACAAAGTCAGCAATTACAAATAACTGTCCTACATGCAACATCTCATTATTCATTCGTTGTGACACTTTATGACACAGATAGTTTGCTTCTACGTACCTGAAGTGCATAACTGATGGCCAAGCCGACCTCACTGGCAGCAACACTTCCCTTCACTGCGCTGATGGTTGTTGTTAATCCTGCTAGCAGAACCACAAGAGCACCGATGAAGTCCTGCCAGGGCACCAAATTCGCAGATTCATCATTAATATTCATCTTGAAATCATATTGATATTCTTTAAAAAGTGACTGATTTTTTTTCTATCTTTTATTCATTTTTATTTGTTTTATCTAAACAGGGTATACCTCCCTCAGTATTAAAATTGTACTGTGGTCAATTGATGTATCATAAATGTTGATGCTGTAAAAGAGACCTTTATGAAGAAAAAAAGATCAAAGAGCAAATTTCAATCGCTCAACTGGCTATACTATAGCAGGATTTGAAGAACTTTGTTAACAGACATGCATGCAAAAAACTAGAAATTAACATGCTATCTTGAGCAAGTTGTGTGCAATTTATTGAACATAGTTCTTCCCAACACCCTCTTTATAAGCTTAATTTTAACAGAGAAATTATTTTAAAGTTCTTACCAGCCTTGCTGCTAACCATCTGTTGGAAGTCTGTAGGTACAGATAAGCTGTGTTGTTGACGTTTATGCGCTCCATTATTGTGCGATAGAACGTCTTCTGCGAACTGTATAAGGTAAAATGGAAGCATTTATTCTCACCAGGGTTCAGTTTCATCAGGTATGTTTTCATCATGCTATCCCATTATATCATACATATATATGCATTTAAAAATTGAATTATTACATTATGTTCTTGAAACATGCAGAAGATCTTAAAGAAAATTGAATTGACTTACTTGTATGCTCTGATGGTCGCTAGTCCACCAAGTGTCTCAGAGAAATAGGCAAACACTGGTGATTTTGATACACTGTCCAGACGTTGAAGTTCCCTGTTATAAAAAGTATATAGTTATATAGCGATAATGATATTTCTTCATTTCTATAAATTTTGTATATACCGTTAGTACAGTGCCATCTTTTGGTGACTTTATTGTATTACATTTGATGTAAGATGCAATACATTACACATATGCAGAATGAATCCATTTTCTGTCTCATAAATGCAAAATTAAATGCAAAATTGCTATTTCCCCATAGAACTGGGTATTTCTTGCTGTAACATGGAACCACATCTTTTCATACATGTACAAGTTCATTTTCTATAAATCATAATTGGTATCAAGAATGTCAAAGTAAAGGAGAATCATAATTAGTTTATGCCCATTCAAGGAGGCCATGCTGATTCAGTAATGTCTTTGGAAAACATTGTTCCCTGAAGAGTCAAGTGCTGAATATCAAGGCATTCTTGGTATTAAAATGCAAGGGTCAAAATGACAGATTTAACCATGTAATATAATGCAGATCCTTGGCACTTGATAAAACGGCTTAAAATTTACCCAAAATTGTATATTGTCCATAAAAATCTTTTGAAGAAATGCAGTAGACATTATCATTTCAGGTTTCATGCATAGATTTTAAATAAAGGTGACTTGACCGAAAGGACGAGTAGGTGTTTCTTACCTAGAAGTGGTGATGAAGAACCTTTGAAGAAAGTAGTACGCTACGGCGACGGGAAATACCACTGCTAAGAAGATTGGTGTCACTATAGCATTGACTACGATGGCTGACAAGCAGTTCATCATACTACCGAGCAGGCCGTTCAAAGTGTTGATCAGTTTCTGTAAGTATAATAATGCAATCAAATACATTTAGTTTGATAATGATATCTGCCATCTGGAATGTTAAAGGGGAAGTTCACCCTGATATTTAATAACAGGAAAAACAGAGCAGTGAAAGTTTGAGCAACATCCTATAAACTAGATGGAATTTGACTGCACGCAGTCGAAAATGATGCCTCCGTCATAGAGCAATTTTACAAACCAAAACAGAACACATTTTTCGAATTCAAGTTCAATTGTAATCCATTAACAGGTTCTCATAATATCGTGATTACAAGCAATTTCTCATATACATATATGACCCTTTGATCTTTGACCTCATGACCCTAAAATCTACTCAGTTCATTGGTTCTGCAAGATGTCCTGAGTTAAATAGTAATCCATCTGTCAGTTCTAATGAGAATGTGTTCACAAGCTATTTCTGCATACATAATGAGCCCATGACCTTATGAACCAAGAATCTACTCAGTTTATTGGCTCTGCAAGTAACATACATGACCTAATTTTGGCAGGAATCCATCAATCGGTTCTTAAGAACACGATCACGAGCTGTTTTTGCATACATAATGTGCGTTGTGGCCTTTTACCTTTGACCTCGTGACCCCAAAATCTAATCAGTACATCTGCTCTGCAAGTAACATACATGACCTAAGTTTAGCAGCAATCGATCAATCGGTTCTTGAGATAACGCAATCACGAGCTGTTTTTGCATACATAATGTGCGCTGTGGCCTTTGACCTTTGACCTCGTGACCCCAAAATCTAATCACTTCATCGGTTCTGCAAGTAACATACATGACCTAAGTTTGACAGCAATCCATCACTCGGTTCTTGAGATAACGCGATCACGAGCTGTTTTTGCATACATAATGAGCCCTGTGACCTTTGACCTTTAACCTCATGACCCCAAAATCTAATCAGTTCTTTGACTCTGCAAGATACATACATGACCAAAGTTTGGCAGGAATCCATCAATCGGTTCTTCAGATAACGCGATCACGAGAACGGGACGTACGTTCGTACGTACAGACGGACGGACGGACGGACAACCCGAAAACATAATGCCTCCGGCTACTTCGTAACGGAGGCATAAAAATAAGAAAGTTATGCATGTTTGAAGTTGTATTCAATCAAACGCAAATTGGCAAAGCTGTGACACATCTTGCGAGGTCCTCTTCCATTCGCTATGTACAGAAAATTTAATATATTGCAATTTTCTTATTTGCTGACAAATGATTATAATTCACACATGTGTTGTGCAAAAATATATATGCTGTGATTTCATCTTTGAGTATGTATGATAAAATATTCTTTTTTAGAGAAAAGACAATTTTTTGTTGGTTTAATTACAGAGTAAATGGGAGAGGACCTCACAAGATACACCACAGAGTTGCCAATTTGTGCTTTATTGATTTAATTTCACAAATCCATTAGTTCCTTATTTCTTTCTTTTTTTAATAAGATTTTGTGAAAAATGACCAGATTATTTCCCAAGCGAAAATGAAAGATTCTTTGAATAAAAACAGTAACAGTAAATCACACATACATGTCACATGTTAAAGCACTTATAAACATAGTATTAGCTGCTATGCGAGTATGACTTGTTATTAAGAAGTCTCTAACCGAAGTGTTGGCTCAGTCGGTAGAGCGTCCGCCTCACAACCAGGAGGCCGTGAGTTCAAACCCCGGCCGCATCATACCAAAAGACGTTAAAAGATGGGAGTTGCTGCTACCTTGTTTGGCGTTCAACAATAAGAAATAGAGCAACGTCGATCTGGCGATGCACAGTGGCTGCCGGGCTCACGATCAATTGGGCACAAAGAATTTCCATTTTCGGTTCAACTTAATAAACATTTGGAGTGGAGTTTAACATATTATTTTTATTATTATTATAAGCATCCTTTGTAAACAGGTTTAATGTAGTCGTTACGCACCATGTCAACGATCTGAGTATCATTGGAGAAGCGGTTGATGATACGTCCGATTGGTGTGGTGTCAAAGAATCTGTAAAGAGATCATTGGAAATATCATACTTGTACTTGGCACTTTATCGCTAACCCTAACCCCTATCCTAACAACTCATGCTCCAGCAACAATTCCTCACGATAAATATCTTACACTAAATTAATTTTGAACTTCAACCATGGAGCAAACACCACACTTAACCCTAACCCCAAGCCTAACCCTAAACCTAGGTTTAAAAAACTTTAATTGGCACACTAACCCTGTATCTTTATCTTTGACGAAATAAAGCCTGGAGCAAATGTCTGGTCATCGCATAATCATATCACATGATCACAAGACTAGATTTACATACTTCTTCCAATTTCTTAAATAAGGACAAGTACAGTAATTCACAATAATTAAAGCATAATGCATTCAGCAGAGGAAATTACTTGTCTGTAAGTCTGGAAGCCTGGTAATTGTATTCTAGATTATAGCTAAAGATGCATTTTAGCATTGATATTGCTGTGTGGAACAAAGATGCTATTTCAGCAATCTTATAAAGAACTTTCACTTTAGGACATGCATTAAGCAACAAAAAAAAAAAAAACAATCATAATTATGGTTTAAGTTTAAACCCTATCAACAGGGAAGGCATGCATATTATTATCCCGACATCAGTCCTCACCATCACGAAAGCTAATTAAAGGGATTGTTTAACAATGTTAAATCTGAGATGCATGGCATTACGTGTTATCAGTGTCTATGACATGGTGTAATATTGAAGCCCTAAAAAATTGTGCTTCAAAATTGTGCTTCAAAAGTGCCTCCAAAAAAATCTTTGAGCGACCGGTTTACCATAGTCATACTCTTTTCCCCAATAGACTGTAGTGTTATGAAAACCGTTTGGCAAACGCAAAATTTGGTTTCGATTTCCAATCATAAATATCTTAATAATAAGACAGGCAATCGACTTGTAAAAGTTCCTGACTGACCTAAAGGTTTATAATTATCATTGCAGCATGAGCTAAATCCAGAATTTTGTTTCAGGATCTGAGACAAAGTTACCGGATCCCTTTAAGTCATCCCTTACCTCATGGGTACCCTAATGATGGTGTGTAGCATAGCCAGATGTAGACTCCTAGCAGCTATGAGGGATGAGAACACCAGGAGAGCAGAGGCTATCAGCTGAGCAGCTATGGTCCCAAAGGAGAGCCCTGCATAACCACCTATCCAGTATGTAATATCCTCATCACCGGTAGCCTGGATTGAGAAGAGAGCAAAGTGAAGCCATTAACTACTGAATTCCTATATTCCCCAAGGGTTAATACAGGAACAGTCCCTAGGATAGGACGTTAAATAGAGGTCCTGTGTAGAGGAGAGTCACCACCTAGTGTTGGGGGATACCCTGGGGTATTGGTCCACCTGCACATCCCAATCAGTTACATCAAGAGGAGAGACATGAGGGTTACAGTGGTTACGTTATAGACAGGTGGTTACTAAGGCAGGTTTGAATGTACATGTTTGAATATTGGCAATGCATTGATGAGTAACCCTTAGTGGTTGAGAAAATAAAAATCTTTAAATGCACTGGGCATGAATGTCAAACCTTTTGATATAGGTTATATTTACCTTCCACATGCATTTCTGATTAATGGAACCTGAAAATGAGTGTGCTCAGTCAGTCCTCTACAGGTTAAACAAAACTTGAGCCATCTTCTATCCTCTACGAAGAGAGGCCAAGTTATCCTGTTCAATGTGATTAGTGGTGATCTTGTATTTCTATGCTACCATACTCACATTTGGTGCCAAGTTGGCATTGGCGTTGGACCAATTGGAGAGCCAGAAGTTGGTTCCGATTCGGATGCCCGACTGACTCAAGATAAAGAATGTGACTATGAAGGCGACGGGGAAGGTGATGGCTCTGAGGTAGTACATGTAGACCCTGTAGGACACAGAGCCTCTCTCCATCTCTTCCTTCTCGATCAGCTTACCCTCTTCACTACCTACAAGTTCAAGGATGATGAAATGGATACAGATAGATCTTCAATATTGACTAGAATTTACAAAGGAGACTTTAATATCTTGCATCTTCCACTTTCAAGACTGACTCTATCATTATTGAGCAGAATTCACATAGGAGTGTTATCTTAAAACAGGGGAGTGTTTCACAAAGACTAAGATCGACTTTAAGTTGACTTAACTATGGCAGGCCGTTCATGCCACTGTTTGCTCTCACCATTATGATCTTTAGAGAATATTTTTTTCTGTAGATTTGTGACCATGATTTGTACGTCCCTTGATAGACCAATGCCAGTAAAGGGTGAGAGCAAACATTGGCAACTTAAGTCGATCTTTATAGTCTTTGTGAAACACTCCCCTGGTCTTTAATCTCTATCAGCATAGCATACTGGTGTAGCCTAATGTTTAATGAATGGGCAGTGTACATTTATAGAAAACAGGGTATTTGTTGGAGAGTATACTACAGGCTGATAAGCTATCACGTGACACTCAATCAAATGTTGTATATGCACGGGCATGCAACATAACTCAATTTTTTTTGCACAGTATAAAATGAATCATACTGTGCTTTCATGCTTGCCTGCGCATACCCACTTCTCCTGTATTAGCTGTAGACAACAGACACCAAAGGCAACTCCTAATTAGAAGATAACTAGAAAAAGGCATGCAGTTCACAAATACCCCCATTTAATATATTATAAAGCAAGCAACTTGGGGGATGACAAAGGATTACAATCATTTAACACCACAGGCTTGAAGTACTCCATTCAGATCACGATGCAATCACAACGACAGCATACTTACTTATATTGTCCACTGTTTGCAAGGTTTAGATAGAAAACGAAGGAAGAATGAAGGACGACAATTTTGGTTAGAATATTGAATGAACCATATCAGTCTTTCTTTAATCCCTTCAGGCCCCCTGTGAGTTTTATTTTCCTGCCCTATTCATCTACATTACAACATTTATTTTTGCAAGTAAAAATAGTGTTCACAAGAACCTCAAAGGGGTACCAATTACTGTTCTTTTTAAATCATCCATCTCAAACATCAGTCCCACAACATGTTACTTCAGGATTAAAAAGAAAAGAAAACGGGTCAGAATTTAGACAATAGCAATGTACTTGTGTACATTAAAAAAAGTTAAATGTGTTTTTAAAATGAAGATACATCATGTAAATTAATAGCACAATGTTTATGAAGGCCTTTGATATTAGGATAGATGCTATAGCTCATTTTGATCCTGTGAATTCCAAATCCTTGACAAGCTGTTATCTTCGCAAATTTTACAGGGTGTGAAAATTGGATGGCGATGCGTGTACCAACATGTAAAGTAACTGTTTAATAAATCTTGAAAACAAAAGAATCATGAGACTTTCTGCATCCCTATCAACCTCGAAAATATCTGTGCAAACAAATATTGGTTTATACAGCACTTGACCTAACCTACAAGTTATACAGTAGGCTTGCGGGTGCACCATGTGAGAGAGTGGGAGGATTGAGGAGTCCTGAAAAGGACTCTCGGTAATCTTTCTGAGGGTGAGTAGTCCTGAAAAGGACTGTTGGTGTAGTCTTGAAAAAGTTTCTACAAGTTGTTCTAAAATATCAATAGGTAGAAATGACTCACCGGCTTTCTTCTTTTCCTCTTCCTCTACGGTCTTCTGCCTGGAGATCTGTCTCTTGAGCTTGATGCGCTCTGTCTCTGATTCCGATTCATTGCCGGACGGGTCCACCTCTGCCTCCGAGACCTCGTTGACGGCCTCTGTCCAGCTGCTGTAGAGCGTAGGATCGGCTTCGGCTATCTCATCCATAGTACCCTGGTGCTTAATGCGACCATCCTGCATCACTAGGATCTGTTATGATGGAACCCAATATTGGGAGTGAAATCATTATTAACAAGAGGGCTCTTTGTCTGCTCAGTGTGAAAGAAAGAGTTTGGCACTAGAAAGCTCCTCCCGAATCGGCATAATCACATAAGTTGGACAATTCTTCACAATTTCACAATAGTTGTATTAAAGAAATGACAGATTTCATGTTTCATGGCAGCATTGAAATCATGAGACAGAAGTGGTCATCTCAAGATGGTTAGACCTTGTATTATTGGTCATACTATCAGCATATGGAATATCTTGTTAGTAAAAGGATTAATAGAAATCATGATAAACAATAATCTCAAGCAGCCAATTCTGTATTCTCTTAAAATCATAACATAGAATCTATACAAAATTAAGAGATACGATAAACATCGCCGCATATTTTTATGTCATATCAATGATATGAATAGAAACCATGAGATAACTTGATCGGTCTACCTTATCAGCCTCCGAGAGGTACTGTAACTGATGGGTTACCAGGATAACAGTCTGGTTGTTCTTAATCAACAGCTTCATGATTCCTTCTTCAAACAGTGTCTTTCCAACATGAACATCCAGGGCAGACAGTGGGTCGTCCTGGGTTTAATAAAGATAGAACACAACAGAGTGCTTTACCTGTGACAGTTCTATAGAGGAGCCTGAGCCCAAAACTCAAATCAGCTTCACCAACAACAGCTCTAAGGAGAGTACATTTTCAAGTATTTGTTGATATAAGCTAATGACTCTTGTAAATAATGATACCCAATTACTTATATATACATGTATTTACTATATACAATTGTTTATCTAGATGTCATTAGAGGAGCTTCTTCTATCATTTATTCATATTCATATTGTCAATATAGACCGATTCATGCAATGCTAGATCTTGAATAGTTTAAACAGGACCATACCTAATACCTGGGCCCCGTCCTATAAAGAGTTGCGATTGATCTGGATCAATCGCAAGTCCTACGATTAATCACACAAGTTTGCAGTCCCCTATCTCTTATGTACATAGTTGTGATTGATATCAATCACAAATAAGTTGCAATTAATATCAACTCTTTATAAGACGGGGCCCAGGGCCGGTATTCAATTCAATACTTAGCATAAGTAAGAAATTTACTAAGTAAATGACTAAGTTAAGTAATTGACTTATCTCGTATTCAAATCGCATTTTAGACTTATACTTACGTAAGACAAAATTTAAGTAAAATACTTACTGATAAGCATTGTGACGTCACACGGTCAATCAAAAGTAATGCGCAATTGATGCATTGCAATAAATGCGCGCTGATATAATTGTGCGCGGGATACAATACTGCGTAAGAAAACCATATGCCTGCCAATCACGGCCACCAAATAATTGGCTTAAGTCTGGTATGCAGTTGGCTTAGATTGAAAGTAAAATACTTACACAAAAGTGTGAATTGAATACCAAAATTGGCTAAGTATTTTATGTAAGCCAAATACTAAGTAAAAAGCTTAAATTTTGTACTTAAGTATTGAATTGAATACGGGCCCAGGACTCTTGCTGGATATTCATCATGATAACCAAATGAAAGAGAATAAATTAAAAAGAATCTTGGTTTAAATTTGACTATAATATTCAAAGATATATCCCTAGGTTGACAAGAACCGTCCTTGGTAAGAAAGCTTTAATACATGAGAGTCGCATGTGTAGTCCCATATACATCTTTCTGTGTACAGTGATTCTAACTTTATGAAGACTTGGCCAAATTTCTTATCATTTTGATGATTCCAGAACCTTGCTAGATGATCAACCTTTTCTGATTGATTTCACAATGTTTCTTTCACAATGCAATCGCATGACCATAACTGGTCTTTAGCTTTAATCAATAAAAGGTCTTAAACGCCCTTAATGTATTTCTTAAAGGGATGACAGAGGGGGTAGGGGGGGGGGGTTCTGTGCCCCCTTTCTTACCAGGATGATAATATCCCTGTTGGAGTACATTGCCCTTCCGACGCTAACCCTCTGCTTCTGACCTCCGCTGAGGTTGATGCCCTTCTCACCGATCTCTGTCTGATCCCCTCCAGGAAGGATCTCAATGTCTGGCTCCAGGGCGCAGGACCGGAGCACCTTGCGGTATCGTCTCTGGTCAAGCTCATTGTTGAAGATGATGTTGTCCTTGAGGGATGCATTGAGCAGCCAGGCTTTCTGGGCAGCATATGCAATGCTACTCTTGCTATTAAAAATATGGAGGAATTGGAGTAAAAAAGATATTCACATTCATAGATCATCGAGGAGTAAAGTTGGTTCAGCTGGTAAAGCATAGATCTGCCTGTTGAGCCAAAGACCATGGGTTCAAATCTAACCAAGGCGGATGACTAAAGCCTTTATTGTGGATTAACGTGCGTCTCCCCTGTTCATAGACGCAGGCTAGGTTACAGCGGAAACATTTCATCCCTCAGACAGGATGTAAAATGGAGGCTCCGTTTGGACTAGTCACGTCCTTTGTAAATCAAGAATCCACTGCACTTTATTAGTAAAAGTGTGGGGAGATACCTCTGTGTAATGGTCTTTCTGTACATCCCAATTTGTTATACTGGGTGGAGAGACTAGAGTTAAAGTAACTAAGTTTGCTTTTCCCCTCCCATGCAAATGTAAAACCAAATACTTAATTTTCTACTTTTTTAATCTCTACTTAAAAACCACCTTTTCAGCCTCACTTAGTTATGATCATATCAGTATCATATCGGTTTAATATTTTAATCTTTTAAAAACTTTTCCTTTATGTAATGTGATAGTATCTTAAATTGTACCCTTAATTTGAATAATTTTACATTTAGTACTATGTAATATGTATCATGTCTCTGGTTTCGTTTGTACAGCACATAAAGAAACTGAAATGTTTATTATGAACCAGAAGTGATATCAAAAGCAGTGTTGTTATCTCCCCCAAAATGGTAGTAGTAACATCTGTACAAGTAGATTGGATAAAATAACAAACCTGTTGAACAAAACACTTCCACTCATCGTAGTCATCTCTCCAAGAATAGCTGAGATAATCGATGACTTTCCACTTCCTACCTGGCCAACTATCATTGTTAGTTTACCTGAAGAAAAAAAAACATATCAGAACACATAAAGTGCATAATAATACACACAAAGCACAATATTCAAATGTGCCAGCATCAACTAAAGTAAAACAGAGGCCTTCTTATACAATATCTGCCCAATTTATTCAATAACATCTGTAACAAAAAACGAGTTGGGGGACGCAATATTTTATATCATTTATTACATCATTTTAGCTTTGAAAATTTGCAGTATAACTGCATTGATAAATGTTTTCCGGCACTACATCTATCTATTTTTTTCAGGGAAAAAAAAAAAGGAAATAGACCTTGCTTTAAGATATTTATGACAAAGTGAATTTTCTCCTATGTTCCAGCAACTGTAAAATTTTCTCTTTTCTATACCTGGGCAATAGAGATATGGTTCAACAAAAGAAACCAGTGCTGTATACCACAGTTTCCCAAAAATGAATGATTATAAAAAGCCTACTCAAACAAACGTGTTGACTACGTTCATAAATTCACTTAACCGATGGAATTTCAAACTCATAAAGTCAAACAATATGCTACATGTAGCTATGTCTTTCATTACTCTAAGGAGCTGAACCATATTAATCTGTATATTTTTTGTATGGCTAGAATGTTATTTGCTGCAATGAACCATTCATCTGCTTGGAGCCAGGAGGGCGTTAATTGATATACTTCAACACAAATAAAGCCCTGTTGATACTAAACAAACTCCAAGGAGGCGAGTTGGCTCAGTCGGTAAAGCGTCTGCCTGTCGAACCAAAGATCCCGGGTTCGACTCCCACCCAGGCAGACGACTGAAGCCTGCGTTGTGTGTTAACGTGCCCCTTCCCTTGTTCATAGATGCAGGTTACGTCAAGTATAAAACACTCTGTCCCTCGGATAGGACATTAAATGGAGGCCCCGTGTACAGGAGAGTCACCACCTTTGCATGTTAAGAACCCATTGCACTATTCATATAAGAGTAGGGGGAAACCCCGGTGTAATGATCCACCTGCATACCCCAACCAGGTTGAGTATACGGCATCTGCAAGAATCTTCAGTATTGAAGAAGGCAGATTATCTTGAAGAAGAAACACTCACCTCTTGGAATCTCCACATTAGCTCTGGATATGATAGGAAGGTTACTGTCTGCATCCCATGTAAAACTGGCATTCACAAGCTGTCAATACAACAAACAAAATCCAGTTATCCTCATAATTGGCATAATTACTATAACAAGCAGATAAATTAGTCTGCATGTACATAATATGTATGTGTAATTTCATATTTTCTTGTTGCTTAAGCTGTACAATAGAGGGAAATCTTAAAAATGGCGGCAAGTGTAATTTTAATTTAAACATAGCCGATAGGTTTTTATCACTACCGGTATATGTTTCAATTACTCAAACATCAAGACAACCAATTGAACAAGGACAAAACTTGACTGCACCGCTAAACATAATCCTGTGTCTTTGATTAAAATAAAGCCTGGAGAAACTATTGCAGGAATGTATTTTGGAGCACCTCAACTTTCTTCTGTATTTCAATAAATGAACTGGATTGCAATAAATGAACTAAATTGTTCATAACTGCATGAAGACCAAGCTTTGACAAGACTGGAATACAACTGGTTGGAAGTGGAAGTGACTTTATCTACAACTCCTTGACAACAAATTATTTGTGCACACTCTATAAGTTCCCTCTCACCTTGACAGCTATGTCATCAGGGATTGGACTGGGTGAAGCCTCTGACCTCGACAGGCGATCCACCGAGCCATATCCATATTTGTGAGAGGTATCCTCATTCTGCAACAGCGATGCTTTCTCGCTGGTAGAAGGCTGACGGAAACCGATAGCAGGAACCTATTGTAACAGGTCAGAATTGAACTGTTTTATAGTGAAAAATATCTATCTATTTCTAATCAATATCTCCTCAGGAAGCGAAGAACAAGAAACTAAGAAGTGTATATGTTTACAAACTTTGTACTTCAAAGAAGTATGACTCACACATATTCTGAGTAGAAGCTATGAATTTGGCCAAAACATGACATTCCACAGCTATGAGAGAGTTTAGGATGTACGGTCACTTGGTCAAATGTTAGTAACTCGACCCCCCCCCCTTCCAGAACACTTGTAATAACTTTATAGCCAAACAAACCCCGAATTGTAAACATCAGATAAGAACCCCCAAAACAAAAGACTTCCTGTCTCCCTCCCAATAACAAGACCCTTTCCCAGAACAGGTTACTTGTGGTAGCTAGATCACTGGGGGAATGTTACTGTTATAAAAGAAGGCAGAGGTATATTTGTCAGATTCACTTCTGTACTGCACCCCCATCCATGGGGCAGGCAGGGAGGTCGACTCTGCAAGCTTTTGGTGTTACTGTACATTAGGTAAGAAGATTATTTTTTTGTTAAGTTGGATAATTATTGAGATAATTAGTATTTTTGTAGATGTATTCTGATGTTAGTTAATAACATTGGACTTGGTATCGTTCTGAACGATATAGTTTGTGCTGAATTAATAGGCATTCTGTAAGGTGGGGCATATATCTGTTTAATCATCAGGAGGTTGATTTTGTTAGTGAGTTAGCACTAGATTAAGATTTGGTAATAGTAATTTGAGATGATTTGAATATTACTATGTAATCTGTTATATTACTTGAAATCTTTAGGAGTTTTAGTTTATATATAATGTGTTGTTGAGATTAACTCTGGATAATCGTATTTTGCAAGACCGTTGTAATCAAAAGTAATGTTTTAAGAGTTAACAGGTTTCGGATATAGTCTGAATCTTCTTCAGTTTTCTGTTGTAGAGTATAATTCACGATGATTTGTATTAATTATTATTCCTTTAGGTATTGACAATCAAGATGTAAGAAGCGGGTACAATGAGAGGAAACAGTCCTCTAGGCCAGATTGCCAGGGTGAGTGGGTTATCATATTCAATGTATAAACCACTAATTCAATGTAGTTTTAATTGGGAATTAAGTTTGATTTTTTGACAAAGTTCACTTGATGGTTGTATTCATTTATTTGTTGGGAGAGTTATCCATTGCGATGGAAGAACTTTATTTGTGATTAGATACTTGTTATTTTCATGCAATATTGATTAAGTTTTAATGAATGGAATATAAACAACATGTTTATCATTTATTATCATGAGTCGGCTTGACGTCATATTGTTGGAATTCGTATCTTGGAGTCATTAACGAATATTATGTTTATCGCTATTATGTGTGTTTTTCAAACATGTCCTCATTTCTATTTAATTGTTTTAACTTTGTTTATTTGTTCAGGCTTTTATCTTGCACCTGAAATAAAACGAACCGCAACACAAAGAATGGTGTGATGAGTCTTTTCTACCAGTTTCTGCGTGTTACACTATGAAAAGAAGGCAAGAAAATATCACACTACCACTCTAACATGAAAAGCATTTCAGCAATTCAAACAAAACTTGGATGAAGTATGTATGACCAAGGAAGGATGAACTCATTAGAGTTTGGGTGTATAGTAAAAGGCAAAGGTGAAAGATCACAGGGACATAAAAGTGTTAAGATTTCCACAAAATATATATATATATATATTTTTACTGTTATAACTTAAAGAAAATTCAACCAGAGCAACCAACCTGGGCTCAAGCATGTACGAGCATGAAAAGAGAGGTTCGTGAGGTCAGATGCTAAAGGTTACAGGAGCATACATACAGGGGGAGGCATATTAGAGATTCAGTTGTATACAACTTGTTGTTGCCTTGTACTAAAAAACCACAAACTTCGCAACATAAACCTTTCTTAAATTGTAAAGGACTTCAAGTTGCACAGCAAGAAACTTTCATAAATCACAATTTTTTTAAATATGGTCTCAATCGTGGTTAAAATTCCACAAATCTGAACCACTCACGAAATTAGCAAACATTTCATGCACATAACATTTCCTGGTTTTACATGAATCTACAGAGTCACTGAAAAAAAAAAGATTACCTGGCCGTTCTCTTCACCCCCATCGGTGGTATCCTCCTCCCTCAGCGAATCAGTAGTGCCAGCGGTCTCCACCTCGGGCGCCAGGAAGAAGTTGAGTAGACGGTTGGAACTGACCACCGCATTGACCATGACGGCCAGGGTCATGGGCAACAAGAACAGTGGTATGGTCAGTTGGTTGAAGAAAGAGAGAGAGGCAAAGGCCACGTCAGGAAGGAGTGGTTTTCCGGTGAAGAGAGTGTAGGTTCCAAACGACTGCAAGGAGAATTTTCAGATTGCGTTTTCACAAATCATGCTATGGTTTCATTGACATTTATAAGCACTAAAACACTGACTCATTACCTCATATCAAAACTAAAATGATGTCCATTCTCATTTTTAAAACTAGTCTTCCTTACAACAAAAGTCAATAGTTGAAGTCTAGCTGCCATAACAATCATGCTTTTAACGTGATGGTGATTATTAACTTGAGCTCTCTGAGTCAACAACATCAATTTCTGTACTATGTCTAGACTTGGGCATTCATGAAATTATGAAAATGCAGTAACCCTGAATATTTTAATTCCCTCCATTTGTAGATTACTATTTCATAAAATGTTGATTCACAAGAAGTAACAAAAGCCTTACATGAGACATAGGCCCTATAGATAGACATATGTCCTAGATATAGGTCCTATTATATTCTGCATCAAAAATTTGTTGGCTTTTGATTGGTTGAGAGCTCGTCACATGACCAAACATATTTGACCTATTTTTAGAAAGTACTATATGAGAGTACTATTTTGGTTTACTATTTGGGAGTTGAAAAAAAATGTGATTTTTTTTTTTTTTTAATTGAATCAATTTTTTTTTTTCAAATCTTAATTTAATGAAAACAAAATATTTTAAATCTTTTTAGATAAAAATTGACATTTTTTTTGTTCTAAATTTTTTTTTCCAAAAATGTTTTGTTTTGTTTGTTTTTTTTTAAAATAATTTTTTGATGCAGGATATAAAACAAATACCATGCCTTCTATTCGAGGTACTGGTTAAACTATGGGCCTCGGTGACTCCAAAAGTACCATTTGCTTCGGGGCTGCGCCTCTCAGCAAATAGTACTATTGGAGTCACCTCTTGCGCATAGTTTTAACCAGAACCTCTCAAGGCAGTGTATATTTGTATATCGTAATCAGGGGAAATGTGCCTTTCAGTTTATTCTATTTATCAAGTCTGCCAAGACTCATTATACACATTATGCCTATATATAAATAAAAAACCATGAACTTGGTAAAAATAGTATGAGAACAAGAAAAGCCTGGCATGCTACTCACCACAAGGGTAACAAGGATGGGTCCAGTAGATGTGATAAAGACTGAATGGGGAATAATACAGAGATAAAATGCATATTTCAAAATAATTTTGTTTACATCAATGACAGAACCTAGGGGCAGTATTTCTATTTCCATTTCCAAGGCCATGCATGAAATCTGGAAATCTATAGTAATAAACAGCCGTCACATGGGAAATCATTCCAAATGAATAGGTGCTTGAAATGACTCATTTATATGAATATCCCGAGAATCAAAGAACTATTAAATATAAAACTTTGCACATTCTATTGCATTCTATGTGGTTATATTATACATAATTTTGCTTGCCTTCTGTGAATATATTTAACTTGATCAAAACAATTATATTCATGGGCATGAAAAAGGCGTATTGTTCATTTTGGAAGAATCATCATTTCAAAAAAAAATTTTAAACAGGGTATTAAGATATCATAAAGAGCAAGAAGTCTCACTTGTGGCGACAATATTGCCATTGATCTTAAACATGGCCCAGAGTTCATTGGTCCTCACTGCCTCGATGGCACTACAGTAGAGCTCCTCCCAGCCATACAACTTCAAGAGTTTAATACCCTGCAGCATCTCGTTGGACAGCTTCAGACGTGTATCAGAATAGTCCTGAGGAGATGTGTTTAAAGAAAAAAATGTTAGATGGAAGTAGAAATATGTGTATTTAACAGAGAACAACTGTATAAGGAATGGGACAGAAAGACTGCTATGCAGCAATTTATTAATTCACACCATCTTGATGGCACTACAGTAGAGTTCCTCCCAGCCATACAGCTTTAAGAGTTTAATACCCTGCAGCATCTCGTTGGACAGCTTCAGACGTGTATCAGAATAGTCCTGAGGAGATGCGTTTAAAAAAAAACGTTTGATGGAAGTAGAAATATGTGTATTTAACAGAGAACAACTGTATAAGGAATGGGACAGAAAGACTGCTATGCAGCAATTTATTCATTCACACCATCTTGATGGCACTACAGTAGAGTTCCTCCCAGCCATACAGCTTTAAGAATTTAATACCCTGCAGCATCTCGTTGGACAGCTTCAGACGTGTATCAGAATAGTCCTGAGGAGATGTGTTTAAAGAAAAAAATGTTAGATGGAAGTTGAAATATGTGTATTTAACAGAGAACAACTGTATAAGGAATGGGACAGACAGACTGCTATGCAGCAATTTATTAATTCACACCATCTTGATGGCACTACAGTAGAGTTCCTCCCAGCCATACAGCTTTAAGAGTTTAATACCCTGCAGCATCTCGTTGGACAGCTTCAGACGTGTATCAGAATAGTCCTGAGGAGATGCGTTTAAAAAAAAACGTTTGATGGAAGTAGAAATATGTGTATTTAACAGAGAACAACTGTATAAGGAATGGGACAGAAAGACTGCTATGCAGCAATTTATTCATTCACACCATCTTGATGGCACTACAGTAGAGTTCCTCCCAGCCATACAGCTTTAAGATTTTAATACCCTGCAGCATCTCGTTGGACAGCTTCAGACGTGTATCAGAATAGTTCTGAGGAGATGTGTTAAAAAAAGAAATGCTACCCTTGACAGTCCTTGTCTGGAAATTTTGACCTTGGTACATTGTATATCTTGCTGTATAGATGATACACACCCACAGAGAAATGTATCAGGTAGATGCAGTCAAAGAAGTGCCAAGATGTAACCAGCACCCATCGGTGCCCTTCTGCCTAGCACACCATGATATTCCAGAATAGGGTGGATTGACAATTAACAGCGCCCCCACCGGCAAGCTGTGACAGGCAACTTTTCAGCTTGCAGGTCGGTATATTTCAACCAGTGCAGGGAAGCAAATCGCTAGCCTCCAATCGAAATGGTCTGAACTCTGTAAAGTCGTGATTGTTCTGATATCAGCGCTCCATTTTGTATTGAATTTCGAAGTCAAAACCTACCCATCAACTGGAACTGAAAGAAACTTAGGCCTGAATTTGGACAGAAATTAATACGAAAATTGCCATTTTGGGCAAAAAAGTGTTCGGAATGACCAAAAAAGGTTGTGAATAAAGTTGATAACATATATTTGAAATTGGCGCAAATTGTTACCCCGGATAAGCTATTCATTCCTTTCCCACAAAAAATTAAGGTTAAATCCCCTCATCTCCTAGGGTATATAACAATGCCACAGCTAACATTTTTGTTAGACCTTTTCACGTGATAAATCATGTTAAATTGAGTATTAAACACTGATGTTGCTAGATGGTGCTGTGGATTGTGAATCCACTGTATTGAATCTGCTTAGAGTCATTATAGCTGGTTTAATAGACTTACTAGGGTTGTCTTCTGTAGTCTAGACATCAGACTAGCAATCTTCGCCTGGAACGGTAGCAGGAATACAAAGATTGCTGAGCCAAGCAACGCAGCCAATCCAAGCTGCTGATACAGCAACACTAATGTCACAGTGATCTGTCAAAGAGGAACATTATTAGTGTATGATAATCTATGTATCTTTCTACGCATTACGGCAAGAACTGTGGTTTGATACCCATGGTGAATATCCTAATTATTTCAAACAGCTAGACAGTAATAAGATTAATTCTATAAACTATGTGTTGAGAGTTTAAGCACTTTACAGACTTAATAGAGTAAGCAATGAAGAACAGAGCGCCCTGAGGCTGAATGGAGGTGATGTGTGTAATGGGTGTACATGTTATACATTTCTTCATCCTCAAACCTACATTGCTGTAGAAATACATTTTAGTAGTTGTTTTATAAGTTGTTGGCTGAATTTGTTAAAACAAGATCGATGCCACACAGGTCCAATTAATTTATCAACAATAATTTCTTCCTCATGTACCTTGGTCTGAGGCTTTAAACAGATTTAAAGATCTCAGATTCTGAAACAAAATCTCGTACTGCAATGATAATTATCAAGCTCTAGGTCAGTCAGGAACCTCATGACTTTTACAAGCCGATCGCCTGTCTGATTATCAAGATATTTAAGATTGGAAATCGAAATTTCAAAAACCGTTTTCCTAACAGTTTTTATAACACTACAGTCTTTGTAAAACCGGTCACTCAAAGATTTTAACTTTATTGAGGCACTTCATGATCATTTAAAGGTTTTTGGGCTTCAATATTACACCATATACAAACACTGATAACACATAGGGCCATGCATCTCAGATTTAACATTGTTAAACGATGCCTTTAAACACACATCTGTATGCCACAGAGTCTAACATCTATCTTCCTACAACTTAGATCTTTGTCTCTTACATGTCCTGAAGGCCTCAACTAAAGATCACATCAACTATTTATACAATACTCACACAACACCGGTTAAAGAAGTTGTCTTATCTGGTTTAAAATAAGTTAATAAGTTGATCTTGCATGTGCTAATAAAAGTGTTGATCTCAATGAATGAAATGTGCATTTATACCTGAAGTGGAATGGACCAGCAGTAGTGCATCATTTGAAAGCAGAAGAGAAGTGACATGGCGTCCGTCGACATGTGGTTGGTAATCTGCCCCATCGTCATCATTCCACCAGTAGTGGCATAGGTAGATAGACGGAGTGACTTCTCGTACACCATGGTCTGTATCAAAAAGATGAGAGGGGAATAAACTCATTCATCAACCGATCTTTAGTATCATATTCTAAATGATCAGTACATAAAGACACGGTGACAAATAAAAAGGGTCCTTCTTCTTCCATACTGTAAATTTTTTTTTCCTCCTGGCCCAGGTGTTTGATAATAGAACCACATTCAATAATAACAAAGGGAAATATCAGAAATAATGGAAATCCTGATAGTAATTGGAAGAAGAATAAAAAGAAGGAGACAAAGAAAAAGAAGGAGAAACAGAAAATAGGAAGGAAAAAAGGAGGAGAGAATGAGAAAGAGAAGATGAAGAAGGAAAAAAGGGAGAGAATGGGGAAAAAAAGGAGAGGAATAGGATAAATAAGAGGAGGGGGAGAGAGAAGAGGAAGGAGGAAGAGGACAGGATAAAAAAGCAAAGAAGAGGAATGGAAAAAAGGAGGGGCAGGAGATGAAGAAGGAGAAAAAGGAGAGAATGTGGAAAAAGGAGAGGATAAGGAGAAAGGAAGGGGAGAGAGAAGAGGAAGAGGAGAGGATAAAAAAGCAAAGAAGAGGTATGGAAAACAGGAGGGGCAGGAGAAGAGAGTGAAGGAGAAGGAGAATTAAGAAGGAAGCCTGTGAATGAATTGGCTCACCTGAATAGCAGTCCTAATATGCATACTTTCCAAGATGACCCAATGGTAATGGGTTTGAAGGGCTAAGAACTTAATAGTCGCTGCAAAAAACATCACTCCCACCAGCACAAAACCATTCGCAAAGAAGTCGGTGAACGTGACAAAGCCAGTCTCCTAGAGGAATCAACCATATAAGTAAGATGATCATTTGATACACACAATTTGGAGACATATTCACTGACGTTATCTTTTCACAAGTTTTGAAAACTATCCAACTTTTGAAAATGTTGAGTGAACTAGACCTCATATACCAGTATCCACACTTTTTGACAAAGTTTATATGCATATTATCTACTGAATTGCAACATATCCCACACAAATTATTTAAAAAAAAAAATCTTTGCATATCACCTTTCCAGTTGTAAGTAGCTGGTCAAAATTTTTTGAAATAAACTATCTCAGTTTTTGGTTTCACTTCAAGTTCCACACTTTGAGTGAACACTTGGTGGAGCAATCCAGTTAGCCTCCATACAGTACATGCTAACATCCCACCATGGACCCATTTATTCACTTGGGTTAAGAGCAGCAAAATACATTGTAATTGAAATTAAATGGCACATTCGCAAATTGCAAACTAGATGGGTCTTCTACTGCACACAGTAGAATATGATGCCTCCGCCATAGAGCAATTTTTGATTGTTCTGACAGGTTCTGAAAATATTGTGATTACAATTTCTTTTTCATATACATGTATATGATCTTTGATCTCATTACCCCAAAATCAAATCAGTTCATTTGGCTCTGCAAGATACATACATTTCTTGAGTTTGATGATAATCCGTCTATCATTTCTAATGATATTGCGATCACAATCTTTTATTGCATACATAATGAGCCACATGACCTTTGACCCCATAATCTACTCAGTTCATTGGGCTCAGCAAGATCCATTCGTGTCTTAAGTTTGATGGTAATCCGTCAATCCGTTCTTGAGATAACGCGATCACGAGAACAGTACGTGTGAACGGACGTACGGACAACCTGAAAACATGCGGAGGCATAAAAATTGATGTTGTTTCAGTTGTGACTGGATTAATCCATGGCACGACACTGCCGAGTATCTGAGTCACTTTTGTGTGATTTGTGACCGTTTCATACATACGAGTGGGTTTGGTTTTACAGTGGATGTTTTCTATTCACCCATTAACTACTGAATGTTCTCATTCCCCGTTCCGGTAGCCAATGGATTAATCTGTCAGGACCATTTTTTTTCTCTTACCTTAGGAATATCCAACTTGATATTCTGGACATATAGGGTAATACCCCCTACAGCAAGAGGGCCGATATATCCCATGCAGTCACCGATCAGCTTCAAGAGAGCTGCCCAGAAGTTCCTCCTGCCATACACCTTGAGATAGACCTTCCACATGCTGGGTTTCTTCCCTACCTTCGTCTTCTCTTCCTGATAAAGAAAAAAAACGATAAAGTAATAATATTTTTACATTTTATAGCACATTAGATGAATATTTCTATGGGCTTTACAATAGTTACTATCATTGATACCCTGGTAAAGTCCGCACCTGTGTGCACCATCTACATTTGTCAGGGAGTATTCATTTTGCACCATTAGCAGGTACATATACATGTATGTATAGCAGGGGCAAGGGCAATGGCAGTCACATGGGCTTTTTGCATTCCTTGCAGATACCCATTCTCTAGCTCCTGGAGTCCTGGGTAATAACTTAAAGGCATCGTTTAACAATGTTAAATCTAAGATGCATGGCCCTATGTGTTATCAGTGTGTGTGATATGGTGTAATATTGAAGCCCTAAAAAAATTGCGCTTCCAAATGATCAAGAAGTTCCTCGTTCCTGACTGACCTCAAGGTTTATAATTATCATTGCAGCATGAGCTAAATCCAGAATTTTGTTTCAGAATCTGAGACAAAGTTACCGGATCCTTTTAAGAAATGTGACAATGTACAGTAATGTCTTGCCATAGGACGTTACATGTAGTGTCCCTACTGGGACTTGAACCGCAACCACAGTCCGTTCATGTACATGCACATGGTCATGCATACAATAGACCATGGCACCTCTACACCTCTACCTCTGGTGTTCAAAAAAGACACAAACTCTTTTCATACTGACAAATGTGTTTCAGAGAAGGCCATATATTTTTAATTTCTCTAAAAATAGTGTTTCTCACTGAAACATGTACTGAAGGAACATTTAAAGAAAGACCACCAGCATGTACTTGTATGTTAAACATTTTGTGCCTCCTTTGAGCAGTCTTTGTACACAGGTTAAGTGCGAAATAAAATGTTTGTTTTGGTTATATCCCGAGGCATTTTTGTGCTGTGAAATAAGTCGACCAGAGAACTCTGCAAATACCTAATGTCTTTAGAAGCCTTTGTGCTTGAATTGACAAATGCAATGATGCAATCCGTGCAAATATATGAACATCCAAAGCATTGTTCATTTAAATGCACAGTCATGCACTTTCAAGTTTCAAGGTAATATTTGTGATTTCCCAACCCCCTATATGTATACAGACAAGGCATGCTGAAACAGCAGACATTATCAAAGCAGGTCTTTCAGTGTGTGATCAATTTTCAAAAGTCAGGTGTTATTTGGAAACGTTGTTGCCGCTGAATTCATGTCACATGGCAATCAGTCAAACTTGGTATGAACTTTAATTATGAAAAATGATGAAAAATTATTTATGATACATTGTATTATACAATGACAATTTTAAAATCTGGTTATACCATAAATTGTTCCTCAAAGTCAAAATATGTTTAAAAAATAAATAATGATTAACCCGCATGACCAGCATTAAGATTTTCAATGAGTTCTGATTACTGCAAGAAAATGCCTTGAAATGTAGATGAATACATGAACAACCATCTTTAGAACTTGTAAAGTAAACATCTGTTTACGTTTTTATCTTGTGACTCAGCATATCCATTTACAAGAAACTCAGTGATTACATAATGCTACATGTATGTACTGTACATGTATACTCATCACAGTGAATGAGCTTGCATGAGTTTTATAACAGTTCAGAAGTCAGGAAAATACAGTTTTTGTGTATGAAGTTCCATATTTATTTCCTTTGGTTTAGATCTAGACCATCTAGGGATAAAATACCCCTTAAATATGACATTATTCACATGTACAGAGCCTACATGTACATGGTTGTACCTACATTCCCATGGAATGGAATCTAGAACTGTACTTAAAGTGCCATACATTGTACGTGTACCTGTGGATGACTTTAATACGTTACTGAAACACATTGCACCCTGTCAGAATCTTATGTTTTTTTTTAAATATGATGTGTAAAGTATCTCACTTTTGAAAATAAAAGGTAAAAATTGAGAAGTAAGGTTTTAAAATTGAAATCGTACGTTTTTACAGCTCTTTTTCTATCTTGTATAGAAAAAAAGAAAAGAAAAAAATTATCAGGAAATGATTATGATTATTATCTGGCTTGAGCATAACAAATTTGAGATGAATTTTAAAACATCATAAACTACATGAATCATGGAGTTTTATTTGTCCAAGTAAAACAGTACATGTGAAATATACAGATAACTGCACATGTACACATTGAGTGATTTCAAGTTGGGTGTTAGTGTTAGTGTTAAGAGCAGTCAAGAGCTCTTAAATGGAGCGAAAAATTTGCTGATGAAATTAAGAGCCCGATACCGATATCAAAATCGATAGCTTAACACCAGCTGTGACATCACCACATAGAGGTCTACTTGATTTCACGACGATGATTTAAAAATAGTACATCAAAACTAATATATCATGAAAAGTACAGGATAAATATATTCCTATTTCTCTGGTCTTATAAAATAGCTCATTTTACACAAAAGAATAAATGAATTACCTGTTTCACATGTTTTTATTTGATCCTCAGACAATAAATTGGCGTCGTTCGTGCGTTGACTGTTGTGCAGTACAACACTAACACCGAACTGGAAATCAACATTTGCTTAATCCCTACGGGCTAGTGTTAGTGAATAGGACATTTGTACGTAAATTATTAACACCAGCCACAAAGGTCGGTTCAGCAGACGACAATTTTGCAAAATCGATAACACTAGCTACCGGAAGTTGACGATTTTCAGAGGTCAAAGCCTTAACACCAGCTGATTTCCATTTCGGTGTTTAGGCTTGGGTTGGTGTTTATTAAACACTAACACCAGCCTTAAACACCCAACTTGAAATCACTCATTGTACCCAAAGTTTACTTATAAACCACATCGGAAGGTCCAGTACAAAGCTAAGTAACTATTTGTTATCTCTCAATAGATTCCCTTTTTCTTCTGTGTATTTCAAGGCTTCCATGACTATGTAAATATAATTATTCACGTTACCTCCCACATGTGGTAACCTTTGTTAGATCACATGACTGCAGTACACCAGTTCAACAATTTTATTGGTTCGTAACGATGACCCCATAGCTTGCTGGAGGCTTGTACACATAGCAACAAATAAAATAGGCAACTTGCATTCTGAATATTGCCAATACTCAGTAAAAGGTGAATGCAATCGTGGTGTTCAGGCTCGGGCAGAAGAATTCATATATAATAATAATAATAATCTTTTGGAGTCCACTCCAAATTTTATCAAGTTAAACCGAAAATGGAAATTCTTTCTTTTTGCCCAATTGATCATGAGCCCGGCAGCCACTGAGCAGCACCAGATCGACGTTGCTCTATCCCTTATTGTTGAACGCCAAACAAGGTAGCACTACTATGCTACATGTGCCATGTCAGTATAGTATAAAGGGCTAGTCTGAAATCCACAAATATAATGATTAACTATATAAAATAAAATCTTCATCAATTCATCAATTCTAATAATATACTTTGAATTCACGTTTTCACATAATTCACAAAAACATATTTCATAGAGGTGTTGTGGCCTAGTGGATGTATATCATCAGACTGTACGCGGATCACATGATTTGTAGTTCAAGCCCCGCCAGGACACTACACTCCTCTGGCAAGACATTAATCTACATGTGCCACTCTCCACCCAGAAGTACATGGATACCCTGATCCTTGATCGCTTTAGCGCATTGTGGCAGCTCAGATACAACTTAAGTAATAAAGTTCTTTGTATTAACTGCAGCAGGGTATAATTGTGTAGTACCTGCGCTATATGTACATGTAAATGGACATACACATGGCATGCATTATTATTAAAAACATGCCAGGAGATTTATACAGTGGGAGCCACTACTAAATTCCTTTAAAGGGGGCACGAAAGTACAATCAACAGAGTCTGTGGTAATCTGAAATAGGAAGCATGATTGTGCACAAACAGTTGGCACTCCTACATGCAAATTTTGTTTGTGAATATGATTACTTTTTTGCAATATGGGTTAGAGTGTACACTTTGAAGGAAATACACTATACAATGCATTATATAACATTGCAAATATACACGTATTATGCAAACAAAGCATGCTAGCTACAGTATGCATACTGTACTTTGGGGCTCCAGTTTAGTTTCACAACTCACTACCTTCATTTCTTGTTCATGTCATAAAAAATCATATTGCACAATGAGAACTCTACAATATATTACTCATACTTATTACAAACAAAATATATTCAGTAATTTAGGCTGTGTTGAATATGTCCCAGACTTTCTTGCATAGAATGTTACAGAGGTTTTCCTGCATTCATTTCATGCAGAACTTTAATCACTGAAAATAAATTTAAAATTCTGGATCTTAGGCCATTCATCTTTAGATTTATGATAGGACAGTTGACATTTCAACATAACATAAGACCAAATTATACTGCCATTTAGAAATTAGTCTACATGCATCAGCATTCATCTCTATTTCAGAAAGGTCTAAATGATATTTTGCATATAACTGTTAGTTAGGATAATACTTTAAATTTATAATAATATGTTATAGAAATATTTAGTTTCTTTATTATATATGTACATGTGTAAAAAAAAAATATATATATAACATTTTGACATGAAGTTTTCATTGTTTGTATATTTTGTATTATACCTTAGGTTTACATGTTCTTTGTTATTTTGTTATTATATTTGGAAAAAATGCAGAAATCAAATCAAAATCAAATCAAAAGATATACAAGTTGCTGATTTGAAGAGGAAAACTCACCCCCTAGCATTATGTATTGTCTGCTTGACAAATTAGAAAATTGTGTAAACAGCTTTCTCATCAAGTAATTTAAGAACCCTTTCATAAAGACCATCAATGTACATTACTACCATCAGTGGTCTGTTGGATAAATACAAAGTCCAATATCCAAAGTCCGATGCAAGTCATTCGTTAGAAGCAATATTTTACTGCTTCTGATTGACTCAGGGAAAGCAAAAAAACCTGGTTGTCTTTAAATACGGCACTGTTTATTTTTCCTTACACAAGTTATCACATGATTTCCAAAAGAAATCCAAAAACAAGATGCACAACTATATACAGATATGAAAATCTCCATTTCTTTCATCCATGAATCGAATGAAATTAAATTATGATGATTTCAGAATATGTAACCTGCTACCTCAAAATCAACAGTAAGTTGATAATCTAGCAAAAAAGCAAATGGTGAAAAAAGGATGATTATATTTGAACAATTTGTTTTCTGTTTGTTTTCTGATTTTTAAAAAAAAAATGAAATAAATGGGTATTTCCATTATAATACATGTTACATCCCAAACAGATCAGTGAAATCACACTTTCCTGATAAAAAATATTTAAAAGGACGCCATCATAGGAGACTGACAAGTAATCAGTGTACATGTTGCAAATCAATGTAAAGTCTCTCATATCTCAAAACTAAAACTTACCTTTTCTTTTTCAAAGACGTCTCTGAATCTGTTATGGTTGAAGTTAGATTCATGGATGAGAGGTAGGGCACCAAGATCAGACATTTCCAGCGGACGCTTGTAACCCAATTGCAAAAGCCAGTTCAACCACCAGTATGTCACCTGTCAAAACAATAATAATGATAATGATAATGATGATCATAATGATAATAGCAACGATTCTACCATTACTATTACTACTAATACTACTTATAATAAGGATATATTGACTGCTTTGAGAGGCATAGTGGTTTCTATAGGGTCAAGGGAAACTCACAACCTGCTATGACCCCAAGGCGCTTGCGCCGCGGGGTCATAGCAGGTTGTGAGTTTCCCGAGACCCTATAGAAACCACTATGCCTCGAATATTAAAAGCAGTCAATATATATTTTATATACCGAAAAAAAGGAAAATGTTGACTCACCCATTTAGGTTTCCATCTCTTTGAAGTCATGAATATTAACACCAACAATAACTTGTGTACAGTATGAAATCCAACAAGCCAAAATGGCGATCGGTCGTCTGCGCTGCGTGGATTGGTAGATTCGTCGCCTGAATGCAGCGACCAAAATCGAATTGCACTCAAACACCGTTAACGGTATTGCGCATCGGTCATCGCACAAAAGAAACTTATACGGTAACACGTAAACCAAAATGGGGATCGCAGCAAAATGACGTCACGTTTCACAGCCATGGAAAAAGTGCTATGAAAAATGGATATCCGGTAGAGCCGGGAAAAATGACTATGAATTTCAATTAGCGGGCATGGTTAAGAACATGACTGCATTTTCAACCAATCAGAAGACAGGATTAGTAAAGAATCTTAAAATGAGGTATATAATAATTATTATAATATTTGTATTTGCTTATAGATAAAGCACTGATCATTCAGATGCATTACAGCCACTTCAACCACAAGTATGTTACTTGCCAAAATATTCACAAATTATTTTAAAATACTACTATATTTACCAAGTATGTTAACTGCCAAAATATTCACAAATTACTTTAAATACTACTTTATTTACCAACAACAAAGCATTATTTGTATAAAATCAGAATATCCAAGATGTTTCTTATTCAAAGTTTCATATCCATTCTGAAGTCCTTCAGATGAATGTACATGAATATCTGTAAACCACTAATAGTGCTACATGATGTATATAAATCCAGAATATTATGTACTTTCTTTAAAAATAGCTACATGTATCTACTAGTCTTTTTTTCTCAATCTTACAAATCTATCAAGATAGTAATCTATCACTGTTATCCCAAGCCTCTATCTAAAGATACTGTGTATCTTTTCTAAGGTTTTAAAAAAGCTTTGTAGGATGATTGTGACTTTAAAACTGAATATTTCAAGGTCCGTTCACATTATGACAAAGTTCACCAGGGTTGTTTCTGTTTTACGATAGAAGAGTTACATACTCAACCATCATGTATCTTATGACATAGTGAGAAGGCGTAGGGAGTCAAGAGGATCTTTGTTGTGCGCAGCTTCTTTGTTTCATTCCCATTTTGCCGTTCAATTTGCGTGTTAAAAAGGAAAAAGAGGGGACATGATCCAAGTTTTCAAGATATTTTATGGTATAGATAGACTCGATCCATAATGCTTTTTTGTGAAATCGCAGTATCAGAGAACAAGAGGCCATTCATTGAAGTTATTCACTACTCGCTGTCCATTGAATGTCAGGAGTAACTTTTTAAGCAAACGGGTCATCCAGTCTGGAACGTAATAGCATAGTCTGACATCTACACATGCACTGATTTATCCTGTATAGATGATGATGATGATGATGATGATGATGATGATGATGATGATGAGAAAACATCTAGTTTCCTGCACCATGTGAACGAGCCATGACACCAAAGAAGTGTATTAAAGTTACCTGTGAGAGAAGGTTCACATGTTGGTCAAGGTAATTCATGTCTGCTCCTCTCAGGTCCCGGGGCAATGATTTACTCAGTCCATTCTGACAGCATCCAAAAACCTAGATAGGCAGAGAGATATACATGTAGTGAGTGTCGGGAGAGAAGGTTGGTGTTGAAGGAATGATGATAATAATAATTTTACATTGTTCTACCTTGCCCGTTATATCTACATATTTTGAAATTTCGTACTTATTTTCCGTACATTATATCAGATTTGAAATCTTTGATTTTTTATATTTATTTATTTCTTGAGTGAAATCTACTCTTATAATAATATATGCCTGTATAAAAAAAAATTAAAAAAGAATATCAACTGTTTTTCGATGGAAAATGTGGAATAAATAAAACTTCAAACTTCAAATAGTCTTATCAACTTCAACAATTGCATCTAGTTTACCCAGTGAAACCTCATCAGCATTTAATACTGTTCTTCCTGAGGGCACTACAATTATTATTCCCCAAGCATTATGAGAAAGAATGAAAAAGAAAAGAACAGGAAAGGAAATATATGGATAAATAGAATAAAAGGATTACTGTACAGAATTAAGGCAAACAAAGAGGATCCCTCCACCCCCCCCCCCCCAAATGGTACTGACAGTCAGTACGAGAAGTTATAACAAAAACTTAAAAGCGTTTGGCTTATGAACATTACGATTTAGCACAGACTAGTCAAATTTTTTCAGCCACCATGTGTCATGATACGGGTTCAGTCCTTGCCGATCACACTAAATGAATAAATCTATAAAATTGGGGAGGTCAAAACTGGTAAATTTGCCTCCCCACTTGAGAAGATGTGCTTAGTATATGAAACATATAATTGTGTAAAAATATCAAAAATTCACAAGTGCAATATTTCAAAATAAGTTCATGAATGTTTAATATTTACATTGATTCTGATAATGTTGAGTTCGAGCAAAAGAATGAGGCCATAGAGTGCAAGCGTGCAGATGGTCAGATCGAATCTCATGCAGTCATAACCTGTTTGGCCTAAACTGATCAGGTTTAGCAGGACAGCCACCTCACCGACGATAGCCAGGGTCCAGTAGAGAACCAACATTAGGGACATACTGGCACATTGCCACACCTCCATGTGATGGTAGAATACCAGGGACAGGAACGACGTCACAAGTGCCGCAATAGATGGCAGGTAGAAATGCGGCTGTGTGGGGTGAAATTGGTTCATATAGTTCTCATCTGTTAAAATGCCTTCGGTGATGGATGTTAAATGTACAAGGAAGAGAACACCAAGGAGCATCCATTTATAGGCGTGGCCTTTGTAGCGAAGGAGGTACTTGGTGTTGACAGTCCTGTACCCTGCGCAGCATCCCATAACAAGGAGCAAGAAGCTGAAGAGGACGAGAAAGACAGCATGTGGGGCTGCATCCAGGGCATCGGTGAAGCATGTGTTGTTTGAGATGTGGTCCTTGTTCCAAGCAAAACCATCAAAGAAGTGGAGGTCGGAACTGTTTACCCCACAGAACCACTCCCAGCTATCTGACCCCATGATTGCCCTGAAAAGGTGGGCATCTGTGGAGAAGAGAAAGAGAACTAAAGTAAATTATAGTCAATCAACAACATTTCACCAAAGCATGGTTTTTAAGAATATAAAAATGAAAATGAGAGAATTCCTCCTTATTTATGCATGATGCTGATTGTATGCATTTGTAGCGGCTCTTACATTCGCCCTACTTTTACCGTACATTCATGTCTCCAGTATTTTTCCATCACGGTACTTATTTATATGCATTTATTCGGGCCACGTGTGTATTTCTTTCCAATCGCGCATCGTGGTTCCGCACTGTTCACCCCGCGTATTTTCAACGCCACGAGGTTTTTCTTCACTCCTGCATCCATCTTCAGTAGAGTCACACGCTCCATGATTTTCTCTCCAGGCTTATTATTCTACCGTGCCTATCACCTCTTGCATGGCACGTCAACTTTCTCTGCCGTCTTCAACGGGCTGGCAGTTTCCCAGTGGAACAGTTAAAATCAAGATCCGACATATATGGTGCTTGGTTATCCGCTGGGAGCTGCCAGTTTCTTCACCGGTAGCCTTTCACCCACATGAGCTCGACTTACCGCAGCTCATCTAAACATTCACCATCAAAGTTTGGCGCATCAATCGAGCGACTCACTGCTCAGCACCAATGCCGGCTTTGATGTCTGCATTTTCCACCTTGGCCTCCGACATCAACGACTCACTGTTTCATCGTCGAGCGCCACTTTCTTCTCTTCTCTTCTCGATCGCCTGAGAGCTTCTTCACTATCTTCATCACGAGCGTCAGCGTCGAGATCCTTCACCGCTTTTCAGCCACGAATACGAAGCTGCATCTCCGCCTTCAAGCCTCCGCACATATCATCGCGCGAGCCCCTTCCTTCGTTCTCAACTCTCTTCATCTTCATTGGACTTTCGACTTCATTTCTACTGATGTCGTAAGCTCTATTTATGTACATCGCATTTATTCACGTTCATTATGTACATCGCATTTATTCATGTTCATTATCATCATTGATCATTATGTAATCTCCGTGCAATATTCACATTTACCATTTATGCATTTTCATTCCGATTCTTCGGCTTGTGCTTGGCTACACTTTGCAAGTGTACGGCCAGCCTCATCAGTACCCAATAAACATAATGAAAAGGGAATACTTTCTTTCATGTATTTTATTGTCAGTGCAACCTTGTTTCCTCGTAGCTAAAATAAAAATAAGAGTTATGTTGTGTCACGAGTGAACACGCTTTCAAATATCCATTCACAATACCTCACACTCATATCTCTACACATTAATTTAATATTTGATTTGATTTGTTATTTACCAACAGCAATACATTTCACAGAATGATATTTACATAGATCTATCTACAGAAGAGAAAATATTGATTGGTAAAATGGGCTAGATGCTAAACAAATTATTTTGGTACAAGTAAAGTTCAGAAACCAGCCCCCCCCCCCCCCAAGTAATAAATTACCATTACAATCGATACTATAAAATAAGTCTACTTCAAAAATTTCAAGAATAGTCTGGATATGGATCCGCTGAAACTAAGTAGATCTAGGTCTAGAGTCTAGATCTAGATCTAAAAAGGTATTTTAATATTAGTCCAAAATTTGCAGAGCAGACCCTATAGGTACCTTAATTATGGTCGGCTTTTGTCTCTAAAACAGAGGAGCCGACCCTTCTCAAATAAGAGGCTAACAAACCCCTAGGTGATCAGCATCTGCACCCCCGCGCTGGACCCTGCTTTGTCTATGGAGGATGCTAGGAGCCCTCGCCCGCCCGCCCGCCCGACCGGCGAGAGCTGTCCTGGCGCGGTGGGAGGAGGTGGTGGAATTGAACTCCGTCTAGATAGACCCCTACTCAACTCAAGGGCTAATTAATTCAAGATTAATTTACCATTCCCATTCCCCCTTTGATCTGTTACCTCAAATCACAATATCATTTTCACCGATTATTCATAGGAATGTAGGAATCAATACTCACCAACCGAGCTCAAGTTTGCAGAAATTCGACGATCGCTTCACAATTCAAGTGGCGTACAACAACCTTATCGGGTTCAGTGACGTAATACCTGCCGCAATACCTGCCCTGAAATCCTTGCAAAAGCCTCTAATACCCCAAAACCACTTTTGTTTTGTTTATTGTTTTTTGTGTATGCGATTTAATTTCTTTTCTTTTCTTTTTTTTGGCAATATTTCTTGCAGGCCGTGCATTTCCCAAACGCCTATTGTTTACTAATGAAAAGGAAAAAAATGCCGACTCATCCTAAAGTACAATGGTACAGTCCGCACAAAAAAAGCCCTCATTTTTTTTTTTTTTTTTTTTTTTTTAGGGGGGGGGGGGTGGTGGTTCAGTTCTCCCGTAAAGGCAGATTAAAGTAAAGCGCATGTGTGTCGGACAGATAAGAAAGTTACCTGGGCTTGGAACAGGATCATACACCAGATCATTTTAATATGTTCACAACAAAAGGGACGGATAGGCCTACCGAGGAGGGAGAAGGGGGAGGGGCTTTAATTTCATGACGGAGCGGCCTCTCCTTCCCCCTCGAGGGGTTTACTTACTGGCATAGGGAGAGAGAAAGTGAGAGAGAGAGAGAGAGGGGGGGAGAGAGAAGGGGGAGATAGAGAGATATAGAGAGAAGGGGGTTCCCCTAGGCCAGTGGGGGTGGACACCAGACCCGACCGGCCCCAGCCTCGTTTCGAGCCCCCATTTAGCGCATATTTTGTTGACCATTAGTCATAAAAGTTGGAATCACAAAAATAATAATAGTGAACATTTATAATGCGCCATGTCTGTCAAAATTGACACTCCTGGCGCACTTGTGTAAAAAATGGTATAATACAATGTATACTATTACATGAAGTACATGAAGGCGTATAGGTCTGATACATTGATAAAACTTTTAATTCTCAAATATTTTGAAAAAAGTTTCCTGTTGTTAATGTGAAATAGGAGTGACGCACCTTAACCTTTCAGGTAGACGTCCATAATCATGTCTGATATTCTAAAAGAATCCTGCCACTCATTCATAGTTTTCATACCCCTCCCCCTGCCCCCCCCCCCCCCCCTCTCTCTCTTTCTCTCTCTCTCTCTCTCTCTCTCTCTCTCTCTATCTCCCCCTTCTCTCTCTCACTCTCTCCTCTCTCTCTCTCTCTCTCTCACTCTCTCTCTCTCTCTCTCTCTCTCTCTCTCTCTCTCTCTCTCTCTCTCTCTCTCTATCTCCCCCTTCTCTCTCTCTCTCTCACTCTCTCTCTCTCTCTCTCTCTCCACTCTCTCTCCACTCTCTCACCTTCTCTCTTTCTATCTCTCCTTCCCCAACATCTCTTTTTCTTCCCTCCTTTCTACCCATTTATTTCTTATGATATCATTGACGAATATAAAATCTGTGATCACAAAGAATTCCGAAAATATCAACCTTATAAAGGTAATTTTAATAGCATTGTTTACCATCTTTTGAGAAGTGCAAACAATACGAATGCACTATAATCTAGACATTATTTCTTAAGTCAGTAAAATAGGATACAGTATACAAAATTGCAACTAAGTTGATTTCATGAAAGGCCTTACCATTGTGGTTTGCAAACAATCATTTTATTCATGATTATACATTTTTTATTTATTTCGATTGCTGTTTTTCTTGACATGCATACTCTTTATTAGAATGAAATTTCATCTACTTTATACTTTGAGAAATCAAAGAAGTATTGTGAACCAAAATATTTCATGGTATAGATAGACTCAATCCAGAATGTTTTTTGTGTGAAATCACAGTATCAGATAACAAGAGGCCATTCATTGAAATTATTCACTACTCGCTGTCGATTGAATGTCAGGAGTAAAAAAAAAAATTAGCAAACGGGTCATGTGAGTCTTGGAACAGTTTATAGTGTCTCACTGTCTCTAGTAACTGCTACCATGGAGCATCAATTCATTTAAACACAGCTTGGATTCTTTTGGGTCAGACAAACACCTTGTTATAGCATAGTCTGACATCCACGCATGCACTGATTTATAGACCTTTACTAATATACCAAGTGATCTGACCGGGAGACCTACAGGATATCCTATACTCCCGTATAGATGATGATGATGATGGTGATGAAGTGCATGTTTGAAATTAAAACCAGACTTCCGGTAAAATGGTTATTTGGAAAATATGACCTCTATCGGAAACCGCAGGAATAAGCATGGCTCTGAAAGCAGTTGATATTAAAAAGTTATATTTATTAATTCTGCAACGGTATTTCTGAGTAAATAATTAACCATTTGATCAAAAATTGTGAATGATTATAATAGGAGAAACTATGCCTACATGTCTATCTTAGGACGAAGTTTTAAAACGTATTGTTGGTATGACCTCTGAAACAATCAGCAAATACAAAACAATGATTAAGAAACGAACAAATCAAATTAACTATTAACAAATTAATAATTAACTATTTTTTAATAATGTATTCCAAACCACCAAAATTATATAAGAAAATTGATTAGATCAGAAAAAACAAATTATCATTTTTTTTGTGTGAAGTGTGTTCGTATATTTAGGCTATATAATATCGCATGTATATGAATCTAATCTAATCAACAAACATTCATCTTTGACTATTTAAGCAATGGTAATAAAAATAATATTTACTCATTAAAAAAATGTTTGTTTTAAACCAAATGTATTTCTTCTTTTCAGTTATTTTTTTATCTTCATGCTCAAGCATTAAACAAAATATAGTTGAGGGCAGCATTTAGCCTAACATTCTGCATAGAGTTTGGACAGGATAACGAATGACAATGCTTTATTTCTGCTCATAATCAATTTCACCCCAAACATAATATGATGATAATTATGATAGAATTTTCAAATGCTCCTAAATATGTACATTGCGTCGATACCCGATAACCATATACTATGAAATGACATTGCTATACTATTTATAGATTTAAAAATATAAAAAAAAATCTTCCTCTAAAGATAGTAGTTAACCTGAAGTTTCAACAGAGTTGTGTCTTTGTGATGCACTCCATGCTTCTTCTCTTTTAGTTCAAGCAAAGCAGATCTCCTGTCGCTCCAGGCATGTGTCCTGTAAAAAAGATAACATTAATGAGCAAATAAACAAGTTTCGTTTTCTCCATTAGCCAATAAAAAGAAGATAATGTCATTATCGTAACCAAGTGGTAAGTAATGTTTGAAGAGGGGTTTACTTAATGAGGAAAGATGTTACGGTATATCAAGGTCTGAAATGCCATGCATTAAATCTATTCCCTTCGTATTTGAAATATCATAGGGAAAAATCTTTGCTTTAAATGGGTGTTAGATGATCTAATACCAGTCATCATTATGAGAAACTTACGTGCATCATAACATCAATAACAAAAACGACAACAATGCACGAATCCGAAATAAAGAAGTGTTTCGCCGAGTACTCATTGGTTCATCTATTATGTTTGGAACCAAAAGGGCGTTATAACTCATATATTTTAAAACAACGGTTAACGCCCTTCTGGCTTATTATCTCAGTCAAACGTCAAGCCGACTCCATATACTGGCTCCAAAGTGGTCGATTTTCCTGTAATACATTTCTTTCTAAAAACGGTAAAAAAAAAAAAAAATTAGAAAGCCGACCGTAGATTTCAAGATTTTTGGGTCGGTCGGAAAGGGCAATACAACATCTTTTTTTGTTAGGCATTATAGAAAACTCTCTTAAAATAATATCATTATCATTAATAAAATCTCACAAAATATAGTGGTGCTCTTATAAAGCCCCTGACTGCACTACTTATAGCTACGTGCGCCCTCTTTATAGCAAACAGAGCTGATTTGATGAGATAACCACTTGTCAGTGACCTTGCATGGAGGTCTAATCCCTCCTGGCCAAACTAGGGCAGATGGGCTTTAAAAGACTTATTAACCTCTTCCCCCAAAACGTGATAAGTCATTCACGACCCCCCCCCCCCCCCCCCACCTCCTCTATAATGTGTAATGTAAAACCAAGGGGGTGTTTCACAAAGATCCTAAGTAGAACTTAAGACTAAGTTGGACTTAAAAATTATGGACAGCCATTGGAGCCTTAAAATGAAATATATTCAAAAGCAGAAATTCAAGAATTTTTGATTTTTTTTTTATAAATTCCACATCAAGAACATGAAATTTCCTTGATGATAGAAAATATGAATGATTTGAATCTACATTTTTATGCCTTTCAAAATAACTTTTACAAAATATTTTCAAAGATGCTAACGGCTTTCCATAATTTTTAAGTCCAACTTAGAGATAAGTTGAACTTAGAATCTTTGTGAAACACCCCCCTGGACCCTATTTTTTTTTTTAGTTCTTGATTGGCCTATATACTGTCGGTCTCATTGATGTGACTGTTTACATATTACACTGAGCTTAGACCCCATCGTTAGCCCACCGGCTCAGTCAGTAGAGCGTCCGCCTCACAACCGGGAGGTCGTGGGTTCGAACCCCGGCCGCGTCATACCAAAAGACGTTAAAAGATGGGAGTCGTTGCTACCTTGTTTGGCATTCAACAATAAGGGATAGAGCAACGTCGATCTGGCGCTGCTCAGTGGCTGCCGGGCTCACGATCAATTGGGCAAAAAGAATTTCCGTTTCGGTTTAATAAAATTTGGAGTGGACTGTTAGGCTATTATCATTATTATTACCGTGGTTTGTAGCAGCTCGGTCACAGATTTGTGTATAGACATCAGTGTCTTTGATGGCGGCAAAGGCCTTATTCCACCAGACGTTAACGGAGCTATCCATTCGAGACATCATGGAACCTCCTCCCTTGACGCAGTTGGTGATAATTTGCCCCACCGTTTCCACTGTGTTATCACCTGCATACAAGTTGGTGTTGGAAAAACCTGCTGCCACCTTTAGAAGAAATAGGAAGTAATAATTGTTCATCGTAAAACTGACGTACCAGGCCAGGTTATTGCTATATATTACCTTTGATCAAAATTACAAGCCAAACAACACAAAACCGCATTTTTATGATGAAACTGACGTTATGAGAAATACATTTTGAGTGGGAGATACTTTGATGATATTGTAGCAACCAATATTATTATTAATGTCATCATAATAATTCATTACAGTAACACCTATTGGATATTATACACGGGATCGGGTGGCTATAGTTGGCGCCAGTATCTTTGTTAGGGGACACTGTTCTAAAACATTTCTGACAAGCAAATAGAATAAAAGATCTCGTATAATAATTACTGAAGCGTTACCTGCCTCTAAAATCTCTGGTACAGGAAACAGGAAAGTTTCGGAGTTATTTTTGGTTTAAGGGCATGCTTTTTAGTAAATCGTATTGGGTGATCGATAATCGCATATAACTCATGTTTGTGTCTAAGTAATACTGTAAAATCATTTCTACAATAAATTTCATCGTCATACTGCTTAGTATTTCGATAACTGTAGGTATGTGTTTTTGCTTATTCGTTGACATACATTCAATATGATAGTGTAGTTATTTGGGGTGGCTATATACTGGCTCTATTCAGTATTCAGAGTTGGAAACAATATGATCACGATGGTGATAAGTATAACGTACTCTAATGAGTGGTATACATGTTATAATTATCATTCTCAAACTGATCTGAAGAGGGAATGCATACTTACGTCGCCATCAAGGATTGCAGATTTAAGTGCTCCACTGGTAGCATAATGCATCAATTGAGACGTCGCAAGTGGAACACCCTGGAAATAATTTTAAAAATATAAACAAGTATACATCTACATCGATTGATCAAGAATAAATTAGTAAATCTTAGCACTACGAAGATCTTTGAATCTTCATCCGGCAATTTTCTTCTTCTAATAGCTTTTGAAGTAGCACTACTATTCATCTGGAAGAAGACAAGAGTACATTATGGTATAGACCCGGGTATTTATTTTCAGACGTAATCATTGTGAATTGACCATTAAAGTTTATTACAACCTCCGGTATACCTCCTAGAACTATGATTTCCGCGGGAGATCATTGTGAAAAGCTAATTATAAATGTTGTATCTTTGTATGACTTTTCCCGCTTTCTTTCTTTCTTTTGTCTCTCTTTCTCTATCTCTCTCTCTCTCTCTCTCCCTTCACCTTCTCCTCCTTTCTTTCACCCTCCCTGTCTCTCTCCCCCTCCCTCTCCTTCTCTGTCTCTCCCTCCCGCCATCCTTATCTCTCCCCCACGTTTATCCCCCGAACGCCTCCCCCTCCCTCTCTCTCTCTCTCTCTCTAAAAAAAAAATAATATAATATCTCCCTTCACCTTCTCACTCACTCTCTCTTCACCTTCTCTCTCACTCTCTCATCCTCTCTATCTCCTCCTCCCTCAATCCTTTTTTTTTTGCTCTTCCCCTCTCCCCCTCTCCCTCTCGTTCTCTAACTCTCTCTAGTCTAGAGCTAGTCTCGCTTCATTCATCCATTTTATATATTTTATACCTGTATCGTGTCGGTGTTCCGAGCCAAGCAGTACTCGTCTGAAGCCCATCCGCTCCCGAAACCGATCTTCTGATCAGATCGGATATTGGTCGGATCGAAGCTGTCTGGATTTCCAGGTCTGACGTAAAAGGTCCCACTGAGACCAAGGCGGAATTCGTCTGAGAACTGCACTGTTAGGGCCCGCTCGTAGGTATTGAACCATCCTGATGAGAGATATGGAAATTGTAAAAAGAGGGTGTTCAGAAGGTAGAAAATTTATTTTGACCGCCTTGATTGATTTTAATTTACTTTCATGCACATAATGAACAAGTATGAATATCATTTTAATACAAAAGTTTGAATATGATTTTTGCGTTTCACATTACTGAATAAAAGCACAAAATTAATTGTACACTCAGAACATCATCTCTAGGAAGTGAAAAATACGGAATAATTGTTAACACTGTAAATCATAAATAACTGAACAAAATCATTTTTGTACTAACTGATACAAATTAAGGTGTAATTTTTTTCTTTTTAAATTGATGTTGTTGACATGCATTAGTTAAATAGTAATCAATAGTTATTATGATCACTATCAAGCCAAGTGTGCTGACTGAATCCCCCCCCC
Source organism: Strongylocentrotus purpuratus (assembly GCF_000002235.5). NCBI lineage: Eukaryota > Metazoa > Echinodermata > Echinoidea > Camarodonta > Strongylocentrotidae > Strongylocentrotus > Strongylocentrotus purpuratus. Next base: position 21,913,392 of record NW_022145612.1, read on the forward strand.
CCCCCCCTCTCTCTCTCTCTCTCTCCCTCTCTCTAAAAAAGGCCATGATTTATTTTTAGCCTAGTCAATTTATTCGGCACAATTTAATGTTTCTTTTTTTAAAACACAGAATTTGAAAGGAAAAGTAAAAAACTGATTGCAAGCCCATCTTACCGGTGCAGGCATCATACCACCGCGCCATGAGTCCAAAGCCCCCACGGGAACGTTGCCCAGCCTCTGAGTCCCAGCAATTCTCGTACACATCCCACACTAGTCGGCAGTCCTTATTCGCTTGAGCGCAGACTGCGGGGAGAAACAATGCCAAGGCATTTCAATAAATAATGTGGGAACAATGAATAACATTCATAACTCAATCGTTCTTGACTTTTGTTCCATGCTTAGCCTAATTCCCACCTCCGATCATCCTTCCATTTTGGTATCTTCTTTTCTTGTCACTCCAAGGGATATCAAACTATAAACAAACCCCTGCCAAATATAGTACTTCGATGTGTATAATCAATAAATATTTTCATCGTAATAAGCATTTAAGTTCTACCCGTTTTTACTGGCTTATTTTTTTAAAATCACTAATCTTAGATATTACAGATCATTCGAATGTTATGTAAATAGTTTTGTCGTTCATTAATGCTACGGTCACGAAGGTTCGCACGAACGATAATTTCATACGAATCTCCCTGTTTTTCCATTGTCTTCCCGAATTTCCATTGTCTGAAAATCGTTCGCACGGCGTTCGTAGCAGTTCGTAATGGCATTTGTGACCGAGGCTTAACTTGAATAGAATAGCTCGCATGAGGAAATATTACATTAACTCTAACAAACCTATGAAGTGCAGTCTTTCAAGAGAGGAGATATAGAAGATATATATTTGAATATTATTAACATTTGTCTTGTCTTCTTTATTGGATTGGGTTAAAGTATTAAGTTCCTCTAAAGCCTCGGTCACAAATGCCATTACGAACTGCTACGAACGCGGTACGAACGATTTTCATACAATGGAAATTCGGGAAGACAATGAAAAAACAGGGAGATTCGTACGAAATAATCGTTCGTACGAACCTTTGTCACCATAGCTTTATATATCTTTTATTGGTAACAGTTTGATGAAGTAATAAATTTATGATCATGTGAAAGTTATGGTCACATTCTGCATATTCCATTATATTTTACAGTAACTGTATATATTATGTGTAATTACATATCAATGAAAGTTTTGATTAGAGTGACAACAGAAATAGTAAACAATTATTTACCAGCATCTACGATATCCACATGAAAGCCACGAAGAGTTCCAGTAGTATCATCGCTGTAGATAGATTAAAATAAAATACAACATTTAAAAATATAAATTGCGGTAAAATTATCATTGATTTTTTGATTTTTGATTTCTGCATTTTTTCCATATAAAATATAACTGAATAACAAAGAACATATAAATGTAAGGTATAATACAACATAAACAAACAATAATTTCTTCATGTCAAAATGTTTTTTTTACATAATATATATAATAACGAAACTTAATATTTCCATAACATATAATCATAAATTTAAAGTATTATCCGAACTTTTCTATTGGAAAATTATCATTCAACGAAGGGTAAATATATTCACCATTTTTAGGGCGTCTTCGCAATTGTGATCAGTGATTTTGTGCATATTATTTATATTAGAAATGATGATAATGATGACAGTGATAATAACAATAACTAATAATAACAATTACGATAATAATAATAATTAAAATAGTAATGATAATGATATTGATCTTAACAACAAAATAATAATGAACACCCCCTCCTTCCCGGACTAAACACACCATTGTTCATTCATTTTAAAGTAATATGATTACCCTATTTAGCTCATTTAGACTCATATATTGCATGACCAGGGGGGTGTTTCACAAAGATCCTAAGTCGAACTAAGTTGGACTAAAAAATTATGGAGAGCCATTTGTAGTCTTGAAATTAAATATATTCAAAAGCAAAAATTCAAGTATTTTAGATTTTTCATAAATTGCAAATCAAGGACATGAAATCTCCTTAATAAAGGAAAATATGAATGATTTGAATCAACATTTTAAGCCTTTTAAAGTAACTTTTTTTAAATATTTTGAAAGATGCTAACGGCTTTCCATAACTGTTAAGTCCAACTTAGAGATAAGTTCAACTTCGGATCTTTGTGAAACACCCCTTATGCATTTCTTTACAATCTGCCCCCAACTATCTGTCAGCTCAATACGTACATGTATTCAATGTTAGTCCCGTCATGCCCGATGGCGAAAGTCCAGATGTCCCCTCCAGAAATAGACGCGGAAGAATCTTTAAATATAAAGAAGTGTTGTGAAAGGTTATAATTATGTTTTTATACAGTCATCTTTTCCTGTCGTCACATTCATATTTCGCATTCTCGATGTTATTGAATTGATTTTTTTTCCTGCAACATACAAATCATATAACATTTCCGTGATACAACATAATTATACAAAATATAACACATTTGTTGAAAGTGTACACAATAAAATAATAATAGAAAGTTTGACATTAAAACAAAATGCAACTGATAACACACTAACAAGAATAATATATTCATTAAGAAATCTGCAGAAGAAGGGCTACCATACAAGCGCTTGTTTGATAACGTGATAGCCTGTGGTGGGGAAGGGGTGGTTGATTTAAAAAAAAAAAATGGTGATGGTGATGATGATGATGATGAAGATGATGATGTTAATGATAATAATGATGAAGAAAATGAAAATATGTTGATGTTAATATGTCTGACACAGAAAATTTCATTAAGACTTCATTCAGCACTGGGAAAAGATCAACAATGTACTCTGACATAAATGCTTTCTTCGTACTAAATTTAAATAAAATGTGCTTTACTTGATTGTATTGACTCTCGGAGTGATTCCATATTAATCTGGACCATGACTTCTTATTGATTTATGCAGGATAAATAATATAGGATTTATCAAATGAAACTTTGATGAATTCCGAGTAAGGTAAGAAAAGAGATTAATAGATCAGGAAGCAGGTTAATATCAAAATATTGTCAATGTTTTTTTTTTTAAATAAGAGGTTTGTATGGGCTAAATAATCGGAGCCAGCACATTATGCAAAGAATTACGCTCGCTGTCGCCTCATTCACATTTTTCTATATATTTATTCTCCTCTCCTCTTTTCTCCCCCTCTTCCTCGTCCTCACCTTCTATTATTTTCAATGTCTTTCGAGTCTATGCATTGTATGGCAATGTAGTAATCCCCAGAAAGTAGCCTACATACACGTATTATATTCATGTCTGTGCTAAAATATGATTTTCAGCTCAAAAAAATGTCTGTAAACAACCATTGTAGTGTATTCGCATGGATAACCCTCTACAAAAAAAGAAACCGCGTATAGTCATGCAGGTAACCACGATGAAAAGAAAGATATGAATTCAATCGATTTTTACTGGGCGATGGGGGTGTTGTCTCCTAAGTTTTTTTTTTTCTTCTTTTTGGTTGAAAATATGGTATCACAACCTGCAAACGCACATAAGAGCGCAAACACACGCACACACACAACACACACAAGGCGCACCTATGTACACAATATTCAAGTGAGTACATCAAGTAGATGGAACAAACATAACCACTATTTTTTCCATAGTTCTATGCTGTCATTGTGTGTGTAAAAAGACCCCCAAAAGGTGGTCTAGGCATGGTACATTTAGAATCAAAGGTTCGGTCGCTTAAGATATCGTGGATAAATAGGTTACCAGAAGAAAGTGAACGTAGTTGGAAAGTTCTTTTTAGATATTATCTCTCTAAAGATGGAGAGATCCCTTTATGTTTTTAATATAATACTTCTTTGAAAGATATGGATCATCTTTGTTAAAAAAAGTAACCTAGTGTCTATCTTGACTTTCTATGCATTTGGTAGATGATAAGGTATGTTGGTTTATTTGAAGTAAATAATATTGAAAATCAAATTCTATGTAACAATAGTAATACAAAATGTGATACTCATATGCTGATATTCAACAATTGGAATCAGACTGGTGTAGTGAGAGTAGAAAATGTGATTAGAGACGGTAAATGGAAGGAACCGTGTGTTCTAAACAACTCAATATATTCCTCTCAGTTATTATTTGATGTGAAATATGCAATCCTTTCCTGTTTACTTTTTGAATAAGATGAGATCTAGAAAAAATACAATTGAATGCAAACGAAAGGAAGATGATTTAATTACACTTAAAACAGGAGATGATATAACTCTTCTATAACTACAAACAAAATATCAATATTGAATGCAATAGTGAATTCTGAAGAACCGTCAGCTATATCATTTTGGTCTAATGTTTTGTCATTAATTACCAGACTCCTTCAGTTGGAAATTTATTTTTTCAGTTCAAAATGTGTACAATTAGGGATAACAGGATATGTTCAATCTTATTTTCAACATAGCACAATATACAGTCTATCGAAATTATATAAAATGTACATTCAAAGGTAAACAAATACAACTCAAAGCCTTTATGGTTTGATTTTAAGTTTATGGTGAAATCCTATTTGTAAAGTGTAAGTAACTATAAATTTGGAACAGAAGGTGAAATTCAAAAAATTCTATCAATGGTTGATGTAAAAATTTGATTTAAAAAAAATTTGTATGTATAGGGCGTATATGTAATTGCTAATACATACCTCGATAGTGGATAAGAAGAAAAAATCATAGTTAGGCATGGAGATGTAAATGAGAATATATAGTAAACTTCAGGCTTACCTTGTTGTTCAGCGGTTGCATCCTGATTAATGATGATATTCGGCGACTCCGAACTACCATCACCACCACCACCACTCCGCCCAAGGCTCACTGCGGCGATGACGAGAGCGACGATCCCGATGATCAGCCCGATGACGAGAACAACGATGAGTAATGACGACGACGACGACTGCGATTCATTTTTCTTCGGCTCCTCGTGAATGATAGCTCTGACATCAGAAACACTACTCAGCTCAACATCTTTGCTCGACATGGTTATTTTATATCACGGGCCTAACTCCCAACAGAAAATCTTTAGCTTGCCTTGAGAAATCTACTTTTGGGGGATAACACTAGTTCATCAAAATGTGCAGTTAGAATATGATATATGAATACGATGGTAATGATACAGCAGCTGGACACACCCACCTCTGCACTTGTTTTTCCCTCGAGTCAACAAGATCCCTGGTACTCGGTTTATTGTTCCCAACTGCTCTCTTTTCATACTCGATATGCTATTGAAATCTAGCTCACTAAAGCTACAGGAAAGTTTGAGGGGACATAATGTGTTTAGCTGAGCGAATGATAACCCGTTCCAGATCAAACATAAGAACAACAAACATTTAGCATGGCATGCTATGTTTTATATAACTTCCATCCGCGATCCACTTCAATTTTCAAAATATATGAAAATGTTATGAACATCTGACCAATTGGTTCCGTTACGAACAAGATCTTGATAATACTGTACATTAAACATTGATTATTTGTATTATTATTCGTAATAGTTTACATTCTCATGATCAATACGTTTTGACTTACTCTCGGATATGAGATGCATACTTTTTTTTTAAATATACGATCACATAATGTTCATAATATTCAAATTGGCACGAAATAAATAATCAAAAGTGCGTGGTTATTGATGCTATTTTTACCCGAATAATATGGTTTCCTAAAGTGAAAGATGTCATGAAAACTAGAAGTTCCTCTTTGGTTCAAAATTTCTTAAAGTGTCATTATTCCTATATTGACATCCGAATATCGTCGCTGGATACATAATTTATATGAGGTATATGATCAGCAGACGAATTTCCATTAAACAGAATGATTACATTGATGGTCGAATTAAATTATGACTTGCCGTCTAAACACCACCCAGCAACAACAAAAACTCCCGACAAAGAATTTGTAAAGTCTAACTACAAGCCCATGATACAGCAAAATTAAACAATATAAAAAATAGTTACCTGCGCGTTTCCAAGTATTATTTCATTGCAAACTGTTTTTTCCAACCAGCCATCCATGACTTTTTGAATCCCTAGATGCATTGTCAATTTAAGCACAAAGGACTCTTCACGGGCCAGGAGCATTTCTTTTCATTAGAAATCTTCAGAATCTCAGTTGAACTAGGTCAACAGTAAATGCCAACATAAATGTTAAGGCAGTAAGATGGTCTATTATGAAATGTTTATGTTGTATATATTTTGATGACAAAATAAAGGTAATAAATAAAATTTTAAAAGTTTTGCACACTCATAATAATTTACGATAATTGGGCATGACACACCAGCCTCCTGACAAATTTGGTCCCGTGTGCCTATGCGTCCATTATCTTGCAGTACTGTCGACGTTGCTAACGTTTTTGGACGGCCCATCGAAAGATATAATTCAAACATTTACAGCCAGTCCCATATCATACAAAGATTATTAAATGATTTTCAGATATGATATTGGTCTTATTTCATTGTTTACACCATCTCATGCGGAATTCGTTAATTTTCGTTATTCTCCTGCATGCTGGTATATGCAGGAAGCTGCCCTTACCTCTCATTGCCGATGTAGCCTATAGGTCATGCCTCCCCTCCAAATTACCTATTCGAGATGTATATTCCACTTACAGTTTGCCAAGGGCAACAATATCATAATACATGTAGTCAACAAGCTCGAATCACACAAAAGATATCCTTCACTGCTCAACCAAAAAACAAGATTCTTTTGTCATTTTTGTAAAGTATAGTTGTTAACAATTATTTGTGTCTCTCTGCAGACATAAAGTATATTGAACGAAAATGGCGTGTAAAGAGAAGAGACAGTAGGGACTTTTAGATTCTGCACGACGAGAACGCGGACTGCCCTTTTAAGGCAATGTGACGTCACTGCCAGTGCCTTACAAGGACGTCACATTGCCTTTAAAGGGCAGTCCACGTTCTCGTCGTGCAGAATCTAAAAGTCCCTATTAACTGTTTTTCACTGTCTGAACACGATCTGCTGCTCAAACCAGGGTTTAATTCCTCAGTAATGTTTGCTCCATATACGACATTGTCATCATCTCTTTGATCACACCTCGTTTAGAGGAGAATCCCTTTAGCATTGTCTAGCCTTTGCTTACAAAAACTATACATTTCTATGATTTCTAAAAGGTACATATTTATTTCTCGGTCTTTTTTTTACCCAGGTGCCTATACTCAATTGTACATTCTAAAGGGGCGTGAATTACTGGGAAACGGCCGTTTTGTGTTCGTGGGTCATGTAGAGTTAAAGAAAAGAAGAGTTTCGCTCATGATAATACAGTTGTAGATAATTGTTACATAGTAAATGAGTTTCAAACCAAGAGTGAGGAAATATGAAATAATGTTGGAGAATTTGCGTAACCACAAAAGAAATATTGGTACATTCAAATCACAGAACAATGTACCCGCTTGCCTCACACGCAATGCAAGTTTTATTGCTTCAGTTTACTTTATTTATGGTAGGATGCTCGGCCCTCTATGTTGATGCAAATCCTGGCTGCTTTGTTTGATATTGCAACTAGTTAGAAGTGGGTCTGGTCGAGAGTCTAAGGTCATTTTCGAGAGAATCCCAAATTGATTATCTTTTCTTTTTGATTTTTGTGTAATTATATTTTTAAATACCCTGAATTTTTTCAATTTTGCACTGGCCACTGTACAAGCAAACATGATCGAGAGCTCAATTAGCATTAGATCATAGTCGATATCGATATTGTTACGCAGTAATCATTAATCTGATCACATCTTTCAAAATTTTATTAAATTCTTTATCATTTATTTCTTTTCATCATCAGCAACAGTCATGTTCCTCTTATTTTGATGATTTAACCAAATCTAACATGCAACAGACAATGCACGGGAGATGAAGTGCTACCATCCTGATCCTCATCGGAGCCATCTATACATGAGTTTCGCAACCTTGGTTTCAGTTCGTCACAACATGGCATGTATTCTCTTGTTAAATGTGCTTGCCCGACATAGCGGTATTCTCGATGTTGTGCGCAACTCGAACCGGGTTTAATAGCCGAACTCTCCTAATCAATGGCTCTTGACTCTCCTCACCGTAGATGACCCCATTGTCGAATCATTATTAACTAGTTGGAAGAGCCGTCTGTGGTGCCTTGATGCATTCTTTTTAATTGACTGGTTTGTACCCTGTATTACAAACCACCTGACACTTTTAAACCGATGTAATCCTTAGATAAACTCTTGTTCCTCACTGTGTGTAATTAACCTTTAGATTGTAAACGTTGTAATCAAGATAAGATTTATTAAGTACTCCGTATCTCGATATGTAATGAAATATCTTCACGGTTATGTACAATCCTTTCTGTAATATATGCTATTTTATCTCAGACAGTCATACGTCGAGGACATAGAGTAAGGTAAGCTGTCGCAGTTTAATTTTGTTCTTTTTCTTTTCGAAATTCAACAAAAATCATTCATCTTGTTGAAGAAAAGAAAAAGGATTGAAACAATTATTTAAAACTCACACTATCCGCCATAGTGCGCTGATTCACACTTGTAACCATTATTCCCAAATACAAGGATATACATTGAGTTGTTTTTCGCGTTGCTAGTTAACGTGAGGAAAGTTATCTCTCTGTGCCAACAAGTTCATTAAACGAATACGTTACAAAATTCTGCATCTGAGAATGATCACTATTTTCATACCAAGTGTATCTCCGATACTGAGTATAACAATAGTATGTCTATATACAACCATTAAACAGATTAGATTAAACATTAGATCATAATTTTATTCTCATGCCACTCTTCATTCTCGGGTGTGATTTCAGACCAATTCTCTTTCCCTTGCAGGTATATTGTTGAGTTACCATACCGCATTTTAAGTCACCATGAGGTTCGTCATCCTACTTTTCTTCCTCGTAACCACGGGGGTTACCATGGCAACACACTTCTACAAAGCTGATGTAGACGCCATCGATGATCAGTTCATCGTTGTCTTAAAGGTGAGAATGCATTATTTTGGGTTCATTATCTTAGGCTTTAACAAAAAAAAAAAATCATATTTGATGTATAGTAATTATATCATATCTTACAGGATGAGTAAAATAGCTGTCAGTAAAAGGAAAAGTCTTTGTAAAAGTGGTAACAGTTAAACCTTCTTGGATATAAAAATACATGTCTCATCGATAGTGAAAGTGCGATCTCACTGACGATCACCTAGATAAATGGATGTTAGATAACTCTGGTGCAAGAAATTGAAAGAGTTGGCTCAAAGTAATTTTCTTTTTAGACTTCATACATGCCTATTTCATTTCTCTATTCTTAAACCTATTTTATAAATTCTTTGAAATTGATTTGATGGTGATTTTGTAGCTACACCCTGAGTAGGTACTTGCTGTACAATGAACAAAAGTCAAATTCAAAGACAAAAGTCAAATCATCGATAGTGAAAGTGCGATCTCACTGACGATCACCTAGATAAATGGATGTTAGATAACTCTGGTGCAAGAAATTTAAAGAGTTGGCTCAAAGTAATTTTCTTTTTAGACCTCATACAGGCCTATTTTGATTTTCTTATTCTTAAACTTATTTGATAAATCCTTTGAAATCGATTTGATGGTGAATTTGTAGCTACACCCTGAGTAGGTACTTGCTGTACAATGAACAAAAGTCAAATTCAAAGAACTTTTGAAACTTCATATGGTAATCAAATTTAATCATGTTCAATTGCGTGATCTTTCCTCGTCCCTCTGTCACTTAACTTGCGGGAGACGTGTATCTAATTGGTTTAATTACAAATTGGTGCGAAATATGTAATGGCTACATTTCAATTCCCTACTGGTGATGTCGAGGGACTGTTATCTCCTTTAGACAAATAAAGTCGTTAACAAAACAAAGTAATCACTATTAGCCATTATTTGAATAAATATAATGGGTTATCTTATTTTCGACCTGTTTGGACCCTACTTTTGTATAAACATAAAACTATATAGGTTCTTTGCTAATTGCATTCACAATTGCCCATTTCCCTAATATAGCTTGCTTTAGACAAAAAAATCTATCACATAGCTTTTGTATATACGATTAACTTATTACACACCAAACAAATTGACCAATAATTAAATAAAAGAGGGCGGTGTATCAAAGGCCTATCGTAGGTTAATTGCTTTGAAAGATCTTAATATTGTTAGTGAATATAATTGCCATTTGGTGTAATCCTTCAACAATCATGAAAACGAATCCTTAACAGTCGTTTGAATATCGGGGCTTGTAATTTAAGAAAAAGTAGGGTTCCAGAGATGATGGAACATAATTTGTAAGTTTTCTCATTTGTATATGATAGTTTTTGAAGAATCTCTCTCCCTCTCTCTGGTGCTCTGCTGTACAGCAGGTTTTATACAGGAAAAAACACTCCTTTTTTCTGTCTTGAGCTCTTTATTTCATCTTTTGGTTTGAAGAATACCATAGAAGAAAATCCCCTTAAAACGATTGCTCTTTAAATTTCCCCTTATTAGAAATATCATTAAAATGGCTGCAAAATTAGGACCAAATTTTCTTTCATATTCAGCTTTTTTGGGAAAGGGTCTGCAGACCTCGATCACCGAATATGAACAGTACAGCAGTATTCTCCTTACATGATAAGTTTTGGACAAAACTATATGGCCTTTCACGTGGCATGTATCTAATAATTAAATAACTTTAACTGAAACATTTGAAGTATGAAATGTCACGATAAGAATCCTTTGATAATTTAAAATGTTCTTTATTAAATCCCTTGCTCAGGATGGAATCGAACTTGAACCAGTTATTCACAAGTTTCTAGCTGACACCCACTCCGAAAGCATCCTGGCATCCATCAAGCTACGCTACCAGAATCTTCTCACTGGGTTCGTTACCAAGGTTACGGATAGGAGCCGCGCCTTGCAACTGGTGAATGAAAATTGGTGTATCATTGTTTTGTCTGCTTCACATTAATTTCATCCTTTCTCTCTCATTTACCCATTCTTAACCATTCTATCAATTTTTGCGTGTGTTTCATTTCCCTTCCCGCTTTCATTTTGTGTCTTTGTCTCTGTCTTTCTCTTTCCCTATATGCACTGTATTATCGACCATTTTCCTTCATTAAATAGAATTAAGAATTTAATATTTCAGTGCAACATTGATTTTCGTTCGTATACGTATAGTGCTTAATGTATGCGCGCGTGTGTGTGTGTGTGTGTTTTATCATTGTTTCTAACTATATGTACATATTTTGATTCCGCTGGTAAACTTGTCAGAGCAATGATAAGAAACGCGGTAAAATAATGTCGCTGTAGACACATAGTTGACACGTCATTGATTACCAATAACTGATATGTCGTCCTCATTGATTTATACCAAAAACTAATATTATGTTGTTATTCTTCCTGAATCTCTTTTTAGTTGATGGCCCTACCTGGGGTTGACTACATTGAACAGGATAAAATAATTCGAGCCAATGCGGTAGCTGGATCATGGGGAGTTGATAGAATCGACCAAAGAGACTTGCCACTTAATGATGACATGACTATTAATAGTAAGTTAATATTTTACCCAAACTGCTGTTCAAAGAACCCATACTAGTAGTAGGTCAGTGAGATGTGAAATAATGATAAGGAGAAGTACTCGTGTATCATCAGTTCTTCTATCCTACTTTAAAATTAAACAAATTAACTATGCCGAATGGTTGTCCTAGTCATCTGCCGTGGGTAGGTTTCTTGTGCTCAAAATGTGAATAAATCTCAGGAAATAGATACGACCTACTGAATGTTGATATTTCCAGGGGCGTAGACAACGGGGGGGATGAGGGGGATGCATCCCCCCCACCTCACAAGGTGGGGGGGATGGCATGTACAATCATCCCCCCCAGGTTTTGGGGAATGATATTTGCTTACTTAATAAGTCATAATGATGATAATAATATTAATAATAATAATCATTATGATGATGATAATAATAATCCTCATCATTATTGTAATTGTGTTTATTGTTATTAGCCGCATTCACACGGTGAAAGCCAATTCAGACGGTAAAAAAAAGAAAATCTTACAAGTATTTTGTGGTTATCTTGTGGTTTGGAAACCAGAAGATAACCACAAGATTAAACAGGCACGGATCTACGGAGGGGGGGGGGGGGAGTTAGGGGGTTTAGGGGGTTTAAACCCCCCCCCCCCTTGGGCGGCCCAAAAAACAAACAAAACAAAAACAGGAAAAAAAAAGAAAAAAAGAAAGAAAAAAGAACGCACGCTGGATAGAAACCCTTTCAAGTGCAAATATTGTGAGAAGATATTCAACTCATCTGGTAACTTAACCAAACACATGATAACTCTAGATATAACTGTGTATTTAACTGTTACTTGATTTAAAAAGACGTTATCATGCACTGCTTTTTATGGTCTCCATTGTGTTAATAGATGCCAGGAAAACATCACTTACGGGGTTCAAAATAATAAACACCCCCAAAAAAATCGGCTCGCCGCTTCGCGGCTCGTGGACGATGCTCCGCATCGTCATTATTTTGGTCAACCCCCCCCCCTTAGCAAAAAGCTAGATCCGCCCCTGAGTCATCCCCCCCAGGTGTACGAACCTGTCTACGCCACTGGATATTTCGGACAGGTTTAACAGCAGTCGAATTACTACACCTCTTCCTCTCTTCTCCAGAAAGATAGGACGTTTCTTTATGTTCATACCAAACCTCCTTCTCATGAGTTTGTCCGAAAACTATTGTAGAGGATAATGTATGCCTTTTCTCCATTTGTCTTTATTTATTATTTATTTATTTTATTTTTTTGAATTTTATTTATTATTATTATTATTATTATTATTTTTTTTTTTTAAATTATTATCATTATTATTATTATTATTATTTTTTTTTAAATTTATTTATTATTATTATTATTATTATTTTTTTTTTTTTTTGGGGGGGGGGGGCGCCATAGTGTTTTTTTTCTTCTATTAGCACATTTTTCCTCGGAATATTATGCAGTCCCATGCACCATCCTGTCAATGTTATGTCAACGCCCTTTATACATTACTGATAAGGAACTGCGTCACTATGCTTCCACATTGATTCAGTGAGAATGTGGAGGACTGCGTTTGTCAGAAATATCTTTTCTTTCTGTATAATTATTATTCATCATTAGGCTATGGAAAGGATGTCAATGTGTACATCATCGATACCGGTATCAACCCAGACCATGAGGACTTCGGAGGTCGGGGAATGCCCGTCATGGACTTCGTTGAGCCAGACAATGGAGTAAGCCTATTTTCAAAACCTAAACATATTCATTTAAAAAAAAAGTTTAAAAGTTCTTGGCATTCTTCGACTCATAATTCGTAAAATGCAGATGATGCGTTCTGGAAACACACCACCTGCAATGGAGGTGTTGGTGGGGATGGGGATGGGGGAAGTGGCGTATCCAGCATTCGGTGACCCTTGCTTCTTGAAGGGCCAGGAAAAACTCAGAGAAATTTACTATGGGGTATACAAGAAAGGGGCTGCCCAGATATATTAACTGTATCCTCCTTTTGAGAGGATGACGACCCTCTCCTTTATCAATCACTGGATACGCCAATTTGGCTGAGTACAGCTAGGTATAGGGTTAGAGATCAAATGATTGCTCAAATAAATTATTTATATTTAACAGAACATATGGCATAACTGCCTGATTTCTACTTTGATCCAATCCAAGGCTGAAACATTTTAGCGCAAACTAATTTTCGCGAGTTTTTTTTCGAAATTAGCCAATAATTCTCACTCAAGCGTAAAATATTGTCAATACTTTATTTTTAGTGGCATCCGATTGAATAGACCTTCACCCATTTTTTTCGTAAGAAAAATAATGAAGTTGTCAAAACAAAAAAAAATCGGAGGATGTTTTAAAGCGTGTACAACAAAACCGACAACAGACCGAACGAAAAAAAAAATGATCATACCTCAAATGGTCGGTTTGAAGTCGTTTTTAGGGTCAGTCTGACATTTTGTAAGTTTGGTGAATTGAGTTTGATAAAGTTGAGTGAAGTTAATGGTGACATGATGAATGGGTAAAATGTTGGTTAAATGGTCTTCCTATATATTGCACGACAGGCTATCGACTGTAACGGACATGGAACCCACTGTGCAGGTACGGTGGGTAGCAACACCTATGGTATCGCACGTGAAGCCAACCTTTATGGTATCAGAATCCTGAGTTGCAGTGGTTCTGGAGCCGTCAGCTCATCAGTTGCAGGTATTATACTTGATGTATGCATGCAGACCTGAGATGTTGAAAAGAACAATTTAGTGCACTTAATTATGAACAGTCCCATGCCTTTGTTGTATGAACATAATGTCCTTTGACATTAACTAGGAAAAAGCTAATGCGTGATGTACAATGACACTAAATACTAAAAATGCATGGTTAATGAATTTCTACTTAATTTCCTTCTCAACGCATCACCAATCAAAAATTAATCACAATGCGGATAGTTCACTTTAAAAGTTGATGTTATAGGCCCTCGATTTGAAATATGACCAATATTTCTCGCATTGAGCAATGGAATGGCTGGCAGTTGAAGGCAAAAGACCAACCGTGGCATCAATGTCGTACAGAAGGTTCTATTCGCCAAGTGAGATGCGGGCGACAAAAAGGGCAAAGGAAATGGGTGTGGTCCTCGATCGTGACTTCAACCGGGACAGCAATGCAAATGCCTGTATCCGACCCCCCCCCCCCCCCCCCCGCTGGTAATCCAGATGTAAGTTCACATGAATTACCACTGTTCTCTCTTTTCTTGCTTAATACGACAAGCATTGGATTGGGTAGCTGTAGAGGGAAAGAGGCCAGCAGTAGCGTCAATGTCCTATGGAGGGTTCTACTCACCAACTGAGATGCGTGCTGCGGAGAGGGCCAAGGAAATGGGCGTGGTCCTGGTGGCTGCCGCTGGAAATAGTAATGACGATGCCTGTTTCTCATCCCCAGCTGGAAGCCCTGATGTAAGTTGCCGATCAAGATTTTTTTTATCAAGAATAATCCAGACTCAGGTTATACCAAGGAACTCCTACTTCAATCTAATCAGCCGGAGTAATGGACCTCAAGCTAAAGGATCCTAAAACATGTTTACCAGTTTTCATATTGTTTGATAGTTACAGTTCTAAAACTTTTGTTTTAATCTTTCTCGTGTGATGATTATTTAGGGTGTGAGTGTCCTTGATTCTATCCGGGGACTTTAGGATTGAAAGATCCTTCCAAAATATTTTCCCCCTTCTATTTCCTTCAGTGAATGTCAGAGTATAGAATAGATCAGTTGCCTGTAACCATGTTTAAAATCTAACTGTTCAATACCTGTTCAATACATGTTCATTTACACATTATACAAAACTACAATCTAATAAATATTTACAATATTTACAAATTCCAAATCTCTCTTTCTCCTGTTATGCTCCTACAACTGAATGATTTATGCTTGTAACAGTTCTCACCTGTTTCATCCTATTCTTCTTCTTCTCCTCTTACCAGGTGATTACCGTTGGTTCCTCAGACAGTCAAGATAGTCGTTCCTCCTTCTCCTGTTATGGAAGATGCGTCCAACTCTTCGCCCCAGGCTCCAGCATCACCAGCCTGGCCCACGACTCGAACGATGGAACCAAAACCTACAGTGGGACGAGCATGGCATGCCCCCATGTTGCCGGTGAGCCATTAGATTTCCTAGTAAAATAAGCCTTTGTATATTGTTGTCAACTTAAGATCAGCAGTATCAAGTTCCTTCTTATGAGGAACTGCAAACAAACGAAAGCACGACTTCATTCTTGGGTTTTGTTCATCATAATTCCTTGAACTTCTTGGCCTGTTGCTTTATGAACCAACAGTAATTTCCTTTGCTGGAAATGAATAATCATATCACCATATGAGTGCACTGTGGTATATTGGTGAAGAATTTTCACTCTCATACAACATGAGAGGTACTTGTTCCATGCTCACAGTCATGTTTATCACTGAACAAGGTGTTTTACCCACATCTTTCCCTCTCGACATAGATATTGCAGGGCCAAGTAAAACAAGACTAGGGCCTATATCATTATTTTTTAGAACCGATATAATTGTAGAATGCGTATAACTCTTTATTTCATTACTTTGTTCCACCAATAGGCATTGCAGCCGTACTGCTAGGCCAGGGTTACTCAGCTCAACAGGTCTATGAGAAGATTGTCAGTTCTGCAACCTTTGGCAAGATTGCCAACCCTAACGGAACCCCTAACCTGCTGGCCTATCTCGATTAAATCCATCTGCTGACAATAAAGAATTATGTCGCTTTTGAATTTCCTCCATTGTAATGCTAATCACAATTGACTAAAATTGTCATTAAAAGGTCTAAAACACAACCGCAGAATAAACAACGGTAAGTTTTATAAACGTGAGTGCTGTCACAACAAATTGATGGCATTCTAGTGAATTTTTTGCACAAATTAAGTACTCAAACAGTATTCGTGAGATAAAAGAGCATTTGAATTTCAACAGGTTTATAAAGTTCGTAGATTGAATTCCTCTTGGTACAGATGAGGTTGAATAAACAAACGACCTTTAGTCATAAGCATAATTCTAAGTACTTTTCTTTCAAATGCGTTAAATAGAGCGAGACCTTAAACAAACGCGACATAATACATGGTTGTATACTGTGAGAAATATTTTACTGATCGATGGATCGAGGTGCTGGATTGCGAATCATTTCAAGGATATCTGGTTTGATCCATGGACTCATGTGTATTGTTTTGTGTGAACAATAAAGGAAATCAATGATGAAAGGCATTTATCGTTTAATGTATCAAAATAGTGAGCAATGGAGTGACCAGTCCGAATCTGAGAGTGTAACTTCATGAAAAATAATTCGTTATGATGCATTTCCGAAAGAGTGTTTAAACTGCAATTAATCAAAAGTTTATCATTCATTAGTTAAACATGTTTTAAGTTAAAACAATCATTATTCTATCTTATGTATTCTCATTACATCGACACCCTGATTTAATACATGTACATGTAAATCACTACAACTTTACATTCTGCCTCTAATGTAATAGTCGAGAGTTCTTCCGGATGGGGTCAAGGGGCCCGCATGGACAGACGCCCTGACTGGTTCCAGGGGCGGAGCCCCCGTGCGCTCTTGAGTTTTTAACAATTTTAAACCTTCAAGATGGCCGTAACGAGAGATATGAATTGTAATAATTCTCCTTGAAATTCATTCAGTCAGTCCTTCATTCGCCCCCATGATCCGTTACTGATTTATACATTTACCCACGCATTTTATAGGCATAGGTTGCGTTAATGACCCGTTACTATTTAGATTTTTTTCCATATCTCTCTCTCTCTCTCTCTCTCTCTCTCTCTCTTTCCCTCCCTTTACATTCTTCTTCTCTAAGTTGACCCTTTTCCCCTCTTGTTCCCCCATTTTTCTTCTGTCGCGCTTTCTTCCCCCTTAGGTTACCATCTCGCAGCCAGGAATTGACTAAACTAAGCCCTAACGTAATTACATTCATTAAACAAGGGCACGTGCCTGGGTGTGCCGTTCGCCTACAGTTAAAGTGGCAGGGCCCGGTAGCGTTATTTTTTTGGCGGCACAGATTGGGGTTAGGTGCGTGTTGAGCCTATGGGAAAGTTTAGGGTTAGGGTTAGGGTTAGGGTTAAATCAAGACCTCTTTTTTTTTAAAAGCCACAATCTGTGCCGCAGAAAAAATGACGCGGCCCGGTAGGCTCATAATTCACAAGTCACCATCTCGCATCCAGGAATTGACTACACTAAACCATAAACCTAATTACATTCATTAAAAAGAGCATGTGCATGGGTATGCCGTTCACCTACAGTTTAAAGGGCAGGGGCAGGAAGCATCATCATTCACATGCAGGAATTAGCTGTACTAAACCCTAACCCACATACATTAAATACAAAAAGAGCATCTGACTAGGTGTGTGGTTCACCAGCAGATTAAGGAGCAGTTCCCGGTAGGCTAACCATTAACATGCTACCATCTGCCAACCAAAATAAACTACACTAAGCCCTAACCTATATAGTTACATACAATTAAAAAGATGTTTAAAAAAAATATTTAGAAAAATAAAAAAATAAACACCTAGCTGGCTCACCTATCCAGTTTAAGGGACAGGACCCGGTAGGCTCATCATAATGTAATTTGAATTGCAAACATATGGATATAAATGTCCAAAGTAATGTGGATACGTACATACCACATAAAACCGAAATAAACTGAATGCCACTACTACATGTACAACAAAATTACACCCATATAAATTTTAAGAGTTGCCCTATTAATACAACGTATTGTAAGCAGTATACACTATCTTCGTACAGCGCATGTTGCCTAAAATGGTGCCAAATTTTTGGCGGCGGAATTGTTGAAGAGCCGAGGAACGGCATTAAATATGAAAATTCTCCGCATAACCAGGCTCTTTTGAATATGACATCACATGCCAACGATGACTTCATGAGCAAAAACTGTTGGGGGATTAGAGCAAAATCCGCATCACCACGAAGTAGCATAAGTCATGGGCGGCGGAGCATCTTCCAAAATGGGGGGGGGGGGGGGGGGGGGGGTCATCAAAAAAGGGCGCCTACATAGGGAAACATCAAATAAAAACAAAAAACAATTTGTAGACATTGGTATATACCCCTACATCGTCACGATTGTGATTACACTACCAGGGATCACATCAATGTTTTGTTCTTTCTTAACGTAGTACGATATACTGGTTAATTAAGCAACATATTTTGCAGTTGGGTGTGATGGTCTGTATATCACTTTCGAGCGACCAAAGCGAGCGAGCAAAAATTTAAAGATTTGTGAGTTCCCAGTGCGAAAAATTACATCTTAAAAAAGAAGACAAAAAACAAACACTGACGAGTATTAAGCCCAATCTAATGAAAAAAGACTGAAAAGTTCTTTTATAAGTAACATAATTATAACATCTATAAATGCGAGCGAGCGTAGCGACTGAGCTCTAGGGAAAATTAAAGAAGAAGGGGATCTAAGTCGCCTTGAATTAGGGGTGCATGTTATAGAGAAAGGAAAAGTAGGCACTTATCAAAAGGCAAAAAGGAAAATTATTAGAAAAGGAAAGGTGCTCGTGTCAAAGTAAATATGGCAATTATCAGAGGTGAAAATTGCACTTCTTGCACCTGAAGAAGGACACTCAACAGAGATGAAAAAGGCACAGATCAGATTTTGATAGGGGCATTTTGAAAAGGGGTAGAGGCTCATATAAAAAAGGAAATGGGGCACTTATCCGAAGGAAATATGGTTCTTATTTAAAGGAAAAGGGGCACGCGTCAAAATAAAAGGGGCCCTTATCAGAGGTGAAAAGTGGCATTTAAGAGACAGAGAAGGGGGTTCTTATTACGAAGGAAAAAGTACACTTATTAAAATGGAAAAGGCACGAGTCAAAGTAAAAAAAGGACAAAAATATCAGAGCTAAAAAGGGAATTTCTCGCACCTGAAAAGACGTACTCACCAAGAGAGGATGAGGACAGTTATTAGAAAAGAAAAGGGACACTTGTTCTATGCAAAAGGGGGCTTTTGAGGGGTACCTGAAAAATTGAGGGGCACAGTGCCCCCCCCCCCCCCCATCCCCCACACAGGGTGTTCCGCCTCTAGCATAATTTGGCAAATATGAGGGGGAATGGAAAATCATGTAATTTCAGCAAAATTTGTAAATCACTGGCATCGAATTAGAAAATAAACCACGTTTGATTTCTATTTTTTCTTCTTCTTTTATTTTATTTATTTTTTTTTTTTTTTTGGGGGGGTCAACTGCAATCAGTGTTCATGATCACAACATAGTTTTTTGGGGGGCTAAAGGAGACAGTTTACAATCCAGTATTCCATATGCAGCCCAACATATAATTGTAGATGTACATTCAGTGGTTAAAAAAACTTGATCAAATCCTTAAAACTTCATCTTTTCATATATATCACATTAAAATACACATATATCTCCACTCACTGCATTATTACTCTCTCTCTCTCTCTCTCTCTCTCTCTCTCTCCTGTATTACCTTAAGCGGTAGAATATTCTAGTCATGTAAGTAAAAAATATTCCAAAGAAACAATATTTCATTACCAGAACTCAAGTTTACACAAAAGTGTTACAACGATGGTAAAAAATAAAATATTAAAACCATCATCAGTATTGTCAATAAATAAGGTTTGATATTTTAAGCTTCATTTGATTACTATTCCCGGAGAAAGCCTTGTATACTATCACTTCTAATTATATGATTTACTCAATAAAAAATGAATATGATGTGCTGCAATCAATATCTCATTGGAATTTATTGACAATGTTTTGCTAAAAGGATACAGCAGTGAAACGTTTACTTTCCAATGATTAATTGTTGTAAAATTTATTACATATTCAACTTCAATTAACCGAGTGTTACAATAAAATACATTAGAAAACATTCCAAGAATAAAATTCCACAAAATACATGATCATAAACAAGGAAGACTGTGACTTATTTTGATACTTTGCTAAATAAAAATTGAAACTATCATACCTTATAAATAAAAGATCAAGTTATTATACTTTCATATTAGCACACATCATTTAAACTCAATTTGATAGCAAAAGATTTAGCAAAAATATGTATTCAAAACAACTTCTTCCTGATTTGCAATCATATTAGGCTTATCTTAACTGGAAATACAGAAAATTGAATTTTGGCAAAGTGTGGAGCTCTCATTCAATTTTTCTTGACTTCAGTTTGGCAAATTAGATAATCAACATAAATCAAGGTCCATTCAAAATTACTCTAAACTATTTACAGACTACAGGAGTGAGGGAGATGAACTTAGACAAAGAAAAAAGTTTAAAATCATAATGGAAGATGTACAAATACATGGCACACAAAAACATAAAGAGTAAAGTTTGGCATCTGAAGATCGTATAATGTAAAACAAAATCCTAGTAATGTTTACATCAAAATATCTTGCACGAAAATTAAAAACTTTAATGATAACTGAATAAATATTGCAATACATGATTCCTTTGATTTGAATAATGCACTTGTAAGGTTATTGTAATACCAATATGAGGAAGGACAAAGTTTCATCAGAATCCAAGTCAAGAGTTGGTCAGTCACAATATAAATGATCAGTTTTTTTACAATTTAGATAATACACTACCACAAGGTTGTTCTTAAACAGTGACATACTTTTTTTTCTCCAATTAGAGTGATTAGCAAATATGGGTGAACGATAATTCATACCACCTGGCTGAATCTACTTTGTATTGTTACATTTTCTATAAAGCCTTCTAAAGTTTCATTTGTGAAAAAAAGTGTCTTTACTCAAACAATGAGCAAGGCCACATTAAATATCTCATAATTTTGGTACTTACCGTTACTCATAGGAAACTAAGGCTGTCAAATTAGATACAACGTCTCAAGCAAACATCCTACAGAGAAATAAGTTTGAAAGACTTTACCCAACAAAGGGGGTTTTAATAAATACATTGTTCTTTTATATGCTACAGCACGAAAAGGCTTTTTTTTTTAAAGTACAAAAATAATATTATCACACTCAAAGAAGAGCCATCTAGAAAATAACTCATAATCAATATCTTTAAAGATAAAGTTGAGTTCTAGTCATGCGATTGCATTGTGAAAGAAATGTTGTGGAATCGTTCAGAAAAGGTTGATCATCTAGCATATAAGTATTGATGTGTACTACAAGGTTCTGGAATCATCAAAATGATAAGATATTTGGCCCAGTCTTGGTAAAGTTACAAGCACTGTACACAGAAAGATGTATATGGGACTACACAAACATGTGGCATAAAAAATCTTTCCCGATTGTTATGATGTTACATGTCATATTTGGAATATTAAGGCATTTGGAGAGCCATGCTTTTCGGGGAACATTTTTATCTGGTCTTCTTCCACACTTGCATAATAAAATGATAACGCTCACAAATTATTTTTCACCTCTTCCCAGAACTCAACCTTCTCTTTAAGCTATAAAACAATGTTTTGTTTATCTATAGCAACCAATCGAAGCTAAAGTGCATGAGAATTTATCAATATACACATTCATTCCCTCAGAAAATAGCTCCCTGAGAACAGTTGTATCTATAAAGAAAACTAGTATATAGATATATGCAATTATTTTCAACAGAATGTAGTTCTTAATAAAAATAGAATATTCTCTTTCATATCCATAGCACCATAAAATGGAACTTCGCCCTTATTAGGAAACATAAGATGACCAGTAATTTCAATTAAAGTAGAGCTTGCATGTGGAGTATAACATTTCAAAATAAAGTTTTTGTACTATTAAATCACATTCTATATTTGGAGGAAAATGAAACCAGGAGTAAAAAAAAAAGATCAGATTCCAATACTACTGGCTCAATCATTTCCTGACTCCTTCCTGTTTTGGCTGAAACCTGATTTGCCAGTGTCATAATGTATTTGTATTGAATGACTATAATATTGTTACCGTATATTTGTGTTTTTATTTCATAAAGGTATTATCCCTCCTAGTCTTTCAAACAAATTTATTTTGAATTTTGAAATACATTCATATAGAACTATATACCACTTATTAAAACGTCCGTCTCTAAAAAATTCAATTTTCTTTAAAGGAGCTACACAAAGAAAATTCACCAACATCTCATAATTAGAACAAATTACATATGGATGGAAAGATTTTCTCTTGAAAAACACGAACAATTTGCTTCACGATCATTTTGAAGTGCAATTTTTTGTAGAGCTTCAATATTACACCATATCACAGACACTGATAACAAGAAGGGTCATGCATCTTAGATTTAACATTGTTAAACGATGCCTTTAACACTACAGCCTTATTCACGAAAATGGTAATAGGGCAAAATTAAATGAAATATAAGGGAAGAGTGCTTCATATTTCTGCATTTCATAACTGGGAGGGAGATAAGTAAAAATGATTAAAAGGCCTCTTACGCACAGCTAGCTTCTCATCCCACTTGCAATTTATGTACACAATAAAATATATTTTAAATGCAGCATAATTTTTAGAGCGGTTTCCCTCCCTTGGTGTGAGCAAAGGCTTCAAAGATCAATTGAGAAATGCATTATTGAATATCACAAGATAGTGTCATCAAGATGATCCATAGTCTAGATTATACCCTCCAAGAGTGATGTGATTCTAGTGTTACCTCTGCTGTACATGAAGGGCATGTAAGGCTTCTGCTTTGGCTTTTAGAAGTATCATCTCTTCTTGAATTGCATCTGTTATCTTCTTTCTCATCTCCAACTGTTACAAAAAAGAAAAGGAAAAGAAGTGGATAGAAATATAAAGCTGTTATTCGCACTGGACAGATCTTTCAGGATATTAGTTATGTGACAAATAGCTGGAACAGCAACCTACATGTACACTAACATTTTAGCAAACAGTATTTGTGGATATACATTATATGAATACCTACCATTTACCTTCACAAAGTGAGGTTGAATATTTACTCTCACCTCTCCCCTTTAATTTTTACTTCATAAAATATGTAGCTACCCAATTTCCAAAACAAAACCACACATTGGCACTGTTGGCAGTTCAGTGTTATGCCTATTGCCTATTAAAGTATCTCAACCGCAAGGATATCAGGAACTATGCAAGATATGATTAGCCTCTAAGTACTTACAGGGGACAATAGTTCTGCCTTCATCTTTTCCACAGATTCTTTGAGGTCCATTGGTTGACCGACGATGACCGTCACTTTCTTGTTGGTACGTGGAATGTAAGGAGGGTAATTTGGTAGGATATCATCCATTCCTATATGCCATACAGGCACGACCAAGGGTACCATTGTGCATTCACTGATCAAACGACCAACACCTGATGAAAGATAGGGGTAGAGACAGAAGAAAAGTCACAGTGATTACACAAAATTTGAGCCTAGATACCACCCCTGGGGGGTGTTTCACAAAGATCCTAAGTCAAACTTAACTCTACGATAGAATTATACATTATGGAGAGCCATTTGTAGCCTTAAAATAAAATATATTCAGAAGCGAAAATTCAAGAATTTTAGACCTATTATGAATTCCACATCAAGAACATGAAATCTCCTTTATAATAGAAAATATTAATGATTTGAATCAACATTTTATACCTTTTAAAATAACCTTTACAAAATATTTTCATACATGCCACAGCTTTCCATAAATGTTCAGTCCAACTTAGAGATAAGTTCAACTTAGGATCTTTGTGGAACACTCCCCTAAAGTGTAAACATAGATAATTTTTAGCTTTTGCAATTTCAACAATAGAGAAGCAGTTGGAAAAAAAATATTTGTAGAATATTGAACAAATAAGTGGAGGCAGGATGAGCTAGCAACATCATGATATATATTTTATCTTGCTGCCTGAAATCTAAAATTCATTTAATGAACAAAATATAATAAAATGCTAATAGCATTTTATTATATTTTGTTATTTTTGTATTTTCTGATATTGATTTTTTTAAGGCAAACTGGAAGTTTTGTATTGTAAGTTAGATAAGATATAAGTCATGTTACTAAAACCCAAGCACTACATATACATTTATAGCCTGAGCTAAATTACAATTTATGACAATTGTTTTCAAATGCTTGATAAAAAAAAAAATTTAAAAAAACTATTTCAGACAGATGTTTAAGATATATATATATAGCCATTTGATGACCGCCTTACTTTTTTTGTCAATCAAACAATGGACACAATTGATCTAATTTTTCCAATCAGTTTTTAGGATGAATCTTAATCACAGTCTATCTTTAATCTTTATGGAAAATGTGGTTTATGGTAAAAAAAAAAAAGAAGAACTTGGCACAAGCACAATGTCATGAGAGAAAAAAAAGGTTATTTGATCATACACTCATTAAGAGCTGCTGCTAGTATTTATTCTTGATTCTATATTTCTCCTATCTAATCTATCTTAGAAGCTCAATCTGCCCTTAACATAATGAGAATGATATTACACATATCTGCTTTGAAGTTAAATATGTACAGTTTCTTACTTACCCCATTTAAATCTGATAAATTCGCCGTTCATGTTTACACCGCCTAAAAAATTAAAAGCAGATTTTGAAAAATGTCTTAAAATCTCTAGAACACTAAACAGTCTTGTAATGAAAGTGAAAGTAAAAACTTTACTCCTGATAAGGGGCAAAGTACAAAGCTCATTACAAATGTGGTAACATTGTGAATTAGATTTCAAAGAGTTTGTATGCACAAAAGAAGCTCATTGAAAGCTAGATTTAGTAGAGTACTTGAAATAGCTGTAGGAAAGTAATTGTAAAATAAGTTTTTGAACTAGGTCTTAAAGGGTGTTGCAGGAATTGCACCATGACAATCTCAAAACTTGAATAGGGCCAAAATATTTTAAAAATTCATAATTGAATTTTTTTTTTAGAAATATGGTGGCAAAACACTATTATACTATATCAGCAAATTTACAGTAAATTTTCTTTTCAAATTTGAATAATGCAACTGGCACTGTTTTATTCACTCCCATTTGTCATGTGCAAACGAGAGCTTCAATTTTCACTCATAGAGAGAAAACAAAAGAGTCTTTTGATCTTAAATCTTGCACATACACACTGTACTTTCATAAACTCATCTTACTTCTACAAATAAATATTGAGATTAATTTTGAGGGCTTGCGAATCCCTGAGTCATCCTGGCTGCATAGACTAGAGTATAATATTGTATAGTGCATCTTTTCAACAATAAATTTCATAGGGTGCGATACAAGGGCATATGTTGCAATCACTGAGAATATGTCATGAGTCAGCATGAAAAGTTGAATATTTTCTCAGAGCCAGTGAAATATACATATAGGTGTGAACACATGACAGTAATTCATTCCTTATTGTCATTAATTACATGAAGCCTACTATCATTTCTTCAGTTCCAACCATAAAATAAATTTATTTTGTCAAAACGTTTGAATTAATGACACGGCAAAGGGATTTGTCCTTATTGATTTGTCCCTATCAGGTTATTTTGTTAAGAATGTGCATTTCATCCATTCTCTAAGCCTTTGCTCACTTAAACTATTTCACTTGTTATGCAGTCAGTACACTTGGAACCAAAAGCAATGCAAAAAGCCAACCTTTGAAACTAATTTGCTTTAAAATCATCATTTCATCACACACTTTTTCATAACTATACAGCTTATACAGCACCTTCACAATATGATTTTAATTGATTTATTGATAAATAAAATATAAAACATTCAAATAACAATAATATAATTGATTTACATAAAGAGTGACAACTTAAATACACACAAATAAAAATGCATAATTGAAAGCTTGAAAGTATGGAGGTAAGTAAAACTAATCAAGATAAATGCAGAGGCCAACTATCATAAACAAGAATGCCTGAGTTTTCTGTCTGATTCCTTCCCACAGTGGATTCAAATAAAACCATATTTTTACCTTCTGGATATATATTAGTCCATCCACAGTGGTTTAGTTTATCTAAACAGAAGTCCATACCTCGTTGATACACACCATCACCTGGTATAGAGAGAGAAAATAAGTTATGTCAGGAAATCATTGAAATAAATACAGATTATCAAACTTATAATTTGTCCTTTTCAATTTCTTTAAAAATTCAAAGAACCATGTGCGGAGGGGAAAAAAACCTG
Source organism: Strongylocentrotus purpuratus (assembly GCF_000002235.5). Classification (NCBI taxonomy): domain Eukaryota; kingdom Metazoa; phylum Echinodermata; class Echinoidea; order Camarodonta; family Strongylocentrotidae; genus Strongylocentrotus; species Strongylocentrotus purpuratus. The sequence continues at coordinate 21,940,066 of NW_022145612.1, forward strand.
ACAGATTTGAAGAAAATATTGATCAAAAAATGGAAAAGAAAGCAGCTGAACTCTATGCTTTTTTAATTAAAGAAGTCCAATACCCAACAAAAAGAAACATTAATCTTTTAAACTATTTAAAACTAGAAATCTTTTATTTGCATAAGGTGACTATTAAAAGAATTTTCATTTCGGTTTAATAAAATTTGGAGTGGACTATAAAAGATTATTATTATTATTACTATTAATAAATGCCTATATTTCCACCTTGGTCTTGTTTTATATTTTCATTTTATACATGTAGAAGGTGTATTCAATTACCTTGTACAGTTATAACAATAAAAATTGAAATACTCATCCATGCTGTGTAAAATCTATTACAACTACAAATCATGTACATGTATGTCACTCAGAGTTAATTATACCAAAACTATGTTTCTTTTTCTTTCTGTCCATATTACCTCTTAAGACTGGAACAACTCGGCCTAATGAGAAGTAATAGTTGTATCTTTTTGCAACAAAGGCCACTTCACTTGCCCCAGGGGTCCTTCGAAATAAAAACAAAAGAAATATCGGTAAGGACATTAGGAATCGAGATAGATACATGTACTAATGGAAAATAGAACATCACATTTTGCACAGAGTCTTAAAAGTGCAGACATATTGCTAAATTATCATTATTAAAGTATTACCTAGTGTTTTTAAAGTCCTCTCCTATACACACAGTTCAACAGACTATAATCTATATGTAGAAAAACATGCATAATTTTCAAGCAAACAGATTTCACATTTAAAGATTTTCTTTGTGTTTGTTATTCTTTTACTTAATATCTTCCTGCCTACAAGATTTGCATCTTGTTATCTGAAAGGTTTAGTAAAATTCCAAATGCATAAAAAACATTCTACTCTTTATCATTCACCAAGTTTTAAATGGTTTCTTTGATTCACACATAAATGTAGTATGTTATTTATATACTTCTATAACTTATCCAGTTTACCATCTTGTCCTTTTCAAGCTGCAAAAAGTTTTAAACTTGAGGAGACCTGTTTGAAAGATAACAATCAAAATACACATATGTCATTTGAAATTATAGTTTCTATTCTTTTAATGAATGGAATCTCTTATTTGGATTTTGGAAAATAATGCTTTATTTCAGCATCTATCAAACTGTTTCAACATTTCTCTCTGGCAAAGTATTTTCACCATGTGTCATATTTATCAATCCATCCTTACTTTTCTTTCCAAAGATACCAAATATTTTTACTTTGAACTTTGTCACAGTAGGATATGTCATTCACTTAGTCAGTTTCCTGTTTTTCAAAATTACAATGCCTTTCTACTAACAATCAGCTATGCAACCATTGATCATTAAAATTATTTACCAAATAATATCATAGCCTATCCAATACTTCATATTTGGCATAGTTGCATCAATTTGTAGTAAAAAACTTTGCCATCCATTTGATAATAATTAAAATAAATTGATATGTATAGAATATGAGTTATTATTTATTGAATTATTCGAATATCACATTCCCTAATACCAGTATTTTCAAAAATCTCCACTAACTTTAGTCACCCCATTATATAGACTTAATTTTAAACTAAAAAATCTTACCACAAAGAACGCCATCATCCGCAGATGAAGTATGGTTTGATACAGTAATTAAAGGCCGCTTCTTCAAATGCAATTGCTCGACTTGCTCTTGGAGAATTTCCTTGTGATGAAGCTGGACTTGATTAACCCAACCTAAATCAAGGAAAGGGACAAAATACAAACGTAAGTAGAAACATTTTATATGTTTTGATCACAGCTACTTAACTGGTTAGGCCAAATAAAAAAAAAAAACATGTTTAGCATCCTGTTTTTCGAAAAATAGGAAGGAGGCCCTTTTTTTTTTCTTTCAAAATGGCCGCTCAAGATGGCGCTCGGTACATTTTCCCTCACAGTCCGGCTTTTTTTCAAGATGGCCGCCAACATTTTTTTTTTTTTTTTAAAATCAGAAATAGATCCATCTAGCAGGGTTTTTCATGTTTTTTTCTTTAAAAAAAAAACAAAAGTAATTAAATTTCAAAACAAAACAAAAATTTAAAAATAGGAGGCAGCCTCCAAAAAGGAAGCGGGCGGGGACGCTAAACATGTTAATTTTTTTACATGGCCTTAACTACAAGATGAAATAATAGAATGGTACATACATTCTAAAGGTTCATAATTCATAATGTTCATAGTTCCGAAGATTTGTATATATCTGAACATAACATGCTACAGAGCATGGACATTTTCTTGCTTGGCCGCTGCACTCCTGCCCGTCTCCCTCACAGAAATAAATAAATGGCATTTGTAAGAGTGCATTAGATCTAGTACAATACAGTGTGATCTTCCTCCATTTAGTATCATGGGGAGTTGGTTTCCAGACACTTACATACATAGTCTTCCCCTTTGCCTTAAGATAACAAAACTTATGCATTAAATAGCACTTACCGTCATAACTATTTGCTCTTTATATATATCCAACAAAAGTCGTAGAAGATTTCATGAAATATAAAATTATTGTTCATAAACTTCTTCTAATCAAATATTTAAATCAACTGTCAGGATATAAAACCTGTCAACAATAATGCTGGCTGGGTATATTAATTCGAATATTACTATTTAGTTGCTTTTTATGGTCGCTTTGTTCCCTTAAATATTACGTTGACCAGTCTTGAACCCCCCACTGAAAAGGGACGATGGCTGGCACTGGCCAGCCTTCCTTGGCCTGCCCTTGTAACAATCCTCCATTCCTCCCCCTTGCCCCCCCCCCCCCCCGAATACCATTTACGATTAGACATTACAGCACGCATTGCAGGATTGTACACAACATACACCACCCCACCACCCAATAAATGTCCATAGGGTCTACTCGCTTTCCTTTTGCGAAAGCCACCCACATCACACGTGCAATTCAAAAAACAAATACTAGCAGATATCAGTGCACAAATATCTGAATATATGGGACTGTAGCTCTGGACTACAATAACTTAAAATTATATTTTGGGTTACAGATCAACTCACAAAGCCAAAATTTTGATAGTAGATATGTTGTACATATTGTTGCTTGAGATGCAATTTTCCAGATTACGCCAGGTTTACAAGGAAAAACCCATTGCCCTTTCTCCAAAGGCATGATTTTGACTCAAAACTTTGCCAAAAACTCAAGTCCCACGAACTTTTTAATAGTCTTACTAGCAGGCTTTTGCTAAAAATACGTACTGATATATATCTATTTTATCACCATGATAAGAAAATAATTGACGTTATTGTTTAAGAAAAAATAAGATTGAGATATTATCCATTCAAATTTTTGATAATTTTTCACAAAATGATATATTTATTAGGAGGTTTAATGATTATGCTGTTTTAGATCCTGTGTAAAGACTATCGATCTGGCGGAGCAGCCCACTATACCCATGACGTCACAGATCTTATGACCTCCATTCGCGGACATATTGATACAACTGTGAGAAAGTCGTCACAGATATTCCGACCAAAAACTGCGAATAGCATTGCGACAAAGCGCCACCAACACTTGTAGACTGATTTTACAGTAATTTAGGTAAATATGAAATACTTTTAATGTGATAATTAAAGACCATTATTATTCATGACATTTTAATTTACTCGCAAAAGTGAGGTTCAGATTTATCTATTGTATTTTGCTGAATAGTGCAACTGCGCTGCAATGCAGGGCAGCGCCAGAGAAACAGTGCAGTGCAGTGGAAATGCATGTGAATGTGACGTGAAAATGCAACCGGGCCGGGAGTGCAGTGGCCAGTGGGTTTCCGTGATCGTGAGTGAATATTATGGCAATGTGTGCAGAGATATAGCCGGATTAGGCCATACTCCATAGGTCGACCTGTTACTGATACAATTTCTACTAAATTGTGATTGAATACAGGATTACAGTTGAACACCGGCCATCTCAAGAAAAATTTGCAGATCCGTCATTTTTCTGTGTGACGGTGAGTGTGCAGTAGGGGCGCTGGTCCGAAAATAAGGATGGTCTGCATGAACGAGAATTTCTTCGTAAACGCAGACATATCACGTTCTTATAAATAGGGATTGGCCGCATTTTCGTGGATGTCTCTTGCCTTTCGAGTGTAGGGTTACCACCACGCTGGCAATGCGAAATTCTACGTCTACTTTTAGTTTTACGAGTTAACCGTCTTCCAAATTTATCGTTCATAACATGAAAGTCTCTGTGCTGCATAAGTGAAAAATTCTTCATGGAGCATCATCATGGAATCTGGTTTTTGCATCGCCAAGACGCCAACGCGGGGATTGGAAATAGGACGCAATTTGTCCGCGTTTATGAAGATATCGTTGTTTAATAAACTCAAACTCATGTAGGTCAAAACTTATCATATATTCCCCTTTTTTTCAGGTTCCAGTCTAGTTCTGAGTATGGGAAAGTATCCTGGTCGGGTTCGGTCCAGGCTTTTATCCTTAACTCCTAGCACTATCTTACTTACAAATTTAAATTCACTCATGAAGATTGAAGGTACCTCAATTATATGAATTCTTATATTCTTTTGAAACAAACACTTCCTGCTGTCTTGAAGCTAACACGGAATAAGTACCGGTAACCTGCTTAATGTTACCTGTCTTGCTGTGGAGAAGGCTTTGGGTAAAGTGTGGCCTCTTCCAAAAACTGGAAGCTGTAAACATACACCCTCTAGGCCTCTACAACTCAACATGATCAACTCACTTTACAAAAGTCTATCTAGCCAGGTCCTGTACGATGATAAAGACGGTGAACCCTTCCCTGTGTCCCAAAATGTTAGGTATCTTGGAGCTTTCCCCCATTGTTATCGATGATTATTGACTCCTTCATAATAAGAAACTACTGTAGGATGCACCTTGCTTGCTGGGTAGTCTGGTATGCTGCATGTCATGTGTAGCAGACATTGTGGTTCTTTCTAGCTCATCTCCTGGAAAAATATACATTTGGCACCTAAGCAAAAGCATTGCAGATGAAGAAGCATTAAAAATGCTTCATCGTTAATTCATAGGAAGGTAAAGGTGGTATCTAGCATTCAACCGGAGATGATATAGTGCACACTTTCTCTATTCACCATAACCTTTAGCATACCAAAGTCTGACTTAAAGAAAACTCAACAGAGGACATGATCTGAAAAGGGCTGAAAACATTTTATGCACTCACTGGAGCTAAAGCATACCGGTACACTAGGGGACCACTTTCAAAGCACAGGACTGCAGTGTAGAAGGTCTGCTGTATCGTTAGAGTATTGTGCATGTATGAAACAGCTGTCACTAACCAGACCCAGGGATGTCTACCACTATACTTGGGTTTGTCCGCAGCTACTATTCAGCTTCTATTAAAAACAGATATGTCGTCATCCAAAAACTATGAACACTGGATTCTTTTATGTATGTCTAAGTGTTCCGTTGGACCCAGAAAAGCAACTCCAGATGGTATAGATGCTCGATCTACCCCATGAATACTTCAAGTACTGGACTTTTTGGTATATTCTATCACACAAGACCTCACTCAAAGCTTGACAAACCATCCTAAGCAGAAACAAACTGGCAGACATTTACTCACTCACAATGCAGATCATATGCATCCAATGATCCAATCTGGTAGGGGCCTTGGGGAAAGATGGCAAAAGCAGAATTTCTATGCAAATGTTGTCAACACATTTGAGGCAATCAAAGTGAAAACATCAAGGAAGATGATGACATAAGTTTACTATCTACTGTACATGTACATACAAAGCCAGGATATCATGGGAATAACAAAACGAAACTGAGGAGTAAACTCTTGCCAGAAGAGAAAAAGCAAGTCATCCACCAAAAACATACTTTGACCTCTGCTTTTTTAATTAGACGTTTCGTTTTGTAATTTGTATTTACAATAACAGGGGGAGGAGTGGGGGGGGGGGGGGGGCCTCTGACTTTATTGAGGCAATGGTATAAAATGTCTTGTTTGTGGTGTTTCTGTACTACCATCAGGCATTTTCAAAAATGCAGGAGAGCCTCTTTTTATACCTCCGCTACAAATTTGCTGGAGGCAATTATGTTTTCGGGTTGTCAGTCCGTCCGTCTCTTTCTCATGATCGCTTTATCTCAAGAACTGATTGATGGATTCCAGCCAAACTTAGGTCATGTATGTATCTTGCAGAGCCAATGAACTGATTTTATTTTTGGATCACAAGTTCACAGGTCACAGGGCTCATTATGTATGCAAAAACAGCTCATGATCACACTATCATTAGAACTGATGGACAGATTACCATCAAACTTGAGACATGGATGTATCTTGCAGAGCCAATGAACTGATTAGATTTTAAGGTCTTGAGATCGAAAGGTCGAAAGTTGTGGGGCTCATTATGCAAAAAGAGCTTGTAATCACATTATCATTAAAACCAAAATATTGACTACCATCAAACTTAAGACATGTATATGTATCTTGCAGCGCCAATGAACTGATTAGATTTTAGGGTCATGAGGTGAAAGGTCAGGGGGCTCATTATGTACATGTACATGCCTTTAAATAGCTTGTGAATGCATTATTATTAGAACCTAAAGATGGATTACTATCAAACTCAGGACATGTATTTATCTTGCAGAGCAATATATATGAAAAATAGGTTGTAATCACAATATTCTAAGAACCTGTTAATGGATTACAATCAAACTTGAATTTCGAAAATTGCTTCTTTTATGGTTTGTAAAATTGCTCTATGGCATCATTTTTGACTGGGCGCAGTAGTAGATCTCACTTCATAGAGAATGTACATTATGTACAGGGCAATTCCACGGTAACGGAAGGACACTCAGACAAGATTTTTGAACTTCAGGTTCATACTAAAAGAAATGTTTTATTAGTATGTATTAAACTATGGGGAACAAAATGTGTTTCAGTCAAGTGGAAAGCTTCATCAACTTCACAAAGTTTGGATAAACACTAATTAACTGGAAAAACCATGTCCATTTTTATGTCCTTCCGTTACCGAGATAATTAATATGCACATTCTTAAACTACTTAACTATAATGACAATTTTTTGGGGGAGAATTAAAGGCACTTATATAGGTATTATATCTGTACTGTTTCACATCTTATACTAATAAAACAGTTCTTTTAGTATGAACCTGAAGTTCAAAAATCTTGTCTGAGTGTCCTTCCGTTACCGTGGAATTGCCCTACATGTACCTACATGTACATACTGACTCGTACCACTATAATGATAGCATGTCAGAAACCTGATCATACATGTCCTGTATTAGATCTACAATAACACATACTGTAGGTGTTTGTTTTTTAAATTTATAGATCTTGTCAATCATGTCAAAGCTCCAACATACTTGTCAAGTTTGTTCATTTACATTTGCTGTGAAATCAGGAAAAAAATGTGACTCACAAATTGCTGCGCAATGCAAATGACCTAAAGTAAACAAACAGTTTTTGTTCTTTTCTCTTTTGTTTTCTTTAGAGCAATACATGTACCATGTTTGATGCTTTGTGTGCAAAGTCCATTTTAGTATATATTATAAAATGAGGTCAACTCACTGACGTAAAATTACAGCACAGCACTTTACTATCTAACCTTCTCAAGTCTCAACACTGTGCTACATGTATTAACAATTTATAAAAGAGTCACTGTATAACCTACTGCCAGACTCTTGAAAATTACACAAATGGTCCAAAATCATGAAAGTTTCTTTTCTCAAATACATTAATCAGTTTTTATAAAGAAAATGAGGGAAAACATGCAGAAAAATTATTCATAGGACAAGAGGAAATAATTTGAAATTAAAAAAAGAAGAAAAGAACTGACTGCTGTTCATGCACAACATGCCTTTTGGAGGAACACATCTGCAATACAGGCACAACGTTACCGCTATTAAATGTTAATATTACCTAGATGCATATTATTTATCCTTTCATCCTTGTGGTAAGAAACATTCAACCAACGCCCTCGCGTACATAGAAAAATCTGATTTTCATGTCCTAGAAATCCAGAAAAACAGAATATTCTGAATTATTCGTAAGGGTTGGCAGGTATGGTATTGTGTGCATGTACATGTAGCTTAGCGCAGCGGCCTAGTCTGTGACCTCAACTTGAAACTTTCATTGTGCGAAAGATATATTTGCAGGGAAAAGCTCGAGTAGTGGATGAGAAAGAAGATTTCTATCAACCAGTTATTCATGTACATGTAGGCTGTTGCCCATTTAAAAGTGTCAAATTATAATATGTGCCAGTATGATGATGATATTGATGATGATTATGGTAATCACCAGGCATGGTAATCACTATAATTCCTTATTTGTTTGTTATTTCTGTGCAAAAACTGGCCCCTTATTATAACTGGTTTAACCAAAGAGTATCTCTTTCAGATATTCAACAATCATTTTTAACTTACATGTAAGTATGCTACACTGTATAGTGAAATCCTACTCAAACTCGTTAATTCTCATTCTTAAAGAACAATTTCCAGCAAATTACAAATATAAACTGGCCACGTTGATGACGCGGACGTACAAACACGTTGACAGCTCTTAAGATTTTGTATTAATTGCTCTGGCGTCTCGGGGTCGACAGGTGTATGAATGTCATTTTGAGACAGAGAATTTATTTTACTTGAATATAAAGTAAAAGACTTGCAGAAATTTTTAGTACTGCAATTTTTGTGAAAATAAGAAAATTTAATATTGTTTTGTAATATAAGGGAAAATAATTACAGCTTTAAAAACATGACTTGGTCTAGCCCGATAAAAATCCAAACAACTAGAATCATTCTCATTTTGTTTTCTTTGTAACATTGGATAACAAATTTCACAAATTCCAACATAGACTACTATAACATTGATAATTTAGATTATTTAGTGCAAGGGTAAATATGACAATGACCCGGAATAAAATACAGGGATAAAAAATTAAAAAATTAAATTTCGCCACGCCTTTTTAATTTCTTGGCGAGAGGCCTGCATTCAACATTAAAATAAAGAATAAACACAAATAACCCATGACCGAGATTTATACATGAAAGTATGTAGGTTTCTCAGGCAAGGTTCAACATAACTACCGGTAGTACATAATAAGGTGTGTTGATCCTAATCTTAAAGATAAACTTGAGTTCTGGTTAAAAAAGAAAATTAATTCTCACAGAATCTAACGAAACTTACACTGAATGTTCAAGATTACAAATAAATGTCATGTGCCAAACAATTTTGGAAGAAAATGTATACTGGCTGAGTAATGAGCATAGAAAGATAAGGAAATCAGGGTAGTACTAGCCCTGACACCATGTGTGTTGTCTCATATACATCTTTCTGTGTATTAAGTGATTGTTACTTTACCAAGACTCTGCCAAATTTATGATGATTTTGATGACTCCAGAACCTTGCATTACACACCATTACTTACATGCTATATGATCAACTTTTCTGATCCATTCCACACCTTTTCCTTTACAATGCAATCGCATTACCAGAACTCAAGTTTATCTTTAATGTGTGTATGGAGGAAATGAAATGGACGCAGTCACCATGGAATGCATGATTTCCTGAGAGAAGGTCAAAGTAGATTGTGTATATGTGTTTCAGAATAACACTCTGCGACTGGGATCATAGTGTGATGAAATCCATTGTGATAATCAGAAATATACTTATCGTTCTTGTTTGGTTAAAGAAATTATATTTCATTTATATGTATATTTATCAAAAAGAGGCAGATGTTTATTTTACATGCCGGTACTTGAAATTCTAACTTTGTTTCTAGAAATTATGTGGATTTTTTTCTTTGTTGTTTTGCATGAGTCAGCGACAGTTAAAAAATTGTCTGAGTATGTTTTTGCTACAGTATAGAGTACCGAAGTGCTAAAGTCATATTTGCTCGTCGTCCAGGTTACTGGTTCCAAACAACAGAGCCTGTACATGAGGTTCACTGCAAAATCATTCAAGCAACAGGCTGGAGAAGGGCTGGTGTGATCACTAAGGCCATTCTTTAGCACAGAACTGTTTGGAACCAGCAGTCTTGACAACTTGGCTAGTATGATGTCACACTTTGGTACTCTATTGCTTGAAAATAAAGTAAATGTCCTCACACCATGGCACACATGACCTCATGTGTCATTGAACTGACTTTGGTGTGATATGTGTGAGGAAACTGTGAAGTAGCTTATCATAGATTTGGTTTCGTTCAATTTCTTGATTAAATTTGGCTTTTTGCTTGATAAATATTTTTTTTTTTTTTTTTAGTTACCAGTTTAGGATGCAACTTCTAAGTACATGTACATCCATAAGTGAAAGGAACTTATTTTCTTCTTTTCTTTTGTTTGTAAATTATAACCTTCCCTTCTAGATTTTACAACTCTAGTACAACACAAGACACAACATGACTTCAAGAAAGAAGGTCCTTCTCAAGGTTATCATCCTTGGTGACAGTGGGTGAGTACAAATTCTCAATGTATTCAAGTTTTTCTGAAGAAAGACGATGGCATTTTATTAGTTGAAAATGTACCTGTATGTACATGTACATGTACAATAGATGGAAAATTGCAAACATGTATATTCAGGTATTTCAGTTTTAAATTAAAGGTCTCCCACTGTCTATTGAGAATCAAGATTCCAGTTGTGGCCTCTGATAGAGGGGAGATTTAATTCTGAACGATCAACAAGAAATAGATTGATCTGAAATCTACATCACTCCATGAAAAACCATACACAGGAATGATGAGCAATTAGCTCTTAAATTAACGCTAAAAAGCTAAAAGATCTCTGCAAAACTTTTGGCAAAGAAGTCTGATAAAAAAAACAGTAGCAAAATATGCATAAAACTTGCGCAAGAAAATGTAACTTTTTGATTACAGTAAATCTAAAAGAGCTTTTAGCCAGAACTTTTTTTTTATATTAAAAGCCCTTCTCAGTTGAAGAATTTATCAAGATTTGTCGCCTTATTATGTTGAAATTTTATCAAAAAACAGAGAAAGAAGATAGTTCAAGCATTTCAGGAAGTACAATTAGAGCTGAACCTACACGTACTCGTAGCGGTAGGATAGTGAAACAGCCTACTTTGTTTACTATTTAGCTTGTAAATAGACTGCATTATACTTATACATTTTATTATTGTCACTATTTACATTGTTCATGTACACTGTATATATACTTTGTGTTTACTACGGTAGTTCATTGTTCATGTTTGTACTTTCATACACTATATACCTGTTATCGTTTGTATCTTAATGTCATTATCTATGTATAATGTATAAGAATTGTATTCATAAGTCATGCATTGCTATTTATACTTTTATGTTTGTTTGTACTCTCATACCCCGAGAGGGGATCAAAGAGTCAATAAAATTCTAAAAATTCTAATTTAATCAACTAAAATTAAGTTGAAACGTATCAGAGTAATAGTTTTTTTCTTTTTATCTATATGGCTACAGGTTCATTGCATAATTTTTATATTTATTATTTAGCAAAGACATATCAATGTTGATACAGTAACACATGTATGTAAATTCATGAAATTTTATTTTGTAACTTTCCAGTGTTGGCAAGACTTCACTGATGAACCAGTATGTCAACAAGAAGTTCAGCAATCAGTACAAAGCAACCATTGGCGCAGATTTCCTCACAAAAGAAGTCATGGTTGATGACAGATTTGTCACAATGCAGGTATGTCCAAAGAATACAGTAGAAGTTTAACAATATAAAATCAAAAATACAATTAGTTGAAAAGTCTGGTGGTACCTTTAAATTGGTCATTTCAGTGTAATTTGTTAACAATCTACGCAGTCTTTTTAAAAAAAATGTATTATTGTTATTGTGGTTATTAATATTACATATATGATGATTAAAAATTACAAGTGAGCAATTTCGTGCAGGTGATTACATTACAAATTACATTTCATTTTTTATACAAGTTTGAATGCCATGAATTTACTTCACATACTAGTATACAACTTTTTCAGTGTTGTCAATTTGGGGGGGGGGGGGGGGTGGTTACCATTTATATTATTGGGAGTGAAGATGGATTTACAAATGCATTCTTGGTATAAATAAGCAGATTTCTAGTGCAAGCATACCGTACATCTCTATGTTTACACTTCTTGTTTTTTTTTTTACGTTGCCACCCCTGTTCCAATCCAGATATGGGATACTGCTGGTCAAGAGAGGTTTCAGAGCTTGGGCGTGGCCTTCTACAGGGGGGCAGACTGCTGCGTACTGGTCTTTGACGTCACGTCACCCAATTCTTTCAAATCCCTGGACAGCTGGCGAGATGAGTTCCTGATCCAGGCCAGCCCACGAGACCCCGAGCACTTCCCCTTTGTCGTACTAGGCAACAAGGTCGACTTGGATAACAGAATTGTGAGTATATGGGGTCATTGTATTGTAACATTCAAACCTATGGACAAAATTAAAGAAAGTGCTTGTACGGTTCCTGCACACTTGATTAAAGAAGAAACTGCAGCAGTTTACTGGAACATCTTTTTTTTCCCCCTTTTTTTATATATGAATGAATGGCAAGTGGGGATGAACATAATAGCTACATGCAAAAAAGGTCCAATGCATACCAATGATTCGCTAAAAGGTACAAAATTGTACACACATGTACAAAAAAGGTACCAAAAAATGTAAAGCATATGATGTCATTATGAAAAAAAATTGAAAAGCAATGTTGCGGTTTACTACATCAAACGTGAATGAGCCTTTATTGAGCTTTATACTTTTACAGATGTGCATCTTTAAAATTGAACTTTTCCTGTAGTTTTCCAGTAACTAACACTCCTGTGTCATTGAGATGTACTGTACAGTACCGTATCTACATGTACTCATCCTTTCGTTTTAATACTTGTGCAAATCTTAGAATAGAATGCTTCCTTTCAGTAATCTGTCTTTAAGATTTATATTTAAACAATTGAAAAGTGGACATATGTTTTGATTTACTGTCAACCCCCAGGAGCCATGTTCTTCCAGTATGAGTTATTTGAGAAAATTGTAGTTGTTTTTATGTAACTTTAAAGCCCGTCTGCACTAGTTTGGCCAGGGGGGATTAGACCTCCCTGCAAGGTCACTGACAGGTAGTTATCTCATCAAATCAGCGCTCAATTAACATAAGAAAATGAGGATCATGGGGGACCAACAGGCACCATTTAGGCATTGTTTGCTATATAGAGGGCGCAAGTAGCTGTAAGTAGTGAAGTGGGGCCTTAAGTTACAGTTAAAGATTGGTTATTTTAGGTGTAGATTGTTCCAGATTGAAGTTAAGACTTTATTTGATATAGGGAATTCACTGCAGAGCTATCTGAAGCATGTGTCGCACGACAGATGCCCTTTCCTTATCCATACCTGTGAGCCATATTAATTCCAACGATCATTATCGAGCACTGTCTTCACACTGTTCTTATCATCATCAGGTTTCTGCAAAGAGATCCCAAAGCTGGTGTGACAGTAAAAACTCCATCCCTTACTTTGAGACGAGTGCAAAGGAGAGCATCAACGTGGAGCAGGCCTTCCAAACAATAGCCAAGAATGCCCTTGCACAAGAACCCGACGACTCAACGTACCAAGATTTCCCCAGCCAGATCAAACTCGATAACGACAACAAGGGCAAGACAGAAGGCTGCGCGTGCTGAGGACTGTGTACATCATATGATTTTTTTTCACCCTTATTTTATCTTTATTTCTTTTTTTTCCCTTATTCCTGGTAAATTTTTTTCTATTTATTTTTTATTCTGTTTTTTTTTCTCACTCTGTTTTGAGTTTTTTTTTTTTGTGGTGAAATGTTTGATATTTAAATTTGGAGAATATAAGGCATTTCATGGAGATTTGTCCCAGCTGTAAATAGCTTCCCATTTAATCACCCTGATGTGCCAGGCCTGAATTATATCTTTTCAATATCTCATGTTTACTCTCCCATTTCCTTTATATCATCATCTACTTATCAATATCACCTTTTTTCATTACTTTCCATGATCTCTTTCCAAAGGATAGGGTAAATAGCCTTTTAGGGGTCAGCCTGGCTTTCTGCTTATAGTTACTTTATTTTTGCCTTATGGTGATTTTTGTTTATAATCCTGGTGAACGTTACAAATAAACTGTTTAAAGGAGCATGAAATGAAGATTAAAGAATTACTTTTGAATGATTATTTGAAAATAGGCGTGATTTACTTGCATCCATGAATTTACATCTAGAATTCAATCTTTATCTAGAATTGATATTTGTGTTGTCAGTATGTATGTGTGTGTTGGGAAGCATATTTACAGCTGGGGAAACATTAACATGCATTTTTACTTAGGCATGTAAAATGTTTTGTTTATTTTACCCCATTTAATGTGTCCTTTTGTATGATTACATGTTATCTTGTAGAATAAATGTATACTCGTATAAAATGTTTTTTGGAGAGAAATCCTCATTCATTGGGAATTTAACGAATGAGGGGAAAAATTGTTATGAAACAGCAAAAAAAGAAGAAAAAAAAGAAGAAAAAAATAGGCAAATTATATTATTATGAGGATTGTGTTGTGATATTGTAATTAATATTGCTGATAGGTTGTACAAAGCACTCATAACATTATGTACATGAATTGATAATGTGTTAAAGTGGATGACTGCAAAAAAAAGAATAAACATTTATATCAAGTACATGTAAGTACATTTGTAAAGGAATTTTGCCAGATTTTAATTTCCTCTCTTTCTCTATTCTCTGTCTGCACCATGATGGTGCATAATATGTCATTGGTGAGGAGAGAAACATGTCATTCCTTGGAAGGAGATAAAACTGTATATTAGAGTATAGATAATCATCACTCCCTTTCTGCCTCCTTTAGTCTACCCAAATCACCCTGCCAGCAGTTTTTTGGAAGGAAAATGAATGGAAGACATATACAGATTTATGCAATCGATTGTGATGTAAATTAATGAATGAATAACAATAAAATATACTTAATATGTATGTGAGGCAAATAATAAATACATGTATTGATATATATGATCTTACCTTTTGTGGGCCTGTCAGACAGTATGTTAGGATTTACTGTATCAAATTATTCCGCATATTAGGTGGGGTGGTAATCCTTATCAAAGTACAGTATGCTTTCCCGTTCCAAGGAGTCAATTTTGAACCATGCTGGTGGCTTTCAAATTTCATTTCTGTGATACAATTTGAAGATCGAAAGTTTGCAGAAATGTTACCCAATGTTAACCTACTGAGACAAAGAACTTATTGTATAACTCAAGTATTGCCTTAACTCTCTACCGTGAAGTTTATTCAACCTAAAACTATCAACAGAGGTCTAGTATTTTAAAATTATTTGAAGGAATATTATAAGTGTTTTCTGTTCTTTGTTATTTTCCTCACATATTGTTCGGGAGAAGAAGAAATGGTCAGATGATTTATGTTGTGGATTTTTTTTTCTTCCTAGCACAGTTCTCTAGCATTTACAGAGTCGGGTTCAAGACATTAGCCAATAAAACTGGCTGTATTTCCCATGGAGATACATGCAGGTATCTGTTGACAAAATAAGACAAAGCTGTCTGAATGTAAATAAAATTGATTTTAAGAAAGAAAATAAAAGATTGAAATCAGAGATCGTAAAGAACAGAGTGTTGCCACAATGGGCAAGTGAAGATAGGTATATATGAATCAAGATTGAATGCACCGTATATATGCTCAGTACACTTCTTATAACTTTAATGTCAGTAGATGAGCTTCTTTTTTTTGTCTCCCTTTTATTTTTTTCATTTTATTTTGACATGGAATCATAGTCATGTATCTAACTTGGTACTTGCTAATCAGAATTGGGTACCTTCTGACTGAAGAGTGGTGCAATATGTGTTTAACCCGCAGAAACAAAGAACACTTCAACTGATCTTTTAGAAGAGTTAGGATGTCATAAAATATTCACTTATACCTTTGAAAGATTTAATGAATCTATCTCTGTTCTTTGATTTTGTAATTTCTTGTCATTATTATGCAGAGAGTATGTGAGATAATGTTATTTATGAGCAAAAGAGTTTGATAAATTAACATTCCACTTCAATGTTGAAAGAGAAGATTATACTCACTTTCAAATTATACCAAAAGACAAAAAGCTATAAACTGTTATAAGGATTGTCCATTAAAAACATACATACATTTAGTATGCCATGGCTTTAATACCTAAGAATAATCAGTCTTATGGAAACCATTTCAGGAAAGGTTAGACGTATGTCATACAACGGTAACAAAACGAGAGGACTGAGGGCTCTTGTGTATCTATTATTATAAAAAGAAACCCAAACTTTTCCAGTAGTATGGTTAGCGTGATATATTTAGCCAACAAACATACCAAGTATGTCTAGTAATTCTATGGTTTTAAGGGCTCTAGGATGTACTAATTTGTAGAAATTAATCTATACTATGCTGTTGTACAGATAATGTGCTATATTGTATACTTAACATCAAATGAAGATTTAATTGTAATTTCTATGTTTGTACTTTCCCTGTGCTTTGCACAAACTAATTCAAATTGCCTCGTGTAGAGATACGTTTAAGCTATTTAAATTTAATTTTTCTGTTTTTTCAAGGGGGGATCCTGAAGAATGAGTATATTTCGATACAAAATAGATGCAAAGTTTACTACTATTCAATAAAGGTATATCTGATTTTTTGACCTTATGTCGAGATGTAGAGGTTTGTATGCAAATGTTACTCAAAGCTGCCCTGTGTTACTAAGAGACCAGTTTTGAATCAATTTATTAAAATAATTATTGGAAGAATGTTTCCAATGACCATCATCATCGACCCCAAGCTGTCCTGACCCATTGCCTCTGACGATATGAAAGTCAACCTTTTGCTTACTTGCTTTGTATACACAGGGAGGATGTATAAATCTGGATTAAATAAAATTATGTAATAGTGAAAAATACACAAGTATGCTTCGGTTTTATCTGTTGGGTATTTGTAATACGGGGAGTTGATTTAATGTGGCTTATGAGTGACTTTGGGAAATAGATCAATCTCAGAATAATGAGTGAAATAATACACAAATAAAGGAATGGATGGATAGATAGATGGATCAATGGGTGGATTGCTGAATGGATGGATGGATGGTTGAATGAATGGATGGTTGGATGGATGGATGGTTGAATGGATAGATGGTTGGATGGATGGATGGTTGAATGAATGGATGGTTGGATGGATGGATGGTTGAATGGATAGATGGTTGGATGGATGAATGGTTGAATGGATAGATGGTTGGATGGATGGATGGTTGAATGGATAGATGGTTGGATGGATGGATGGTTGAATGGATAGATGGTTGGATGGATGGTTGAATGGATAGATGGTTGGATGGATGGATGGTTGGATAGATGGATGGGTGTTGGAAGGGTGGATGGATAGATGGATGGATTGATGGTTGAATAGATGGATGGTTGGAAGGATAGATGGATGGATGGGGGGTGGATGGATGGATAGATAGATGGTTGGATGGAAAGATGAATGGGTGGATTGCTGAATGGATAGATGCATAGATGAATGGATGGATGGATGGATGGATGGATGGATAGATGGTTGGATGGATGGATGGTTGAATGGATAGATGGTTGGATAGATGGAAGGTTGAATGGATAGATGGTTGGATGGATGGATGGTTGAATGGATAGATGGTTGGATGGATGGATGGTTGAATGGATAGATGGATGGATGGATGGTTGAATGATATATGTTTGGATGGATGGATGGTTGAATGGATGGATGGTTGGATGGATGGATGGGTGTTGGAAGGATGGATGGATAGATGGATGTATTGATGGTTGGATAGATGGATGGTTGGAAGAATAGATGGATGGATGGGGGGGGGGGTGGATGGATGGATAGATAGATGGTTGGATGGATAGATGAATGGGTGGATTGCTGAATGGATAGATGGTTGGATGGATAGATGAATGAGTGGATGGATGGATATATGGTTGGATGGATAGCTGAATGAGTGGATGGATTGATGGATGGATGAATAGATGGTTGGATGGATAGATGAATGAGTAGATGGATGGATGGATATATGGTTGTATGGATAGCTGAATGAGTGGATGGATTGATGGATAGATGGTTGGATGGATAGCTGAATGAGTGGATGGATGGATGGATAGATGGATAGATGGTTGGATGGATAAATGAATGAGTGGATGGATGGATGGATGGATGGATGGATGGATGGATGGATGGATGGATGGATGGATGGATGGTTGGATGGATAGATGGTTGGATGGATAGATAAATGAGTGGATGGATGGATGGATAGATGGTTGGATGGATAGATGAATGAGTGGATGGATGGATGGATGGATGGATAGATGGTTGGATGGATAGATGAATGAGTGGATGGATGGATGGATAGATGGTTAGATGGATAGCTGTATGAGTGGATGGATGGATGGATGGATGGATGGATGGATGGATAGATGAATAGATGGATGTATAGATGAATGGGAGGATCGATGGATGAATAGATGGATAAATAGACGGTTGGATGGATACATGAAAGGGTGGATGGATGGATCGATGGATGGTTAGACGAATGGATGGATCGTTGGACGGATTGATGGATGTATAGATTGATGGGTGAGTGGATGGTTAGATGGATGAGTGAATGAATGAATGGATGCATGGGCACCTCTTCTGCCATGTTTTGTTTAATTTACCAAATTGGTCAAGTTAGAATAAGCCAGTTTGGCTTCTACAATACCAAACATACCATGGTAAACTCGCATTACTCCTAGTATCTTTCATGGAAAGTATCAGAACGCATGGACTACAACAATGGCTGTTAGTGGAATTTAACTATCATAACATTGGCCAGTGTGGAAGCAGATTTGTCTGTATTGTTATTGAAAGCTTAAGATGATTTTCATGAATGGACAAACGGACAAACAAACAAGAAACTTCTGAAAATTATGGAATAGACAATTCATCATAATTATGAGTAGCACATTTTTACAGTTCCTCCCATGAAACTGTCCATACCGTGATCAAATTTAATTTTAAAAACGATTTTGACCAATTTTATTTAAAATGATTATCCATATAACACAACATAAATATAACTGAATTCCGAATATAATGAGAGGTTATTCATATATTAGTTACTTCAAGTTTCGAAATTCACAAACTTGTTTAATCGGTGTGATTTTACTCAAACTTTCCACGAGGCCGAATCATATACATGTACTTTGATATTTTGCTTCTACCCATGCTTTTGCCGTAGAGTGAGTAAAGATGATTCTAGATCTGTACTCATCAGAGCCATCTATAGACAGAGTTTGACCAGCTTGGTTTCAGTTGGACTCGAAATGGCGTAAATCCAGTTGTTTTGTGCTTACCCAACAAATAAAAGTAGTATTCCAACCGGGTTGGCCAAACTCTATTGATGGCTCAGGCACTCATGTCAGAAGAGCGCCCCCTTCTAGTTGGATAACGTCAGACGATTACTGTCAGCACCAATCTTCCTCCCCACCCCTTTTCTTTCTCTCTCTCTCTCTCTCTCTCTCTCTGTCTCTTTCCCCCTCTCTCTGTCTCTGTCTCTGTCTCTCTCTCTCTCTCTCTCTCTCTCTCTCTCTCTCCCTCCCCTCTCTCTCTCTCTCTCTCTGTCTCTCTCTGTGTCTCTCCCTCCCCCTCCCCCTCCCTCTCTCTCCCTCCCCCCCCTCTCTCTCTCTCTCTCTCTCTCTCTCTCTCTCTCTCTCTATCTCTCTCTCTTAGGAGGTGGTCGTGTGGGGGGGGGGGGGGGCTGCAGCACCCCTCCGAGGATTATGAATATACTGATTGAAAATCATATCAAACTCTGGCAGAGAGATGACCGAAGAAAACGAAGAAACACATATGCCTAAAAAGAAATATCACGATGCACCTTTTTAACAAATTGTATTATTTTTTTCTTATCTTCAAAACTCGCTGAAGAACGCTCGATTTATATGGGTTATTAGGTAACATGCTCGCAAACCTCGCACCTTGTCAACAGCGTTATCATGTATCAACATAATCACAGATAGTAATAAACCTGATTTCTTTAAATGGGGGGCTGTATCTCAGCAACATGTTTTTTTTTTTTTTTTTTTTATCTTTTACATAACTGGATCATACAAATTTTCCCACTAAACTATTTCCACATTCTTTTGGTACATAAATCTACAATATTCTCCCTTTTTGATAACTAACAACTGATGGAAATTGAAAGAATATCCTTCAGGAGATACATGTATCTGTATTAACTAATATTAACCACTGGTCCAGTGATCATCTTATCCCTGTTGAAATTCTAACAAACATAACTACCCCGACCAGCTCTTGTAATCGAGGGGAAAAAAAGATACACCCCTTTGAACAGACTATGCAGTCTGGTCACTTGGTAAACATAAGAAAGAAGATACACACTTAGATAGTTTGTGAACTTTGGATTGATCTCTAACATTGACAGCCATATTTAGTACTGTTTCTTGGAGTTCTCATCCAGTAGCTTGAAAGAAGAACTTTTAAATATCTTATATAATCATCATCATCATACCGAGACAGAGGAGGTAAATCCGAGGATGTCAACCTCAAGAGCCTTCGTCTTCCTGGTCTTATATCTGTCGGTAAGGTCATTGATTGAGTTTATTCATTCCAATCAAACCATAATATCTACCGTTGAAAACACTGATCCTGAGGATTATCCTTAGGGCAATCGGGCCAGGGTAATAGTATAATACTAGTATTTTGAAGGCGCCTTGAACGTCCCCCTGCATGGGATGGATATGTGCGCTATAAAAATGTGTAGCTTGTATTAGTAGTAGTAGTAGTAGTAGTAGTAGTAGTAGTAGTAGTAGTAGAAGTAGAAGTATAGTACTAGTTGTAGTAGTAGAAGTAGAAGCAATAGTAGTAGTAGAAACAGTAGTAGTAGTATATTAGTAGTAGTAGTAGTAGTAGTAGTAGTAGTAGTAGTAGTATTAGTAGTAGTAGTAGTAGAATAGTAGTAGTATAAGTAGTAGTAGTGATGGTGGTGGTGGTGGTGATGGTGGTGGTAATACTTATAGTGTTTTTTTTTTTTTCATTTTTATTTATTTGCTATTTGTATTCATAGATAACCTATGCATTTTTAGAAATAGGGAAGGTGTCTGCAAAGCGTGTTTGAAAATATTGTACTGGGTAATTTTTAAAATGTAAGATCTTATAAACTGGTGGAACAAAATCATTGCTCTTTTCATCCCAGGTTGTTCCTGGAAACACCGATGATTCAGGATGCACCTCCCAACTTAGTGTCGAAGCTGGGTGTGAGCAGGTACGTATGTGGCAGTGACCAGTATGCACGTATACAAGATCAATTAGTAAAGCAGTGTAAATGTATAATGTAAAATTCTGAAGGGTCTGGGCAATATAGATGTAATGGTAAATGCGGTAATTTAAATGACCTGTCACTCATAGATATTTGAGTTTCCCCATTTCTAATTTTATGAAATATCTTTTTCTTCCCCATCGCCTTCAAATTAGCATCATGAAGGTTGATTGTTATTAATAGCTCATGTTATGATAATGATAGTTTTGTTCCTGTGCTATAAAAATCGTTCAATATCACGGTGAAGTTCGTGTTAAATTTAAATATTTGTGTTTTTCTTTATTTTTGACAGTGTACTGACTGGGGTCACTGTGAACAGGAAACGGTTCCGGTTGACCCATGGATGCAATATGCTTTAAAGACACAACGAGAATTGCAGGTAAAGGATCAACATCATTATTATGATAAAACCAAATTTACAGTGTATGCACTTGGAGAGCAAAATAATTATTCTGTTGTATTTACTAATGTAAAGCCCTTTGAGTATGTTTATGTAAAAGCGCTTTATAAATATCAGTATGTATGTATGTATTCATTTTATTCGTTTATTACCCTTTCCTCATGGCAGTTTGTTTGTATTTCGTAAACCAGTATACAAAACTGCCTGTCACAATAATTTTATTGAAGAATAAAACAATAATTAAACCAAAAATTGAACAATTGAATTGAAATAAATGCACTTTGTGTTCACTTGCTGTGATTTTTTTCCTTTTCTTTTCTGTTCTTTCTTGGCAAGCTGTAAGTGCTTCATATATACTCAAAGAATGTCCCATCCTCTACTTTTCTTTTATCTTATTTTATCTTATCAGATCGACTTCACCTTTGATCAGTTCATCATGTTGGATGTGAGTTTTATTTTTTTATTCTTAACTTAACTCCTTTCATTAACGGACTGTTTTCAGCATATTTGCTCAGACTGGCGTCAGATTCTACTTCAGAAATACGAATTTGATCAATATTATATTTGTACTGTACAATTATGTTTGTTTAGCAAATAATGCATGCTTTTAATATATTCCTAAGTACGTTGCCAACTGACGATAATATATAACATGTTGATTTAGATTGCTGAAAGAAAATATAACTGTATTCTCATTATCTTCGCTATAGCGCTGATAAATAAAAGTATATCTACATGCATATGGTATAATCTCTTTAACTTAATTCTATAGAAACGAAAAGTCAAATGCTTCACATTGATTATACCTGATGGAATTTATATCTTAATTCAAATTCTTTTACAATTCATATAATATACAGATAGTCTAAGTAGATAATATTGATGATACTAACAAATTATTTTTAATAATAAATTATTCCATTATAGTCTCACAATAGTTTCCAGGCAAGAGCTTATGGATTGAGATATGGAGGTAAGTGTTATGGAATCTCCTTTTTTTTTCTTCATTTCCCATATTGTATTATGTTCGGTATGGGCTAAACATCGTAAAGACTGTTCCTCTACTTTGCTGAAATCAAAGTTAAAAATCAGAACCCAGTATCAGAATTTTCTTTTATTGGTTACATTATTATAGAGATAAACCTGAAAGATAATCCCTGTGCCAAAATGGGCGGAAAGTGTTTATTTCTAAATGAAATGAGTTTTTCAATTTATCATTAAAATGAATAACGAAGATAAAATATCACCTCCTTTAAAAACTCGAATCAGATGATGACCAGTCTCACTTTATATAATGAAAATTTAATGAGTGACTCATTTTAAAGATATTTTTTCTCCAATTGTATTCAACAGCGCCGCTTGAAATACCAGCAATTTGTTCAAAAGGCACCACGTCTAATATTGTTCATGTAAATATACAAATATTCGTTTTAAAAAGACAAGATGACCGTTACAATGGTTACATCTCATGATAGAAAAATAACTCACTGATTTTATTTTGAATAATTATTTTTCTCTCGCTCTCCGTCAGCCAATGATACATGTGTGTGGCCGCCACCTTACCCCGAGAACTGCACATCGATTGCAAACCATGAATTCACGATCGTTGACCAACTCAATCTCGGTATGAGAGGCATCGAGATTGATAACTGGTACTGCTACGGCGCGGTAAATACCTTATTTTTTCATATTCGCGATTTTATTACTATAGACTGGAATATTTTATTTATTTGTATTTCATTCATCAACGAGATTGACTTTACACATACTTTCTGTTTAATTTATAACAATTAGTTCAGGATATTCCTCCTTTTTATATTTTACTTAACGGTTCTGATAATTATGGTCTTGGAATTTAGTGTAAGGTTTTCATATGATGCATCTGCCGTGTTTTTATGCTTCAAATATTAAATGAGAACAATGAACGCAATCAACGAAGAATGTCACTTTGAGTGCTGTAAACGTGGTAAATTTGTTGCTTTATTATAAAGCTGTTATTGCTATAATTCTGGTCACTTATTAAAGTTTCGTTAAAACTTTATGAAACTACGTTGGTTTATTAATAACATAGAGGTATTTTCCTGCCTTAGAATAATATTGAGTGACTGTGAAATAAAATTATACTTCAGAACTTAATCAATATTTATTTTTCGAAAACTATGAAATATGTCAAATCTCGTCTTTTTTACTTTGTGCCTAACAAGATAGGTGGATAATGCAGGAAGCTTATAAAGGCTAAGAAAGCTAACCCATTCCAAAAGTTTAGAAACATTTTAGTTGTCATCATTGTTTTTTAATCCCCCCCCCCATATTTCCTCAGATGCGAGTGTGCCACCTGGGTACCCATGAGTACCTTGGTGTATGTGAAGCTGATCACATGTTATTTGCTGATCTCCTCGGTGATATTGGAGATTGGTTGGATCAACCTGAGAACCAAGATGAAATCATTCGACTCTACTTTAACGTGAGTAAAATTAATGTTTCGATGTTGTAATTTCCACGTCTTTATCATCATATTTGGTATCATAACCAGAACCTAAATTAAATCTTTCTTGAATTCCATGATAACACATTTACGAATATTCTCGAAAGATACATGAACATAAAACAGGAGGGACACAATAGTTTCGCGACCCTCAATTCGGAATAGGTCTCATCATTATTGTGCCCCAAACCCCTAAAATTAAAAAAAAAAAAAGTTTGGACAACGGCCATAGCATGCACGTATGAGATTTGAGGGGCGCCCCCTGTATGTCAAAATCAAAGATCCTCGGCAAGACCTTGATATTAAGGCCCGGTCTCACCGCCAGAACTTTGCTGGAGCGTTCCTGGAGGCTGGAGCGGTGAAAAAAATTCATCACCGCTCGTAACCGTTCACCACCGTTTAACAGAAGTTGGCCCCCGTTAAGGCAACACCGTATACCCTCGGCCACCGCTGATGGTCCCTCCTACCGCTCCGAAAGTTTTGAGCTGCACAAATATTGCGAGCGGTGAGGAGCGGGCAATTTTCCGCTCCGGCAAAGTTCACCACCGCTCCAACAACGCCCAGTCAAAGTTTGGCACCGCTAGACGCAAGTTCGTGGACGCTTTGGTCCGCTAGGCCAACGCAGAAATCTTGAACGCTGGACCACCGCTGCTTCGCCAGCTTTGCCCGGGCGGTGATTAAACGTTGCACAAACTTTGGTGGAGCGGTTGTAAGCGTTTTACGAGCGGACACGGGATTGCTGGAACGGGGTCGGGCGTTGAAGCAGCGATCCATTGCGGTGATGAACTTTGGTTTGGCGTTGGTATGGAGGTGTCGGAGCGGATCCAACGCTCGCTACCGCTCGCTACCGTTAAACCAACGCTAAAGCAACCCCGGCTTCAGCGGTGCACCGCTAAGGCAACGCCCGTGTTTTCGATTTGTTTCCCATTTTGTGCGCGGTGACGAGCGTTGTCGAAATTCGGCCCCCTCTCCCTACCGTTCAAGGAACGCTCCAGCAAAGTTCTGGCGGTGAGACCGGGCCTTAAGATATAGGCTGATGGAATAACTATGTATGTTTTGAATATTATTGTTAATGGTGAATTAATCAAATGCATTGAATGCAACGTCGCAAAAGCGCGCTTTTCGAAAAAGGGGTATTGAAGGGAGATGGGGAAACCATCGTTAAAGCGTCTTATGAATTCACATTTCTTACCGATTTCAGTAGTTGTTGTTGATGTTTTTTGTTTTAATATTCGATTTGTTTTGTTATAATCCTTCACAGGAGAAGGAAGACCAAGGCCATGATGATGAAGTGAATGCCATGATTCGGGATGCTTTCGGTACACGGGTACTTACACCATCAGACCTAAGGGATACCTATGGTGGTTCGTGGCCAACTATAAGGAAGATGCGAGAGGTATGATGCATCCATGGGCGTATATGGGTACACATCTGGCTGGCCCCTTGGGGCTGTCATCACCCCCATCTCTTTCCCCCTACCCCCCCCCCCCCCCTCTCTCTCTCTCTCTCTCTCTCTCCCTCCCTCCCTCTCCCCTCTCTCTCTCTCCTCCCCCCTCTCCACTCTCTCTCTCCCTCTCCACTCTCTCTCTCCCTCCCTCACCCTCTCTCTCTCTCTCCCTCCCCCTCTCCCCTCTCTCTCTCTCCCTCCCTCCCCCTCTTTCTCTCTCTCCCTCCCTCTCCTCCTCTGTCTCTCTCTTTCTTGTCCTCTATACCTTGTCTATGTCTTTGTCTATCTTTATCTCGCTCACCTTCCCGTTCCCTCTTTTTTCATTTCTCTCTATCCTTCATCGTTTCCTCCGTCCCCCATCCCCTCCCCTCAACTACTTTGATCTCTCTTCCCGTGCATCTCCTTCCTTTCATGCTATTTGTTTCGTAGAAAATCTCGGTTTCGAAATAAACACAAGACGTTTTTTCTGCAACACCTTCGTTCTCTAATGGTCCCTCGGATATGACTTCAAATCATGTGTCCCCTTATACTCACCTTTACACTCCTATCATGATTACAGTGACATAAACTTCTTGCAGTTATATATTAAATCATTTTTAATATTTGAATGCATTGTAAAAAGGTTTCTGTCGTATTTTCTTAATGTGAATCAACAGGATGGTAAGCATGTCCTTATTGCAGCAGGTGGTACATACGGGTTCTTTACCCATGGTGACGTCTACATTCATCCACTCTACTTTGATGCTGATCTAAGAACGAACCTGGTAAGCTCGATCGGTCCTCTTTCTTTCATCAGTTTTATTGCAATCAATAACTCAATAGGAGAGATACAAGATAGTGGTAATGGATGATGATGTATAAGTTCAGCTGTTAGTGTAAAGAATGTACTGAATATTTGATATCGACTTAATCTCGTCCCTTTGCATTTAAGATGATGTAAGTATATTCATTTACATAATCATAATGTCAATATTATCATTGTCTACAGATCACCCTTTTGATATTATGTGTTGATTTAAATGTACATTGATAATTTACTCTGCATATGCCTTTCTGTAATTTCGACGGGATCTTCTCCACCCCCACCCAACCCCCCCCCCAAAAAAAAATCTCTCTCTCTCTCTCACTCACTACCAATCATGCTTTTAAAAGTTTCTTTCTTTTAACTCTCGATTCAGTTTACGCCATACCCTGACTGCAGTGGTCGGAACGATACCAATATCGTACGTGTTTACAGTGACAGTTTGAACTTTCCACTCAACGAGAAGGGGTAGGTTATCCATGTTCTGCTTACAGCGAGTCTTAGTGAAAGACTACCCATTGATACCTTACTTAAGCTCAGAATTACAGAGAAAATGTCAATAGAAATATCTATGTGCATGCCCAAAAGCGCCATTTAGCGCCTCAGCATTTATGACATGACGGTTCTTCGTGGAAGATCAAATTGTTAGAAGTTGTGACAATGATCGAAGGAAAAGGGGGAAAATGAACATTCAATTGTAATTTCCTATGTGTTATGTGTACATCCATTGTGTCTTAATTACTTACAGGTGGCATCTCGAAACATTTTAGACCACATTAAAGCCTACCTATCTATCTATTTATCTATCTATCTATCTATCTATCTACCATCTATCTATCTATCTATCTACCTACCTATCTAACATTATTTATCTATCATATATCTATCAATCTATCATAAATCTATATAATATCTAACTATCTAACTAACTAACCCTATCTATTTATCATTATATCTTTCCATCCATCTATCTTTCTAACCATATCTATATATCATCTATCTATCTATCTATCTATCTATCTATCTATCTTTCTATCTATATCTAACCCTATCTATCTACAATCTATCTTTATTATCTAGCTATCCATCAATCTATCTAATGTATGTATCTTTCTATCTACCTGAAATCGCAGATATTACAGTGGCGAGGAAACTGTAGGATCTATCAAAGATTTGACCGAGTATGTGAAATGTCGTATCCAGTACCCTACTCTGGACATGATCAATCCAGACCTGATCAAGACCGGTGTCTGGACATGGGCTGAGGGTCAACCCAGTGGAGAACTCTCTTATGACTCGTGTGTCATGCTCAAGTAAGCCATCACCTTTAAAGAGAAAAGAATAATAGGAATATTTGGTCGAAGAAGAAAAAAACAAGAAAAAAAACGTAGTAATACCATTCTACAGGCCTATTGCCACATTAAATGTCTTATGTAGTTGCCATGTTTTAACATTATTTGAGGTAACGGGATAAAAAAAAAAAGGCATCATCAGTGCTATACCTCATCAATGGGTGAAGCTTTTATAAAACGAAAAAAGATAAGACTGTGAAAGATGAATATTCGAATGGTTACAATGATATTGGTGGTGGTAATAATGATGATGATGATGATGAGGATGATGGTGGTGATGATGATGGCGGTGGTGGTGATGATGATGATGATGATGATAATGATGATCATGATGATAATGATGAGGATGGTGATGGTGGTGGTGGTGATGACGGTGGTTGTGGTGGTGGTGATGATGATGACGATAATGACAATGTTAGGAATAATGAATTGATGCCTGGTGGTGATGATGGTAACGATGGTGATGATGACGGTGCTAACGAGGATGATGGTTGTGATGGTAATAATGACTTTACCGATGATGACGATAATAATGATGAGGGGAGGGCTGATGAATATTTTGTATATGCTGGTGATTCAAACAGTTCGATTTGCCCGATTTTATTCATTATCAATATTTAATTTGAGGCTTCTACCTTATCAGATATACCATGCCTCAATATGACTTTATTCTAACCCGACAGAGGTACCGACCACCGTTGGTATGTATCTTCGGACTGCTCCGAGAACCATTATTACGCGTGTCAACACGACAATGATCATGAAGTCTGGACAGTGAGTGATGAAGCGGGGCCGTACTCGACAACAGGTGATGTGTGTCCACAGGGATACTCCTTCAGTATTCCTCATAATGGATACAGAAAGCAAAAGGTACGAATCACGAACCACGTCTTCAATACGGGATCCCCTCAATATCTTTACAGAATCTAGGTTTAAACTTCATTAAAGATCGGAATGTCACTGGCGGATTTATGTCCACCGGTCCGTGCCCCCTCCCCTTGAAACCCAAGAATCTCCCCCTTTTTCAAATGCTGACTTCGTTTGTAATGTAAGAATGTGAATTCTTCACCGAGTATTTTGTTTTTGTTTTGCATGTATACTTTCTGAAGCTATCTTTTTCTACTGACAGTCTGATTTTTATTTATTTTATATATATTATTTTTATTGATTAATTTCAGTGTAGCTTTTTTTTAATCCGGTAACTCTTTGTTATACATGTATGATTCGTTGGTAGCAAGTTTTAAGACAGTATAGAAGTCGTTTTCTTTTATAGGAACACATTCACGATAATAATGATGGTATTCAATTGAACGTTGAATCTTTTCATCGACCATTTTCCCGCCAATAGTTGATCGAGTCTTCACAAGACAAGGATGTCTGGCTAAACTTCTCCCAGTGGCTCCCGTCCGGACCCGTTGAACCAACTGATGCTAAGATGACGACTGACGACTCTGCTGCACACCGCCTCATCGGTACACCTGGGATCGTCCTCGCCCTCCTGAGTATTCTACTCGCACTTTGAATCTCGAGTCTATTCTCATCAGCAGACAGTCCACTATAGGTATAATTGTCAACATTAAAATTCCGAAAAATAGAAGGAATATAATGAAAGACTCGATGATTCATTTCTTATTCAGA
The DNA here is from genome assembly GCF_000002235.5 of Strongylocentrotus purpuratus. Classification (NCBI taxonomy): domain Eukaryota; kingdom Metazoa; phylum Echinodermata; class Echinoidea; order Camarodonta; family Strongylocentrotidae; genus Strongylocentrotus; species Strongylocentrotus purpuratus. The sequence goes on from NW_022145612.1 coordinate 21,969,530, forward strand.
ATTTTGTAGTTTCGGATAAACTATAGAGAGGTTTTCGTTTACAACAAAAATATAGTTATCAGTTGATTGTGATAGCAAAAAAATGGGCTTGGTGAATTATTCCTTTCAATTTTGATTGAATAAAGCATACATTTATTTAGAATGTTAGTCGTGACAATACTGGAAGGTTTCCAAGAAAAAAAGAGTAATTATAGAGTGTTAAACGGGGATTTCATTATCTTTTTATACATTGTTTTCCTTTTCAATTTGGCAAAAGGACGTTAAAAGGTGACGTGGAAATTGGCGTAGTTTTTCAACTAAATAAAATAATGTCATATTAAAAGGTGAACTGACACCCGTTCATTCATCACAGTTCTGTAATTTTGATGAACCATAACACTGTTTATTAATACCTTTTATATCATTTCAAGTTGTGAGTTTCTGTCAAAAACACTGCATACTTTTGCAAAAAATAGTATAATTTTAGTAACTTTTGAAGTTTTATAACAGATTCCGTTCATAGTATACTGGCCTTACCCTCAAGTGTGTTATACCCAAAGGTTCGCCGGCGTACATTTTTGAAATAAATATTTCTTATTTTGTAGTAACTTTTTCTTTAAAAAAGATTTATTAATTCTTACCAATTATAAAGTTTCTAGAATGCATACCGTTGTTTTTAATAAATGATCAAATAAATAGAGATTTCGTCAATATAGTATTTTTGATCTATGGGGAGCGTATATTTACTTATGCTGCCCCTGCTCTCTGGAACACTATCCCATTTCTTATGAAGGATGCATCGACAAGTTATAAAATCGAAACTTTCCTTAAAGCATACTCGTTTATGCAGCATTTTGATAGAGTTATAGTCGGGCATTTACAGCACCTATATCTCCCTTTTATATCCTTCTCCCTAAACGCATAGAGAAGCCGCGGAAGAAATAAAGCGCTATTAAAGCACTATGGTAGCATTATCATTATTAAAACTTGTAAATGAAAGCAAATCGAATCGAATTTTTAAAAGGTGAAAATGAAATGCGAGGAGTTGGAGTTCGTTCAGCGCCGATGACTTCCCCTTTTCCATAATTGTTTAGCAAAAAAAATGGCGTGTCTATACGATCCCATGCAGTCCTTCTGAAATTATTGAGTGTTTTAAGACTGGCAATCCCTCTTTAGAATAACTATTTCTGAAGTGGGATTTGTTCCCATCTAGATCCTTGTGAGCTAACAGCCATCTTCTCTTTCCACTTCTGGGAGTTAGCGTTGCCGTTTTTGCATTTATTTCTATTGAACAATAGAAATTGAGTGTCCTTGAAAAAGAAAAGAAAAATCGGCCAGTCGTATTGTTTGAAGAAGATGATGTCCATAGGAAGAGTGACGAAGAAGATAGAAAGTGTACGGGAGAGAGTGGATGGAGGTGGTAAAGAGAGAGAGAGAGAGAGAGAGAGGGGGAGAGAGAGAGAATGAGAGAGAGAGAATGAAAGAGAGAGAGTGTGTGTTTGTGTGTGTGTTTGTGTGTGTGTTTGTGTAAGGAAGAGAGGGAGAGAGAGAGGGAGCAAGAGGAAGGGGATATGAGAGATAGCTAGTGAAAAGTTGGATGGAGGTGGGAAAGAGAAAGAGAGAGAGGGATAGAGAGAGAGAGAGAGAGAGAGAAGGAGAGAGAGAGAATGAGAGAGAGAGAGTGTGTGTTTGTGTGTGTGTAAGAAAGAGAGGGAGAGAGAGAGGGAGCAAGAGGAAGGGGATATGAGAGATAGATAGAGTAAAGTGAAATCTTCAAGGTAGTTTAAGCGTGAAAAGAAGGGCAGTTGGAGAAGAAAGAACATTATGCCCGAACTTGTTTGGGTGTGTCGGTTAGAACAAAATACCTTGTTCACTTTCACCCTCCCTGTATCTCTATTTCTTTCTTATTTCTCTTTCTCTCTCTCTCTCTCTCTCTCTCTCTCTCTCTTCTCTCTCTCTCCCTCACTGCCCCCCTCTCTCTACCCCTCGGTCGGTCTTTCCTCATCACTATCCATTATTTTATCTCTTTCACACGCACGCACACACACACACACACTCACCCACACCCAAACCGTTTTCCAGCCTTTTTAGGCTCTCTCCACTCTCTTAATAAATTTGATTTTCCTTTTATAAATGATATAGCTGTTAAACAGCAAAGACCTATGTTATGTAATTTTCTTTCATGTTTAGTGCGTTCATAATTATTACAACCCCTTAAAAAATCACTCAAAGTAATAATCGTACTGTTTCCCTATTGTTCCAAAGTAAATAATATTATTATATGGAATTAGTAAGAATGCAAAGCGTGGTCAAGATATATTTTTCATACAATTATTGTCATACTTTATTTAATAAAGATATGCAGATTGCAATAGTTAACTATTATTAGACATGTAAAGTATTTGTTTAACAGTGATTGTTGATACATTTATATACAGAATTATATACACTTCCAAATAAATATGATTATGATTGTGCTAGCTATGATGGCAATTGAGATCAACCACATTAATACACAAACTATGAAACTTTGATCGATATAATGCAACCAGTAACGTCAGATATGTACAAACATAATAGGAACATGCTTAAACATTTATTCTGATGCCAGTACAATGGCAAAGAACTCGATGCATTAAAAAGTGCATTCGCTTTTGTAACTCAATTTGTCAATACAACCCACGATCACTCAACGCCTGTGGGGAGACAAGGAGAGAACGCTAAAAGAAAATGATTTCCCGCCTGCTATATGATCATTTATTTGTTTGCGAGGAAAAGTGAAGTGCGATTAAGCAATTTGTAGAGCCACTTGAAAACAAGCTCATCAGGCCTAATGTGGGATGATGAACTAAAATGTAGGTTTTTTGTTTTCTCGTATGACGGGAAATCAATAGCACTAGAGAGCGATTTGCTGCTCGGCTAGGCTCGGGTGGCGCCGCTGTGGTGTTAAGGTGGTAGGTTACCAGGGCGCCCTATTACCACCGTGTACTTTGTTGATGGATGATCTTTTGGATATGAGGAGAAGTACCTTGTAGCCTTCCACGCCCCCAAGGGATGTACCAAGTACACTTAACTTGAATGATCGCTAATATCACAGCTAACAGGCTTCAAAGATTTTTAAAGGAAATTCGCAACACGACATATTATAACCTCTTTACTATTATATTGCACATAAGTGTTTTCACTTTCTTTTTACAGAGCTTAGGGTTTGTTTATCCACAGTTTTTCTTCTTTTTTTTCTTTTTAAATAGCAGGAAGAGGAATACAAAAAAAAGGAATGCAAAATGTTTAGGGCATACATTTTATGTTAAAGATGGGGGGAAAAACTAAATACACAATAATTTCGTAAGGGACTTTTTCTTGAGTATAATGTTCATTACAAATCAGTCATCAAAATTCGTTATCATCAATGTTATGAAACTCTTTTTTAAATTGAATACAACTATATCAATTTTGTTCCAGTAAAATTTAAATATGCTACAATACTGTAGATTGTGCTCCTGCGCTTGAACCCATTTGTAATGAACAGAAATTCGAATAAAATGTGTTGTTTTCTGCAACTGCAGAACACATGAATGTTATATTTTCAACATAGGCAATTATATAAAAAAAAATTAATTGTCAGTCATTGATGATAATAATTGACTTAAATCTGACTTTTCTTGCGACGTTTTTTTCTTTAAATAAACATGGACCAATAGAGTAGATCAATAATATAATTATTCAAAAGTACTATTACACATTTAATTAATAATCCACTGTAGTATGTTTATTAATTGTTTATGTTTCTGTTTTAAAGGTCCACACGCACCTCTGAAAGTTTTCTATACAAAAACGACATAAACTCATATACTGGTGTGAACGTTTAGATTAAGTTTCCAATTTTTCAGATTGCCTTTAGAACTATGCCAACACCAGACACGCCATTACACAATCGAATCGCTTTTGTACATGGAAAACATCGGCGTTCTTTTGGGATTAAATACATTGGAATGCTTAGGAAATAGTTCTACAGTACGTTTAAAAGTATCAAGACAATATCAATTAAAGTGGTTCATTAACATTTTCGTTTCTATAAGAATCAAATGGTGAAACAATCAAATATAATTGGTGGAATCAACAAAGCATGGAAAGAATTTGCTTCTTACATAATAATTTGTTGTTTTCAATATGAAATGCAAAATGCATTTTAAAAATGAGATATTTGCAGTATAGCCATGTATATTAAAACTGATTTCCTTAACACTTATATTCACAATATATTTCAAGAAATTAGGAAATTGAAACACATTCAATTGGTGGACATAACAGCAATTGCAATCTTCTTAACTAAACCGATCTTTATAGACATGTGTGTCTCATAGTAGTATACTAAAAGACGGGATGGAGGAAAGAAATACAGGATAATATTAAGTTAAAATTATAAAGTGTTTGAATTTATAAGTAAAAGTGTAAACAAAAATGCTCATGCACATTGTGTATTCTACGACAATTGTATTCTTAATTATCACTCTTTATTCTAAACCATTGTTCAGTATCACATTTGCCAATAAAATGTAACCTAAAGGGAACACGAGACGTCGTGGGAAATAGTAAACTTCTCACTTATTTATAAGTTTAAGTTTTTTAATTTAAGTATTTATGAGAAGCTCCTGTAAAAAGAATTATGTTATGATACAAAACGAGGATTGTCAATTTATTGTCTTATAAGACTTCATCTTTTCTATTTAAAAAAAAAATACCAATTTTGTTTCCTTCTTTCTTTCTTCTAAAATCGTATATGTTTTGATGCTGTAGGTAGCAAATGAATATTGCATATTAACAGAACATTATTCACTTATCCGCTAATGATCATGTGAAAATGGCAAAAAAATATATATATTCACCGTATTACATAGGCTACATACGAAACGCACGAACATAAAATTACTCGGTAACTTGATACACATTTTACATAGAAAAATTGACATTATCTTTTAGAACTGAGAAGGAACAAGTGGAACCGTACCTGCCCTCTTCAAAGCCTTTGCGTGACCTTTTCTCCCATTATCCGACGTCTTGTCGTGCAACTTCCGTGTGTGTTTCTTTAGATCAAAGTTCCTGCAGAAACCTTTGCCGCAAATGCCGCAGGTGAAAGGCTTCTGTTCCCGATGGGTGTGCATGTGGAAAGTCAGGTTGTAGACCTGGTGGAAAGCCTTGTGGCAGATGTGGCACTTGAATGCCTTTTCAGAGCTGTGGGTAAGACGGTGGTTCTTGTAATTGCCTTTCTGATGGAACCCCTTGCCGCAGAACTCGCATATGAATGGCTTAAAGTCGGCGTGGATCCTCATGTGTGTGTTGAGGGTTGAGCTACGGTTAAATGCCTTGCCGCATTCATGACAACGGTGGGGTTTTTCGTTGGTATGGATGATCTTATGTCGGCACAGTGTACTGGCCTGGCGGAACCCCTTTCCACAGACCTTACAAACGAAAGGACGAGCACCCGTATGGACAGGCATGTGCCGGGTAAGGTTGTAATGTGCATTAAAGATCTTTCCACACTCAGAACAAACAAAGGTCTTTGGTTTATTGCCATCTTGTCGACGTGCAATATGCGTAGCGGTGTTGGATTCCCTCGTCGACAGCGTCGTCGACTTGTCAGACCTAGCTTGTCGATGCATCGATGGATTATCGAGGGATGCGCTTTTGTTAACATTTTGTCGGCTTGCATTCCCATTTTCCCTCACCGGGGCGGTGCTGATGGGGCTAAATCTAGCGTTAAGTTCGTCGACGCGTTGGGTGGATTTGAAAGCTGATGGGACAACTAGATCTGACATTAAGGATGACTTTGAAGCTTTTAATTTCAAATGCTGAGACCAAAAGTCAGATGTAAGAGGATGATATGGTGGGGATGTTGAAGACGAAGAGGTAGACGATGACGGAGATATTGTTGAGGGAGAAGAAAATGACGTCGATATTGCTCTAGATTTGTCCATATCTCTAGGCCAATTTCTTCTCTCCGGAACTTTCTTGTTGGGTCTACACAAAGCTTTCATGAAGTCCAACTCGTTGCCATCCGATGAAAACTGGTTGCTACGAAATGGAAAGAAACTTGGCCAGCTTGGACAGAAATTTCTGCCCAAGCCATAAGTAGGGTCTTTTGCATACACCACCCTATGTAGCGACTCGAGAGCGTAGTACTCAGCATGGAGGCCGTAGAAGTTGGAAGCTGCCCCAGGAATGAAGGATGGTTGAGGTCCAGGTTGGAGCAGTTCCTCGCTCTGAGATGCAAATACCCTCTCAGATCTCACTTTGGACTGATGATGTAGTGGTGTGTGGATATGACTACGTTGTGAAATACCCTTCAGTTTATGGAATGCATCTTCGTTCACCGATGGCTCAAGTTTAGATTTCTTCATCTTCTTGATTCCTAAGATGCTATCAATTGAAAATGTGAGTTTTGGTGATTCACGCTTAACCGTGTGACTCTTTCTCGTAACCGAGTCAGCCATTTTGAAATTAAGAATGCTTCTTTCATGTACTAAAGCTTATGTTTCAATATAAATTGCGCTCAAATCCAAAGGAGTGTCCAGAATTATTAGAAGCAAAATGTTCCGTTTTCATAAACGCCAAGATAGAGGTAAAAATAAAAACTTTCCAACGCTCTGATTAAAAAAACCTATGCGAAGAAGTGTGTTTTTCTATTCTGTTTTATGATAGTACAAATTAATGTCCAAATCCAACTCTACCTCGTGCATGTATGGTGACTCTTTGAATCGGTCAAAACGGCAGCATAAACTTTCCCTGTCCGCCACGCACCCTTCTGATGAAGATAAAGACGTCGAGCGATCGAGCAGGTTGTGAGGTCCGGCAATGAGCGGGGTGGAGCAAGCCGAACGAGCCGGAAGGAAAATTTGTTTGTTACTGTAACCGCCTCTAAGAGCAACCTCCGCTTGAGCTCTGCCGCTGAGTGTTGACTGCGGTGAGGTATCCGCTCCCTGTCATTCATCCAGTGCCCTGCGGAGCAAGTTCAACGCAAAAGAGAGAGTGAATTAAGGGGTTGGAGAGCTGCGGGATAGAGTGGTGGTATAGTCTGCCCAGGACAATAGCATAGCGGGATAACACTGACTAAAATCACTTGTAACTTTCTTTGTACGACAGTGTCTTCCTTTTATGACAAGAACGTGGACAAATACAAGAGAAAGAATGAAGGATTTCCGGCAATTTGTGGTATTGAATATACGTCTGTTAGGATAAATTAGAATCTCAAGTGCTTCTACTTTCCTGAAGGTTTGGCAGGTAAATCTTGATTGGCATGCGATTAGAATAAACGTAGACATGGTGGTTGTGTACAAAAATAACAGGTACAAAATAAATGACATCTCATTTATTTATCTGCGATTGATTTTTTAAAGAATCTACTTCAAAAAAAACTTTGGTGGTAAATGGATATTGTCTCAAGATAGATTGTCAGGTCGGAATTAAAAATTTATCAATTTTGTTTTCTCACGCTAAGACTATAGGCCTGATAAATTTGCAAATGACATAACTAAAATACTGTACCCTTGATAACAAAATAGTGGCTCATAGCGTGATTCTTAAAATATTTTATATGATTGTGTTATGATGTAAACCTTTGAATCGTGAAATTATTTCATTTCGGGTTTTAAAAGAGAATGAATAATTGAATACACTGATGCAGAAAAAAAAGAATCTTGTATCTTTTCACGCTTTTGTGTGTTATAAAATATTATGAAATAAGCATTGAAGATATTGTAAATAAATTATTGTTTCAGCAAAAAAAAAGTTGAAAGTGGTATTGAATTCTTAGAATTTACTTTATGATTGATAAATCATTTACAAACAATAAACAATGTTCAACAAAGAAAAATTGTATCTAACATTATTTTCGATAATCCCATAGTATTTACAAAAGTTTATGTTTACTTTATGAATGGTCCCCAGTTTCAAATTTAGGTAATCTGTGTTCGTCATGTCGATGGATAAAGATATTATTTTCTTTTTACATAATCATTATTTTGCAATCAAGTAAGATATATTTACTTTTTTCCATCTTGTTAGCAAGCATCTTGGAATTTAAATATAAAATTATAGGCTATTGGTGTGTCGACTGTCGAGGTATTTTCCATTTTAAAATATTTATTTTTCTACAATAATGTGACAGTTGTCTGTACCTTACTACTAAAGCTACCTTCCGTTCATATAAAACATTTTAGAGTTCATTTGAAAATGAAGTTATGCTTGTATAACTACTTTTTAATTTAGAATTATAAATGAACATAATATTTTCATACAACTATCTTCCTTTTTCAGTACAGTTATCAAATAGAATATTGGTTCTTTAGAGGGTTCGATTTCCTAAAAAACCGACGCTTAAAATTCATTTAAATGTCTTGAAAAAATGAAAGTGTTACAGATAGCAAGTTATTAAAAAATGTAAATGTGCAATAGTATTCTTTGAAACACACAAAATTAGAGAAATAAAAAATAGGAGCTTACCATATACAATTGGTTGAAAGTGTCTTGTCCAAATAAAACTTAGTGAGTAACTCAAGGGAACACTCTCAGTGAACTAGCCGGCTCCGAGCCGCCTGACGATTGCAGTCTGGTAGCCTATATGGCACGAAGGAAGAGTTGCAGAGCAAGTGCCAAGAAAAAAGATGAAATTTGCCTCAAAAATGCTTCAGTGCCAAATGAAAAAGCCACAGAGTTTGAAATCGCTTTGGAAATCAAACAACAAATTGAGTCGAGATGAAATGCGTCCCTTCTTTTATATCTCCAAATTTGTACCCTTCGTAATCGTACCGGATACTAAGAAGGAAAATGTTGGGATGGATTGGACGACTGGTCACTCTACTTCTACTTCTACGCCATTTACGTACGGGGCGCCGAAATGGGGGAAAGGGGTGAACGGTGCTCGATCTGCGCGCGCGTCCTCGCAAGAAAGTACTTCGTAAAGCACTTGTATACACCAACAGCTCCAACCAATGAGGTTTGAGATCGTCGCAGATGATAATTATGTAAACTCGACATGATCCGATTTATAAAACATAGGAATATAAAACAATGACAATTTGTTCTGTCATGACTGGATACCCCTGAGAAAGTTAACACGGAGATTCGAATCAAGTCTTTATCTAATAATTGTTCTCTTAACTGACTGTTTTGAGAAGAAAACTGTCATTGAAATACGAAGCGATTTTGGAGGGGAAATTTCTTACCCAAAGTGAAGCATGTTTAAACAGAGTATTTCTCATTTTCGTGATAATCACGATGTGAATAATATTTCTTTCATTTTCTTTCCCTTTCTCTCTTAATCATTTCCTCTATTCTCTTTTATCCATATCAATACCTCTACAAATTATAAAAAAGCTTACAAAAAAAAAGTTATCATATATTTCTCCTTTTTTAATACTCTCTTCAGTAGGCATTCCGAGACAACAATAGTTAAAATAATCATTTCAGGTAGTAAGGTAAATGCATTTTTATGTAAGGACATATTGAGTGGTCATATAGATTTGATTACACTTGTTCTTTCTACAGTGTTCTCTTATGTTGTTGTTTTGTTTGTTTCGATTTTACATTTTCCCTTTTAATCACTGCCATGACAATAATGATCAATGTTATTTTCCTTCCAATTATTTGTAATTAATTTATCATTTGAAAATTGCATCAAGACTTTGCAAAAAGGCTTGATTCATTTAAAAAAAATCTCAGTCTATAAATAGATAAAGTTAAGCAAAGTTTTAGAGCAAAAGAACTATTCAAAAGTCAAGTTTATAAGCATCATTTTTGTCCAATATAATTTTAAACACAGTGACCATTTCAGGAACCACAAAATAAAACTGTTGTTTTTAAGCACTTACCTACCATTTGAGGCAATCAAAAGTGCCATAATGGCAATCTCTGCTTCTTAACAGTTTGTTTTTACTGATTTTTTGCTTACGAAAGGAAGACGGGTATTCGCCGGCTCTGCGGTATATACATTACTACAAGATACATTCAATTTTAAAAGAGAAGACAACTGTTTGAAGAATTTGACTTTAGGGGAATAGTTTAAAATACAGGTAATAGCGAAATCTTGGTGTCTGATTGACTTCTTTGCTTGATTGATTTTTGTTTGTTGATTTAAAAAAAAATTACACAGACAAACAGTGATTTTAACTGAAATTTACAACCTGATAATGATAGTCGATCTAAGGATTAATTCTTTAACATAATAGTTAGCCGACTTTTTTTTTTTTTTTTTTTTTTTTTTTTGTTGTTATCCCGAGACCTTCCGTTTCCAAGACCACTGCTCTGTTCACCGAGCTATCGCAACTTTAGATCATATAAATGCTAATTCAGTAAATTAAAATGGGGTTTATTTTTGTTGCGGCAGCATTATGAAAGGTCAAATTGGTGGAGGAGCTTGTAGAATAAAACTAGATCTTCTCTCTTAGCAGGTGATTGTCGAGGTGAGAAAAGTTCAATCATTTAAAAAGACCAAGAAGCAGTGTGAGAATGACTTCGTTTTTTTATTATTTGAAAATTCATAATTTCATTAATCTTACATTTTGTGAGTCAGGCAACCCATCGTCCCTTCGGTGATATTTTGTTTCTCTCATAAAATGTATTTTTCTTCCTGACCCTCTTTTTTATAACTATTTTTTGCTGTACACCCCATCAATTTGTATTTTCCTTTATTGTCTTCATCGTCATTTTCTTTTTGAAATTATCTTTTGTAAATCACTCTTGAGCAGCAGTTGACTGAAGCAAGTGTTTCCTGATGAAATAAATTAAATAAAAGGAGATGAATTGAAATAACCTTTATTTGATCATTCTCCAACCCTTCCTTTATAATCTCCTATCGAGACAAAATAAGCCGCTATCCAGGTGTTTGCCTTGGCTAGATTGCCTGAATATCAGCCTCATTACGAAACTAAAGAAATCATTTTGAATCCTCGAATTTCCGAATGTGAAGATCCATTCATGTCTTACAATAGAAAGGTACATCGACCTCTTTCAAGTATGTCTTAAGATAGCCGAAAGGTATGCTCTCCAAAAGCGCCATTTCTCCACTCTATTCATTATGTTTCTTTGACTCGTCATTTGAAAGGCAGAACTCGAAATCTTTTTAGGGGCCATCTTTGAATAGAGCCCGACACCTAGAGTGGAAGAACCTTGTGAATGGAAAGGGGTTGAATTCGGCGATAACAAGGGAGCAATTAGTTTTTGTTAGACCTCGACTTAGCGGCATTAAATGATCCATAGGAAAACAATAGACGAACAATCCGACATAGTTTACTGCCTGTGGGACTGTTGGCTTGAGAGTACTTGCACACAATGGCGATGTGATGTATAAAAAACGAAAAGCTTGCCTTGGTGGGGTGGTAGGAGATCCAATCTGTCAATATTGCTTATAGCCCGATTTTGATCGGCTAGTTATCAATAGACGAGCTAATAAACCCGTTACTGTTCACACATTAGTTGAGCTTAGACTCTCGATAACAATTCGCTCGGTTGGGTATCGTCCATCGCACTTTGTTCTGTAAAAAGAAGGGAAGAAAGAAGAAATTGAAAAAAAGAAACTGGATAAAGAAGCAAAAAGGTAAACGTAGAATAAGCGTTGTTAGGTGACTGGATTAGGACGGCGGAAGAAATGCAATAATTTGATTGTCAAAATACAAACGGACAGACTTCGAATGACATCTTGATTGGATTGTTACATCTTTGCCGCAGTTACAGGTGATTAAGAAAGACTGTACTCTTAAATCTAGGCTTATGCAAGAAACGTATCATTATTTTGTGTGGACTTTTTAGGCATACGCAGTGCCGTGAATTTAGCAATATTAATTTTTAGCCAAACACTGCATAATAAGTTTGGTAACTTTGGTAACATTAATATGTATCGCTTCATTTAACGTAATTGCATAATTATCATAGAGAATGGAAATAAAATAGAAAATGTCAAGTGAATAACAAAGCAGCATATGAAATAAAGAAAACTGATAAAGGAAAAGTGATGAAAATTAAGGCAATTATGGTGAAAGTGCTTTTATTTCCTTCTTTCCATTATTCCATCAGGCTCCTATCTTACTATTTCTCCCGCACACAAGCCCACATACCACACACGCGCGAGCACACACACATTATATACACACGCACACGTACACGCACACACACACTCTCTTTCTCTTTCTCTATCTCTCTCTTTTGTTTCTCTATATTCCTCTTTCTCTCTCTCTCTCTCTCTCTCTCTGTATTATTCCCTCTCTCATAAAGATCTATCTACCATTATCATATTTCCCCCTCTCTTCCCATTATGATTATGTCATCATCTTAATTTTTCTTAGTTTTAAACAGCTCCCACTTTTTTTACGTACTTTTTTAATCCATGCTTTCATTTTGTGCTTTTCTTATCCTTTATTTGCCCTGCACTTTTTTGTTACTCTCTCTCTCTCTCTCTCTCTCTCATGACAACTCATAATCTTGATGTCACTCATGATGTATGTCTGATACAGGAGGGTGTGAGATGGGAACAAAAAGAGCTCAATTATGCAAGTGGGGTTAAACACCTCGTTAGCCACCCCCTGCTGTTCAGTATAACCACCACCAAAGGCCACTTATCTGTCCCTGGTCTTTGCCTCATCCTAGTTGAGTGACGGTGGTGGACGAAATGAAAATCATGGACAGATACTTTCGTCTAGAGTGCGCTATAAAGGTTTCATCATTATTGAATAGCTAAAGAACCGAGAGAAATTAATATATTTGATATTAGGCTTTTATCATAAAAGTTCAGACCGCCCTATGTGCCTCAATATTAATATTCACGAGACTCGTAACACTTTTTAAAGGAAAAATCCAAATACTGGCAAACCGATCTATATTAATGCCACCTAAGAGAAACAGAAAAGGTGGCTGCTGTAAACAGGCGGCCATTCTAGACAGGTCCTACACCACACATCTCTTGAGGAAGACAAAATGCAAGACCACTATAGACAGGTGGTCTTCATAGAAAGGTGGCCAATACCACATGTTTGACTGTAGCACATCGAAATCATCGCGCGAATATTTTAAATGAGGGCGACTGGAGTCGGCTTTGTAACGGCACAAAAAAGTGATTTACTATTTAAAGCTGAACCCCGTACATGCACATTGAATATCTGAGTGGAAGGGTCGGTCATGAGTGGGGTGGGGGTGGGTTGGGGGTGGGGGGGGGGGACAACCTCCCAAGATTGACCCATGGAATCGAATATTATCAACTCATTCTTTACAGAAACGATCTGTAAGAATATGCCCGACTATTAAGGAAGGCAAATACGGAAGGAAGATTAACTGTAAGAAATTTTTATTTTTTTATTTTTGATCTTTGAACTTTCTTTTTTCTTTTCTTTTGATTAAAAAAAATATATATATTTATTCTTATTTCTTTACTCTTTTGTTTTACTAAAGTTTTAAATCTGAAACTTTGAAAATGAGAAAAAGAAGACAAAGAGACTTCGATTCGACATTACGTGGAACACCGATCTAGCGAAAGTAATCTCAGAACTTTGAACTTCTTAAAAAGGGGTGCACCCGCCTCCACGCGTGCACTTTTAGAAAATCAATAATTGTGCACCTTTTGTCTCGATTATTTCCCTTCTTTATGTTGCTAAAGTACCCACTCATACAATTTACATTCATCTAGACAACAACAGGTTAATAGTGTCAATACTTATCCTTGTAGTACAGCCTTGAAGTAGACACAGATCAAGTCTCTTAATCTTCTCGTCACCCTTATTCACTCTTCATTAGTCTTTGTTTCTTTGTTGCTAAAACTGCTTAACGAACTTGACAATTTATACTGGAGATCATTAGTACGAAGTGATATCCACCTGTTGGTATATTCTGGAGGTTATCCCTTGTGTTTATCATGCATAGTATGTAAAAGAGATGATAGGATTTGATGTGAAATAGGAAAATCTCCGCATTGTATCTCAACAACTTCTAAGCTTAAACTCATAACAATCAAGAGTTTTAAGAGGAGCTGATTAAGGACTACATAGATAAAAATAATGTTGGACAGGAGAAGGGGGCGAGTAAGTGGGCAGATGTTACTATGATAATTGATAGGAGACTATAAAAATCATGGCTCCAAGCGGCGATATCCGCCTCAAGAAGACACATTAAAGCACGATTGACCCCCATCCATGCCGTTATTCTTCAAGGAGTATATTTAATACGATTTCGTCTATGCCCGAATAATTGCTAGCACTGCGGGTGATCATTATTACCGGTGTTATAATCCGGATCTTCTTAATATTCTCCTTAAAACATTGTGAAGAAGAGAAAAAAAAACACCCCTAATCACGATAACTCCTTAATTGTAGCGATTTCTTTGTGAGATGACAATAACTGCAACAATCATCATTACAATATTGACTAAACATCGTAATTGTGGAGTTTATCCGTCGTATGGATATGTTAACGAGATGGCTTGATTTGGGCTCTTGGGGGTTAAGGTTTAAGATGCATCAAGAAGATGTCAGATGTTGGAGCGCTGGCTCGATAGGTCCACCACGCGTGCGTAGTTTAATTGAATCCCAGGACGACCTCATCATTACCGGTGTCCAAACGTTTGGTTAATAAGGCTTCTGTGGAAGAAATACGTCTCGTAGATGGTATAGATTGTCGAATATATTGAGAAGCATCGTCATTAATATATATTTGTATCTAAGATAGCAATTATACCCCTGACTAAATCTTGCAATGATGTGCCGCATATGGCGGGGGTCCAGTCATTTGGGAGGGGCACTAGTCGTACTAGGTAAACGACATGAAAAGGAGCGCATGCATCTCACTCTCACTTTCTTTCTCTTCTCAATCTCCCTATCGTTTCAATTTTACTCCTGATTCCTTTATTTTTCCTTGTTCGTATTTCTATGTCCAGACCCCCACATTACACCCCTCTTCTTTTCTACCTACATTTTATGTCCCCATTGTGTCGTAAGAGGATTTTTCTTCTTCGCTCCAACCGAACTGAGTTATATTGGGTCATCAAAACGGCCTTTTCTTCGGACAAGGCAAGTGTATTTCATCCGTCAATCACTCATCTATTGTTAATCAATTCTCCCCTTCTACACATACTCAACGATTAGTTCATGCATGCTTTAATATCAATCCTACCATCCAACCTTTCAAGAGATCATAGGATCTATAAGCTCACCGAATAAATCGATAGGTGGTTTCCAGGAGCATTCGTTATTACGTTTGTTCTGCTCTAAGAATCTCAAAGTTTTGAATGTATCGGTACTCGAGTCATCATTTACTATAACATTGTTTGGCTAGGAAAAGGGCAATAGAAAAGAGGACTATCTTTGCAGTACATGAACCATGTGTTAACACGCTTTGATAGAATTACTCGGGCTCTCACCGCCTCCCGTCTTTTTATTCTTTATTTTCCCTTTTATTTCGTCTTACATTCTAAGAAAGCTTTTAATAGAGTTTTACAAAGAGTCATTTAAGCACATTCTACCAATCCATCCTCCCGGCGGATGTTTGATTGTTAAGCCAAAACAATTACATGTAGATTTGGTTGGTTAATTTCGGACACACAGGTAGTGTAATGACCTCGAGCAAAATGAACATGCTTATATAATTTGACAGCCAAATGACGTAGGTTTTATACAAGAAACATGATATATTTAGTTGACTGAGACATGAAATGCAGACATTAAAGACTGAATGATTCATTTTTGTCTTGGAGAGGATGGAGTAGCCATGAAATAAACGATTAAAAGCGTATGTGACTGATGTATTTCACAGAACTGAAAGGAAGACCAATATAACTGTCAAAATCCTCTTTGGTGTGCTAGAATTCACAATCCCTTCTTTACGTGTATGTTTAGAAAATTTAAGTTTAAATGAGGGTCATAAATTGACGAAATTCTGAATTTACAAGTTGTTTTTTTATCATCAGAAGATATGAATTTACTCGAAGCATATGCGAAGATTTGGAATTTGCTTTCCCTATGTGTTCGGCTGTAAACTGTAGATGCTGTAAATGGAGGTGCCGTGGTAATGGTGGTTTATTCACTTGACTCCCAACCCATGGGTTGGGGTTCGAGTCCCATCCAGGCACTCACGTCATCCACACTTGCCACTCCTCACCCAGCTGTAAATGGGTATACTTTTCTGGAGTAATCAAAATTGCCAATGATTGCAGGGTCCTCAGGAAAAACAGCATTGTTGCTGATGAGGATTCCCCGGATGAACAATATTATTATTATGATGATGATGAAGATAATTATTATTACTGTTATTATAATTATTATTACTATTTTTTTATTGTTATTTTTTATTATTTTTCATGTTATTTTTATCGGTAGTATTAATATTATTATTATTGTTATTACCATTATGATCATTATTATTATGTTTATTGTTATTATCACAACATATCAGCCGTTGGAATGTGTAGAGTACAGAATTATGAGCCACTAATATTGCATTTAAATTGTCGTAGTGCTGCAGGTTAGGATGATTAAACATTTAAAAAAAACACAGATATGCATGTACTTTATTGTTTTATGTTTCTTTAAGTTGATCGTTTTCCTTGCCACTGACCAATCACAAGTAGTTTGTAAGATTTGGCTTACCGTACTTCAGAAATCGGATAACCTCAACTAGAAGACTTTCATGATAAAGACAAGCAAGTTGTATTTCTACTAATTAAAAATTCAATTTAATTGAATGAGATATGTTGTTAATGTTAAGATATACATAACATTTAAGATACGAAATCTTCCGCATACTTCTTTTTTTTTTATAAATTATTTATTTCATAAAGTCACAAGTAACAATCTACCAGGTAAGGACAATATAATATTGTAAATAACAGATATTCATCTCCTCCATCATAGTTCTGATCATGCCTTACTTCCTTTTATCTGGTACAATTATGATTTTCGTGCCCGTGTCAATACCGAAATGTACAAGAGAGTGGGGAAATACAAGGGTGAAGTTTCATATAACAAAAGGAAAAAATCCTACTCAGTTAACATTAAAAAAACACAACGACAACACGATTGCGAACGTTAAGATGAATCAACAAATTTGATGGAACAAAAGGAGTACTTCCTGACGACAACAAGTTGACTCCGTAAACTGCAAATTGAGATCGGGCAATTAATCCTCAACGGACGAATAATTTGTCAAATCACAATAGATCCTGTCTTGTCTCTATCTCAACGACCGCCCCATCATCATGTTTTCATGGCCACGGGTTTAATTGTTCAGCAAAGTCTCTACGGGCATCCACAAGGCACGCAATATTGGCCAGAGTGGTTTAGCTGATGGCGGTAAAGCACCGATCGCTTTTCCCGCCAATATACTGCGTGCGCCTGATACCTGGCGATCGGTCGTCTGCTTAACACTGTCCTCCCATCATGGCCATTATCCAGAGAAATCAAAACTGATCGACCGTAAAAAAATATCCTGGCTGGTAAAATAATCTAAAGTAAAAGAATATGATAATTCAGAAGCATGAGAAGGGGTCATATGACTTGTTATTCTGTCTGTTTGCCATCTGTTGGGAGTGGAAACAGATCTTGACGCTTTTGACAACTTTCGGAAATATTATGCTTTCTGAAGTTGAGTTTCTATATACATTATGCATAAATTAAGAAACCATCAATTTGGTTTTATGATATCAAATGGAACAATTTAACAGAAATATTGATGATTACGCGATATTTCGGGGAAAAAGATTCCTCCTCATATAACATTTCGATTTAATATGAGCATCTTGGATATTCGAATATTTCAAGATGACCATAAAAATAATCACCGTCAGGAGAAAAAAAAATCTTCGAAAAATTCAAATTTCATTTTCACAATTATCACTATTTTGGCTTTCCCTTTTCATGGACTAAACGGACATAGAAAAGCAAATTCCCACTGATACCGAAAGCAATTTGAACGAGACTCCCAATAATCATATTTTCCAATAGTCTGTAGTAAGATTCGTGCCGGATTCAACCGCTTTTAAGTTAATTTCAGGACTGTTAAAATTTGGTTCCTTTCAACCTTCATTTCATAACTTTAAGGAATTTCAAACTTGTATTGTATGTTTAATATTAACTATAATCTTTCTTTTTTTCCCTTTCTCTCTTTTTAACTTTATTTGCTCACCATAATACACCTCTCTGTCTTTTACTTTATGAAAAAAATGATTGTTGTATCCATTTTCCTCATTAGCACTTTTAGACACCACGTGCGCCTCCTTCCTCTTTCTCCTCTCTCTCTCTCTTTCTCTCTCTCTCTCTCTCTCTCTCTATCTATCTCTCTCTCTCACTCTCTCTTTCTTTATCTTTCGCTCTTTATATCTCTTAATTTTCATCTCATCTCTCTCCATTTACCGTCTGTCTCTTACAGGCTCCTTTACTAAGTCATCAGCTATTTCTGAAAACACTATACCTCTTTTATTCCAAATGTAGGCAGCAAATACAATAACGATATAATCTCAATTACTATATGCGCCATTTCCCCCCTTTTCGTTTTTAGAATCTTTTTAGAATCTATTAATTGCCTTACACGTAATTGCCATTGAAGAAATGTATCGAATTCTCAAACAGTATAGAATAACCGTCTGCATGCCATCTCCAAAATTAAATTGCTCTCGAACATTTCAAATTTCATCAAAATGATTAGGAAAAATCTCGTCACTTCTCGTTGTTGCGCACACTGTGAGATCAATGGACAACAGACACTGGTTGATGTGAGAACATAAAACCAAGATAAAAGAAGCTGACAAACTAATCAAAATGCAATTTTTCAACGATTAATTTTGTGGAAGTCGATTTGAATTCGATTTGGTGTACGCACATGTGAGTGGGGGTAATCTGAGACCATGCCACCAGGCGCCACGCGCCTACCGATTCGATCACTGGTATTGCCCCCAAAGCTCTGGCGGGAATGCCAAACGAGTGCCGCTGTAAATGATCTCACCGCAAGCTCTGGAGGTTACAATCTACCAATTTGTCAGCCCTCTTGGAATGCTACAAGTCTGTAGAGGAAACTATTCCTGCAAGCCAATGAACTATGAATACACTTTTTAAAGTTCTTTTTCGCCTCATCTTCCACGGATCTCCTTAAAATAAATGCAAAGAAGGGTTCAAAATTACATGCTTTTCCTGTTATCACGTGGTTAAATTCATTTTAGAAATCGACTCTGTGTAGTTTGAGTTTTCAGCACATGCTATTTATTTTCACTTTTTGTGAAACTGTATTACGTTATCCTGACATAAAGTAGTTTTCCAATTTTATTACTTGATTTTTTTTCCTGTTTATAAAAGTTTTTGTTTCATTTTACATAAGCGTTGATACTTTGATCTCATTTTCTATTTTCAGAATATGGAAAAATAATTATTATTGTCTATATTAATACAAGACAGTGACAATGAGATACAAAATGAACACTATGGAATGGTACAAATTCAAATTCAAATGCAAATTAACATTTATTTTCTTCCATTCAATTTGACAAAATATTGAAACTCATCCTACTCCTGTCATTACACAAATTAAGATTCTGTCGACTGTGGACTTCATATTTCATGGAGGCTTTTGATGAGAATTGTCATGCTAACCTTAACATGCGAAAACCAACGAATTTCTCTCTAAATCAATAGAACCATAATGCTTTCATTCAAGGAAAGAATAGCCCTTGATACTGCTCAGTGACTAAACTTACATTCATCTTATTGACATTTTATTTAATAAGTGTACGTAATATCTGTTGTATATAGAATCTAGTATTAATCAGAAGTAAAGGCCTTCCGTACGAGTACACATCAAGCTTTTACGACTTTTGACTATTATTCGTACCTCCCCCCTTCCTTTCTGTTTCTCTTCTAATCTATGGACCGAATTAGGAAGTTTTTAGTGAAATTTCATTAATATAAATAGGCCTCTTATGAATGCCCGTTTGTGAAGGAGAAAAACAACAACAATGCAAGGAGAAGGAAATATAAATACTGATCGCAAAATGATGTCGGCCTACTTTTTAGCGAGTCGGCACGTGCACGGTATAATTAGGTCAACGTACATTTAGGGCATTTGTTATTATTTCGAAGTTATCTTGCTCAATTGAGTGAAGAATGTAGATGTGGAAAGTAGCTGATTGGAACGATTAAAATGACATGTGCTCGATATTTGAGGCGATATTGTGCGGATGGCGACAATCAAATCTGTGTTAAGAAGCGTATACAAACATGATTGAATATGTCATCAAAAGACACCAGGGACTTTTCTTTACTTCATTGATGTTGCCTCTAGAGTCAAACGAAAACTTCGTAGTTTCACTTTTATATATGGCCTGTCTTTGTTTGATTCCCTTTTGTTTATTCAAAGTTGATCGTAATTTATGGTTTTTCCCTAGAAGCGAAAGCCCTTTACATCTGTTGCACTTGTCAGTTCATTGAAACTTCTCCGATAGTTGAACCTATATACAGAAAGTTACTTTCACCTTTTGTGACCCCGCAGCTGAAAGGGAAAGAGAAAGAGGAAGGGAGAGAGAGAGAGAGAAAGAGAGAGAGAGAGAGGATTGGGGAGAAAGAAAAACAAGAAAAAGAAGAGTCAAAGAGAGAGAGATTATAGAGAGAGGGAGATAGAGGAGGGGGGGGGGGGAAGAAAAAAACATGACTGTATATACTTTATTCTTGTGTATATAATTTTAATGACACTTTCGTTTTGTAACGTTCTGTTTCGTTCATGTGTCTCTGTCGATTAATGTACAGTTTGATGATTATATTTTGTACCATTTTGATCTGTGATTATCCTAATAAAGGATGCATGATAGCAAAGTGCTATGTCTTATAATAATATTGATATAGAAATAAGAATAATAGTATATTTTGTAAAGCGCTTAGAGACGTTTGTATTAAGCGCTATTTAAAAATTAAATATTATTAGTATTAGTATTAAATGACAGCTTGGCCGATTACGTCATTATTGGTTGAAACATGACATTATTTTGAGGGAGAACCATAAAAAGAATTTGAGTGTCTGGAATAGATTGAATCCTCTATGGTTTTTACTGCGAATCTTATTCATTTAAAACGATAGAGATTTGAACTTTACTTTCTTCTTGATAGTAAACAGTCATAATGGTGATCATATGCTTCAAAATAATCAAGACATAGACTTATATGAATAACTAGTACGTCGTTATTGGCCATTATAGATATAAGAACTATATTGCAAAGAAACTAGTAAAATCTGGGAGATTAGATATCAATGACAATTTTTGAATGATTTAAATTTCTTGGTGACAGAGCATTCATAACTGTTTCTCCCAAAATATGGAATATGTTACCCAGATGATCTCTTCGTAATCAGCAATCTTTCAAACCTTCAAAGATATCTTCAAATTCTCCTCTTCTGTTAATAACATGATCGTATATACTTAATTTTTGTAATCATTGTCAAAATTTGTCAACAACGGTACTATAGCCATCAGTCCTGGGTTTTTAAACTGCATTTTAAGAGGTTTTAGCTTTGCAAGATGAAGTCTACCATACATTTTGTTCCCTTGTATTCCTGTTTCACTCTCGCTCTCTCTATCTCTCGCTTCCATTATATATTAAATTGTCGTTGTTCGTAATATGTACATTTTTAAGTACATATAATTATTATGCTGTTGTCAATGTTTTGTGTGTTAATATTCTTGTTGTTGTTGTTCCTTTTTGTATTACAGAAGATGGGAGATATGTAGGAACTTGCTGAAAACAGCTTCTTGGCTGAAAGCATTTTTTTTTTTAATATTAAAGTAAGATAAAGATTAAACAAAATTGACCAAACATATTTCATAATGTTCACTTGGTTTTATATTCTGTTCCCAGCCTCGATAAAGTTTCGCTTACTGTTAAAGATGATCTTATTTGGAAAATTCAAAATGAAACTTACAATGATAATTACGTATCTTTTTAATATTTCTACGTCATCATGGATTAGATCTTGATCTCAAACATGACGCCACTTAATGTGACATGAATCACATTCATGATTTGATTCTATTCTATTTACAATGATATTAATTATTTCATATTTCATCCAGTTGGGCTTTTATCAGATCCTAAAGTGAAATTTGAATTCGAATAGAAAAATAGCTACAACTTTTTCTTTTATTCATATTTTTGCTAATCAATTTCAAATTGTTTGTTATTTTACATTGGCTGTAATAGAAGTTTGATTTCAGAATTATTTCTCATTCAGTTTGATCTTATCATAATTATGACCAATAATAATAACAACTTTCAAAAATAGTAACCATACCTAGTCCTGCAAGGGTTGCATTACTAGAAGATTATTTCATTGGTCTAAATCGTCTCAGTCTGTCTGTATGTGTTTCTCTTACTCTCTCTCTCTCTCTCTCTCTCTCTCTCTCTCTTTCTCTCTCACTTTCTTTATGAACATAATGATGTTTCTCTTCTGTTCTTTCAGAAAGTGACTTCATTTCTTATTCTGTTTTTTTTTTATCCAACCTTCACCCATGGAAGTGCCTAAAATGTTTAGTCAAAGCTTTATCAAAATGCCCTAAAATCTTGTTTTGTAGAAAACATCAATGTGATGCTTTGATGTGTCATCGAACTATTGTTAACACCCCGACTCTTAAGTGCAGACGAACGTCATTCTGGCGTTCTCCAAAATTGTTGTTTTCTTCTGATTGATAAAGTAAAAACCAAGGAAAAGTGATGTGTATTTTCTTCACTTTTCCTGTTAAATTAATGTATGAAGTTACAGTTATCAAAGTACTTCAATATTGTTCGTCCTTTTTTAGCTTTTGGAAAAAACTTATTGTGGCGTCGTTATGTTTTGATGAAAATGCTTTCCTCTTACTGTACGCGGCAAAGATAATTTTCTGCATCAACAAGACTTGCCATGTAAATAATATGGTACTACAAGCATGACATAGTCAAGCTCGTGTCTTTTCTATATCGCTCTTTTGGCGTTAGAATAGCTGGTCGTGTTGATTTAGGATGGGTCTGTAAGTCTCTCATGTCGCCCTTTCTCTAATTTTCATCTTTCCATGTCGACGCTGTTTTGTGATAGGAAGCAGACGACATGCCAGGGTTTGTAATTCACGCGGGTTTTCCAGGGTTTCTTCCTTTCTAATTATATCTCCATTTTCATCAGCGTTCGAGTCTGACATTCCAACAAGTTGACGGACATGGGCGGTGGTGAAATGCGATGTCGTATTATTTTAGCCGCAAGCATGTCTTGTGTTGCGTTGGGAGAAGGTGTCGCTAACAGTCATTTGAGAAAAGCACCAATGAAAAGATTCGCCAATCTCTAATCGCGTTGATGGCAATTTCATTTAGCGTACGAGTGTTGTTAGAGATTGGGAGGTACGATAAAAGAGAAGGGAGAGGGGAAGTAAAGAAAAGAAAGATTGCGTCCAAATGGCTTTGGAGACTAACCGGTGTGGGTGCAGCAAATTGGCCCGCAAATTGCTGGAGCTGATACGCCGAAGAGAGTTGAAGTCAGGCAACTCTGCTTCCTTCTTCATTACCACAGCTCATTTTGCCAGCCGCTGGGAAACCCGGCCGCGTCTTTTGTTCGGCGCTAGAGCGGCTCAACGGCGGACCAGTAGCCCCCGGGTGTCCCCTGGTAACGACACAGTGTCTTCGCTCATCCAATGAGCCCCACTCGTCGTATCAAGAGGCAATCGGGAGGCTTCGCGCGGGCGAGGTCCCACGGGCTTGAACCCGAAACGCTTCAGTCAAACGACAACAAAACAAGACGAGATCTTATCCGAATTTTCGACGAGGAATTATCGACATCGCATACCGGTCTCTGTAAAATAGCTTCTCTCCGCTCATTTCACAAATTGAAGATGATCGTTTCTTCCCCGGTGTAAGTTTAGACGCCAAATGGGGGTGTACCAGGGGGCTAATGGCGATTTAATTACGCTAAAAGTGCTCCTCTTCAGAATGAAAATACTAGAAACTTTCTCTTCTACTACCTCTCTCCCTCTCCCTGTTCCTCCCTCTCTCTTCCTCGTATTCTACGTCTTGAAAGACGTGAAGTCAACTGATATAATATTGAATTCATGAAACCTCATCCCCATAATTCACAAGTATTTTCCCCAAAGCGCACCATGTTGGGCTATAATTGATGGGTTGTCGCGACCAAGTGCGAGGGTCTTCCATATTTTCTTGACATCAAATTTAGAACCTAATGGTGACGAGCAAATAACAAGATTACAAGTGGGCTCTACCAGAAATTAAAAGATCACATTACAATAGAAACACGTTCAGTCAAACGAGTTTACGTTGATTTCATTGTCACGATTTGTAACGGCTGCTATTTTACCTCTGGACAACTAACTACTCCACGTAATTCTTGCTTCACATTTCTCTCCGATTCTTTTATTAAATAGAACACGGTAAGAAAAGGAAAAGGAAAGGACATATAATTATGACTGTTGATTTTGTCATCGAGCAAAAAGGCAATCACAATATTATTTAGAGCCGATTAGAATTTAATTTATTTCAAGCTAGGCTAAGAATATTTAGGTACATTGATAAAATGTATTAATCGCTTTGAAAATAGTATCGACTGTTAAGCATGTCAAATGAAGGATAATATTTTTGGGTTTCTTGGTCATAATAATATGATTCTATATTTAAATGTCAGACATGTTAAAAGTCTGTAGTTCTGTAAAATGTGTACAGTTCCTTAGATAATTATTGTCAATCTATATATTTAAAATATTTTCCTTTTCCTTTTGAACTTTCTTTATCAACCGTAATCTTGAAATTGGAAATGGAAACCAATAGTCGCAAACAAAATAAATATCGAAATTTTTAAATGCTCAGATTAAGGATGATGGCCAAGATGTTATACCACAGAAATGTATAAGAAGTTAAGAACATTGAGGTAGACGTAGCCGTTTTTCGATTATTGGTTGGAGAGTTTTAATTTTAATAATTTCCTTCAACAACAAAAAATCAGTAATCAGGATTGTAATTTAATTCGTTGAAAGAAAAAAACCTAACTTCTTTTGTATTTTTCATTTGTATCAAAGTCCAGAGACAAAATCTAGTTTTCGACAAAATAAATTTTAAGCGATTTTCTTATTCATGCCATTTAAGCTTCTTATAACCGACTTTTCTCCATGCTCCTGTGAAAAGTTGATGTATAATCTTAAATGAAGTCCTACAGAAAAAATGAAGCCGTTCACTTGGAATAAGTTTGTATACTCTGTAAATGGTAAGAGACATAAACTTTCTGTGGTTGAATGTATATAGATTTCTTTTAAATGGATGAAAAGACCGTAATGTAAAGCTTA
Source organism: Strongylocentrotus purpuratus (assembly GCF_000002235.5). NCBI lineage: Eukaryota > Metazoa > Echinodermata > Echinoidea > Camarodonta > Strongylocentrotidae > Strongylocentrotus > Strongylocentrotus purpuratus. The sequence continues at coordinate 21,994,824 of NW_022145612.1, forward strand.
TTTACATGTATTTAGATGTATCTATAATTGGATTGCACATAAAGCAATTTTCTAGTTCATAAAAAGAGAGTTGGTGCATCTGTTAAGAATAAAAGGGATTTATCATGTACACAACAGAAAGTGCAAGAAAATACATTATTTGCTAAACGTGCACACTACTCTATACAACACCGTTTTTCAACCCTTTTTGTGTTCCAGTCACGGCACCCATTTAGAAGTTTAAAAGTTTCGCGTCACCCTGCAATCAAAAATTCATCAAAGAGGATTTGCTTTCCATCCCTCTTACATTATAAACGTACGGGCACATTTTCACGTGAGGGCCGTGGAGGTTTCTTGCCCGAGAATACACTATCCTGATCCCAGATGTTGCAAGCGAGTGAAGCGAGCGAGCAAAAAAAAGCGTTATTAGTCATCACTTCACACAATACACATACATCATACACTAGAAGAAATGTAAAATCATATATTCGGTCATCTCATTGCCAGGAATCATCCTGATTTATCAATGCTGCGAGAAGTAAATTGGGGTAAAAAAAATATTCCACCTTTATGAGCGACAGTGTATAAGCATATTTACTTGTGACACTGGCAGGTCACGAATTGGCGTGTGGTCCAGGGGCGGAGCCCCCGGAAGGAAGCTCAGGGGTTTTGAGCAATAAATTACGATCAGATTTTGATACCTTATTTGTGACACTGGCAGGATTAGTGTTGGGTCCAGGGGGCGGAGCTCTCAGAAGCTCAGGGGTTTTGGGCAATAAATTACAGTCAGATGATCATATCATTATACCTTATTTGTGACACTGGCAGGACACAAATTGGTGTTGGTTCCGGAGCTCCCAGAAGCTCAGGGTATTTATACATTAAATTATCGTCAGATGAGCATATTTTATATCTTATTTGTGACACTGGCAGGTCACGAATTGGCGTGAGTTCCAGGAGGCGGAGCCCAAGGAGGCTCAGGGGTGTTAGGCAATAGATAAGGGTCAGATGAGCATCCAGAGGCCCGCCTTATAGGGCCATTGGTTGGGTTCGGGGGGCAGAGACCCGGAAGCTCAGGGCTTTAGGCATTTAATTACGTCAGATGAGCATAATTTTTTGACCCTGCACTGGCAGGTCACTTATTGACGTGGGGTCCAGGGGGCGGAGCCCCCAGAAGCTCAGGGGTTTTAGGCATATTGTAACGGTCAGACAAGCATGTAGGGGCCCGCCTTAGGGCCCCTGGTGGGGTCGAGAGGGTGGAGTCCCGGAAATTTAGGGGTTTTAGGCATTTTATTACGGTCAGATGAGCATATTTTGATACCTTATTTGTGACACTGGTAGGTCACTAATTGGTGTGGGGTCCAGAGGGCGGAGCTCCCAAGAGTTCAGGGGTTTTAGGCATTAAATATGCTCTCTTTGTGTTAAGGCACACAGGGCTATTACAAGTGAATCACACATACACATTCGCACAAACACACGCACGCACCCCACACATTGTATCTAGACCTTGTCTTACCTGGCTAATTAAGGAAATACCTCAGAATTCCATCTAGTGATCCATTTCAGAAAAAATAAACTCAGCGGGACTACTTTGTATTGCTCGGAGGAAAAGGTTGGCAAAGAATGTTTAGTTTTCAACCTGAAATGGGAATTGCCAAAGGCTATACATCCCACAAGACCGAAAACCAACGGGACCAAAAGCCTTCAAGACAGATAAAGTCAATTTCGTGGGCCTTTTTAAAAGTTATCGTATATAGGATTCGAAAGACAGCAGACGTCATTTGTGAATCTATTGTTATGTTGTATTATTTTTGTAGCCCTCGTTACTTTTGTAAGAGTAGGGTACCAAAAATAGAGATGAGATGAGTCTGTAAAACAGGAGGCGAAGAAGAGATGTGTGATGGTTAAACTTGTGACACGGACTGCCTTTAATAACAAGTAATAATAATAAATGAATATTCGTATTCAACAAACAAACTCACATAATCAAAACACAAATACACTTCTATAGTTCCTATCCTACTAATATATAGGTTTACATCCAAACTTAACCATTAGATGAAATAGCAAAGTAAATATCAACAACATGTCCCTCGGTTCCAATATTTAACCAAACAAAGACTTATCATTCACTATAATGGATAATGTATAGTAACTATTAACTTAACAACAAATACTCGAAACGTATAACTGCTGAATTACGAAGCTAACCAATATCTAACTCGACTAAACCTAAATAAAGTAAACAAGACGATAACAAATATGTACTAAGTAATTATAACGAAGAAACTATAACTAACATAATACGAATAGACTAAATAGATTTATACATGTCTGACTAATAATATACAACTGGAGACTACCGAATGATAGACATATAGTGCTTTCGTAAACTGGACATAATATCGTGCAAATGAATAATAATTGTTGTTCTCTAACTTAATTCATACTGAAAAGACACATGAGCGTTTTGGACCTTTTGGACCATAATAAGACCCACTCATAATAGTGACGGCTAAAGCATATTTGCTTCAGCTACTAATACTATAGTACCTGCTCTATACAGATTACGGAGTTGAGACAAATAAACCTAAAAAGTCCAAGTTCCTCTTTGTCAAGGTACTATTGGTTAAAAGTTGTAATCCTTTCTCTGTTCTCAACGATGCGCTCACTCCCAACACACCATGTGAACGTACATAGTCTAATCACGCAGACACCAATGTATCATAGATAAATGATTATAAAGTTGTACGCCAACTCCACACCAATCCCTGGTATATCGGAACATATATTAACATGCTTATTATCTTGGCGTGATAGTGTAAGATCCTAAACAAAATAAACGACATAATAACTCGATACATATTATAAGAAGTACGGACTTATAGACTAGCAAATATCTGGCCGGTTCATTGTCAAATCGAAGGTTATCTCCTTCTGAGATGGAAATCTCTCAAAACGTTATCAAATCGAATATGGAAAATCGTAATAACATTTCCCCAACTAGAATATGTCAAATGCTAACTAGAATCACAATAGTGGTTCATAAACGACAAAAAATTAATATTGATTAGCTCATATCTTTAGGTAAGAAAGCTAAATAGTTATGTACAATATAAAATATATATATTCGCGTTTACCATTCACCCATACAATATAACGCTTCACAAATAGTTGTAAGAAAGCTACCCTTTCTTAACTTAAATTCTTCCCTTAAAACAACGATATCTACAAATGCGAAGATTAGAACATATCCAATCATACACTTCTTATAGACCAAATAAACAACAATTTGTTGATACTATTTTTATGAACGCATATAGTTTCGAGAATTCTTGTTGTTAAGAACTAATTTAAGAAGGCCATACATTAATCATCCATTTTCTGATGTAAGTCAAATTGGTGATTTTTTGTAATCCTTGGCACATGTATTTTTTAAATTGCCACTCATCCGCTCGAATAAAAAAGAAAGTACTTGTAGTGTGACTTGAGCCCGGGAACCGTTATATCTTACCCTTCTTAAATTACCAATTTATCCATTATAGGCTTAATTTCATCAAAATAAGATAATTAAAAAATAAAATAAAAAAGTGAGAAAATAGACCAATCATCCTCAATTCATTCAGAAAAGAAACTGAAATGGAGGTTCAAATGCCTTTAAAAATGATTGTGTACGTGAATAGAGAAACGACGATAAACCAATCAAAACATAAAGACAAAATATAAGAATCGGTGTAAAACCCATGCATACCTTCTCTAAGATATCATCAAACTCACAATATCACTTTCGTACAATATGATTCGTAGCACATAAATATTATTACAAACGTTTTCACCTTTGTCAGTTTTGTTCGTTTCTTTTTCCTTATAAGTACATGTATCATGTAATTTATAATCATGTAATGTCAATATGTCATTGCGACACTGCGAACGTTTACACGTGACATATTCATAATTCCTACAAAGTTCTACAAAATTCGATGTTGGCTGCAAAAGGGATACACTACCTTTACATTTTGAGACGAACAATTTTAGTACTTTTTCACAAAAGACATATATTTCAACCCATAACCAATTAGGCATGACCATCTGTGCTTAACTCGTGATTGGGGGTTCGGATGGTCTCCATACCAAACAACGGTACGTTTTTCTGTGTTTTACCCAAACAGATTTCTTTTATAGCAGAACGAAATTTGGGATAGTGAGCTGCGTAGATCAAAGGATTGATGGACGAGTTAATAAAGGTTATCAAGTTAAGAATCTGGCGGACGCTGCTGCTCACATAGGCTTTAGCCGTTCCTCTGAAAGAGACGACAACAAACGCGATCTGACTTGGAGACCAGCATAGAATATAGATGATGATCACTACCAACATGATTTTAATGACACGATTCCTGGCCAGGATATGATAGGACTGCTTGGAACCGCCAGACATGGCTTGCCGCATTCGAATAGATTGTAGATGCAGTAAGATGGCAATTGCTGTCTGGGAAACCATCATGAGAACAGTAGGAACCATCAGACGTATGGCGAAATTGAACGAATTAATTATTCTTAATAAAAAAGTATCGGAATCGGTTGGTAGACAATAGATTCGGGACAAAAGATCACCTTGAAATACGAATGACAGTAAGTAGTAGGAACATGATACAAATGAAAACAACCATGCTACTATGATAAAGATATAAACCCTGCGGTTTGTGAAGATGTCCTTGATGCGCAGAGGATAGACAACTGCTGCTAAACGCTCAAAAGAGGCACCTACCAGGATATAGCTCGAAGAAACGACACAGATCCATATCAGGCAACTAGTCCTTACCAGTCGGCAATAAAACCCTCCCAAAATGTTATCAGGCACTTGGAGTGCCCTTGGAATAGGAACATTGAATAATGATGTCAACAAGTCAGAAATGGCTAGAGCTCCTACAAAAATGTCTGTAGAATTAGTAGTGGACCTACGAACTCTCATTACAACGACAACCAGGAGGTTTCCTAGAATACCGATCAATGAAATGATTAACTGAAGGATAGTCACCCATGTCCACGAGAATCGCCACACCCATATGGTTGTATCAAGCCGGGCGACCGATTCTGTCGATGGTTGGACAATAGTGACATTGGTAAACTCGCTTACGGATTCTTGAATGGTTTGTAACTGATCAGAACCATCGGAACTGGATGGGCTTGTATGCATCACATCACTCGTTTGTGATGGTTGGGAGGAAGCCTCGGTATTCGTTTCGGTGGTGACTGCGGATGGTGTAGGCAGGAGCGTTGTGGGGATATTGATAGAACTCCTTTCCAAAGTTTGCGGTGTCTCAGATAGACCCTCTGAATCAGTTTGATGGATCAATGGGGTTTCGGACGTTGTATGTTCGGATGAATTAGCTACCATGACCAGAGAGAGCAAGATGAGGCGAAGCATTATTCGTGCCGCACTTTTTTTGAATAATTTCTTCATGATACTCAATTTCTCTTGTGATGTTTCGCTGAATCAATGAACTATATTGGTGCTTTTAGTAAATTTCTTTTCCATCCACAGCGCGATATGTTGATGCTTTTATCAAAAAGTGGTGATGAATGGACGTAACTATTTGGTACTACGAAAACATTTGCAACGAGAAGAACCTGCATGACAAATACAAAATGGTAAAATGAGAACAACAAACACAGCCATTTTATACACAAATTAAGTGTTGACTACCTAGTAAAAAATAGCCTTCATAGATGACAACGGTTAAAATTATGTAGTTTTCCAGAAGGTTCATAATTCCGTAGGTTCATAAATCGTATTCCAACGGTTTATTAACTATGAAGGGCGAAAAGACTAAATAATCAGACCTAAAATTATGTAATCTATGAGAGAAGATGTTGAAAATACAGTTAAAATCTATACATTTTCAATGAAGTATTATTAATTTACTGAATCATTATAGAAAATTATTTTTCGATGAATGAAATGAAAGCGAAATAAATACGAAAAATGAAAAGCTGAATAACATTAAGAATGAAGGAATTGTTAACTAAGCGAAGGGCTGGCGGCTAAGGTAAAACGTATTTACAGACCTTACTTGGATTTTTTGGGAGAAATAAATAATTGTTATTGACGGATTTTTTTCATCACATATTTTAAACCATTGTCAGAAAAACCAAAATGCCAGAGTCGGCAAATTTCGTACGAAAGATTCTGTATTCTGTCAGTTCTCAATTATCTCTATTAAATTTACATGATATGGTTTATAATAAACTTACAAGTTGATATATTAAGCCTTGTATTTAAGAATAAGAGGGCCTTGAAATTAGCATGATAGAAGTATTTATATTGAGATAGATCTTACCTTTGTAAATGTGAAGACATGTCTGGAGAGATCTAGAGTTGATGTGGAATTGTCAGGCTAGCGTGCATCGCTGCATGGAAACTGATATCGCTCGATTATGTAACTTGTAAAACGATCATCCGTGTGTCCGCACCACCCACTCAAAATTAACCTCACCCATCATCACCCACATACACACACCATCACTTTTACGTATATGCAAATATTATGCACGAAAGCCGTACGTGACCGTACATACACACACGCACGCGCACCCGCTCCAATCTTGAATAAAGTAGACCTTTCAACCAGAGACGGGCACCAAAAAAGGGGACGGCCTGATGGAGCTTTGAGTTTTGATGTCGCATGGCCATCACCAATCAGACTCGATCCTTTCGAGTGAATACAACACATACACACAAGCGCAGATCCAGGATTTCTTAGGGGGGGGGGGGCCCAAATTTGAAATTATGCGAGCCAAATTTTGGTACGTAATGGTGACCAACAGTGACGTAATGCGGGGGGGGGTCGGTGCAGGGAGGGGCGAGTTTCCCCCTCCCTCCTCCGCGAAACGCGGAAGCTTTGACTTTTCATTTAATTATTAGAGAAAGAAGACGATTCGTTGTACCGTTCCGGAAAATAATCCTCGTCTGAATTCAGTTTATCCCCTCTCGCGCGAAGCGCGGAAGTCTTTACAAATTACAAATCTCGATTCTTAATCCTTGTCTGAATTCAGCCCCCCCCCCCCACTCCTCCCCCCTTGCGCGAAGCTTTGACGTTTCATTTTAGAGAAAGAAGACGATGCGTTGTACCATTCTCGACTCCTTGTCTGAATTTCAAAGATGTTCTTTGTCTGCTCCTTTTTCTTCCTACGTCCTCTTCCTTTTCTCTCCTCTCTTTGTTTTTTTGTTTGTTTTTTGGCCGGCGATTTTGGGAGGACCGCCCCCCCCCCCCCGTGGCTACGCGCCTGCGGTCACATAAACACATTTTGATACCTTGTCCGACCCCGGAAGCTCAGGGGTTTAAGGCAATAAATTACGGTCAGATAAGCATTCAGGGGCCCGCATTAGGGCCCCTGGTGGGGTCGAGGCGGTGGAGCCCCCGGAAGGCTCAGGGGTTTTAGGCGTTTAATTACGGTCAGGTGGGCATTTTTTTTTTGGATATCTTATTATTTTGTGACACTGGCAGGACACTTTTTGGCGTGTGGTCCAGGGGGCGGAGCCCCAAAAAATCAGGGGTTTTAGGCATTAAATTATCGTCAGATGAGCATCTAAGGGCCCGCCTTAGGGCCCTTAGTGGAATCCAGGGGATAGAGGGGCGTTTTAAGCATTTAATCACGGTCAGATGAGCATATTTTGATGCCTCATTATTTTTTTACACTGGCAGCTAACTATTCTTTCTTTCTTGCTCTCTTTTAATTTCTCTTTAATATACTTTTTCAAAAAAAGTGGGGGGGGGGGGAGAGTTTGAGGCTCCCGATCCACGCCGTACCTCGGGCCCTGACATGTAGGAATCTCAAGAATCATATATTCTTGCCTGGCTGTAAATTTAGGAATTTGTCATTTTCCAACAAACACATAACAAAGTATAATTTACTAAAAAGTGAGGAAAAATCTCGGAAATTATGTCATTCCAGCATTATTCGTAATCCACCGTTATGGAATTAGAATTAAACCACGTTTGAATTTGATTTCCCCCAAGTCCCCCCCCCCCCCACCCACCCCTATCAGTACGCCAGTATCTCCTCTTTTACTTTTTTCTTTCCCTTTCCTTCCTTCTCTCTTATTTTTTTTTTTGATTGGGGGGGGGGGGCAACAGCCTGGGAGGCAAGGCCCTTTCGGCCCCCCCCCGATCTCCTTCTTCCCCCGTTCCTTGTCTTCTTCCTCTTCTTTCTTTCCCTTTCTCTCCTCTTTCCCTTTCCCTTTTTTTCTTTCTTCTCTCTCTCTTTTTTTTTGCGGGGGGGGGGGGGGGGGGCAGGCACACTCGGCCCCCCACTGGATCCGTGCCTGCCCGTAGCTACGCCACTGTTGTAAGTACCCGAAATCATTATGTATAGTGACATTTCTAGACAAAGTTTTAAAACAAAACTTTAAAAAAACTTTAAAAAAAAAACAATCATCTTGTTACAAAAAAGAACTATAATTTGGAAAGTCCTCTTTTGTAGCTAGATTAACATGATCGCCAAGACTTTCGGCTAAAGCGTCGACAGTACAAAAAAACAAAAAAAAAAACCAAAACGTTAAAAGTAAGTAATCCTGAGCAATAATGGTGTATTACGTAAATAAAAAGCAGAGGAGAAAAGAGATGAAATGAATAATCGGAAGTGTTATGGCACCGAATGAGAAAACAACTTCAAGTGGATACAAATGCAGATAGTCTCACATTTGAACTTACTGGTTTAAATGCAGGTTTGAATAAAGTCTACTGATCTGTGGAGCAGTCAGTGTCAATCTCTTGGTCCAATATCAATTTCCAATTCTTGACCGAAATGCTTAAACGAAATGCAATAAAACCATTTTAGAAAAACATGAATTTTCACAATATTTATTTCATGACTGGATTCATATCGTTTATTCATCACCGTAATTCAAACGAAATACAAGGTCTACATTTGGCACCATACCTATTTATTTACTCGACATCACGAGATGGCGCTCTTTAGGATTTGTATATTATGTGGTAAAAAGTCGAGTTATCAATATGTGATTCACAGCAGTCGTAAATACAGGAGAGAGAGAGAGAGAGAGAGAGAGAGAGAGAGAGAGAGAGAGAGAGAGATATCAGAATTCGGTTAAATACTGTACGATACTGTATATTATGTCATAAAAAATTCTTGAATAAGATTTAACTTCAAGAATTTACGTGAAAAATTTCAATTTTTATAACCATCTGATACAGCAGAAAGGGTTAAATATACCATGTTGTTTCTTCTTGGAAAATATTTTTAGGACGAATACAAAATAGAGATATGTTTTGAACAGAATATATTTCAAGTAAAAGAAAACAAATTGAGAGAATAATTGTTTTTTATTTACTTCTGATCTACGAAAGAGATTAGAAGTTAACAAAATATGTAATGGTGAACCTTTGTTTAGACTTCCTAATGTATTATCTGATTTTGTTTGATACCTTTGATATGAATGTGAAATGAAAGTCTTCAGTTTAGGAAGAAATGCTCAATGCTAAAAAGAGGGGAAAATGCATTGTTATTCTCGGTAACACAGACTGACCAAGAAGAAATTCAATAGATGGAGACATGTTTAACAGTCATACTCATTCCATAGAAATATTTATTCTGCAGTGTAATATAAGTCAGAATCACTGACAAGTACATCTGGACAAATTAAAAAAAAATTCTTTCTTTCTGTGAAAAACAAAAAAGAACGCTATCACCAGAATGTTATAACATTTGTGATGGTCAGTTCCAACTACATGGTGACATGTACTTACTACTCACTCAGACAACACAATTATCTGTTCCTTGTGAAAGGCATATCCCCATACATAATAGGAATAACACTCTGGTAGCACTATCATATTTCTATGATTTATCAATAATAATAATTACATAGAAGTGTATCATTTTGAACGAGTATAAACTACCTTACCTTACTTAGCATACATAATATATACAGAATGCTGAATCAGCACAAAACCATATCTCTACTACATCATGTCACATGAAAGAAATCAGCTTTTTTTTGTAGTGATATCAAATTTAAAGCATACACCTTTGTTAAGTGCCTCTTAATCAATTATTTTATTTACCTGCTATGATTAAATCAATATTATGTGTTGTTAGGTGGGACATGATTGTCCGATCAGAGACAACTTATATATGCAGTTTGCATTGTATTAAGATACACCAAGACATAACTGGTGCATGTAATATTAGTAACTCAACGCTATGAATTTTGAAAACATTTTGGAAATGGTCTATCATGTCTTCCCCTTCCCTTCTTTAATTTCACCTTGAGGCTCTTACCCAATAAAACTGATAAAATGCTTCAAACAACCTTCCAAGACTTGTCATATGTTTCACTATTTGTGGTACGCTAGAACCCATAGATGAGTATGTACTTAGGAGTTTGGGCATATATCCACAGCTCTCTTATCCATCAGTGTAGGACAGTTCATACTTTTATCAAAATTAATTCTTGTTGTGACAGCATTTTCAAATATATGGGCAGAGACAAGCAAAAAGTCATCAAGTGATTGGATTAGCTCCATGGATAATCCTTTCCTGAGTATATTTCATTTGCAAAGGTTCTAAAAGTTAAATGTAGCTCTTAGTGCTCTTAACTTTCCATTTAATCAAAGAAATTAGAACATCATTCCAATTGAAAATGAATATTTGAAACAGATTGGTCTAAACCCTTCACAAAATAAGACTTCTTGAAACGTAAATTGCAAGAAATGATGCAGTTATTTTTTTGGCTAAGCATCAAATTCCAGGACAAAATCAATGACATCGACTATTTTGTAATTTTGACATTGCCTATATCTCCTGCTACATACAACTTGCAAATAATAGCATGAATTACATGACAATAAAACCCAATGTAACTTGAGCAAACCCGTGTATAAAGGTGTATGTTTTAAGTTCACAAAATTCTTGAGTTCAATATCTGCATTAGATCTGTTTAAATAACAAAAACAATGTTTTATTTCAAATCTATGCTCCAGTGCAAAGCCTTGAACCACATGGAGTTAGTATGAATTAACTGAAAATGTGAATAATTCTGAATACATTTTATGTAAAAAGTCTACCTCTGGCATCCTATGACTAAAGACATTTTTTTCTGACTTTCATGTACGATTTAAATCATAACAAATGCGTACATTATCAATCAAGCGAATGCCCCAGAAAAACCTGAAAACTGAATCCTACGCTTGCTTAATATGAGAAGGAACTAATCATTACCTTTTTAGTCGTGTTTTCCATTAGGTTTATGAATAATAATGAACTAGAATAACATCCCTCAATAGCATGGATCGAGGCAGGAGGTTGTAATACTCATATACCTTTATAAAGAATATGCTTTTCTTGCTCAATGAAAACATAATGGCCCGATTTCACAAAGGAAGTTTAAATTTAACCCATGGTTTAAACCCTCATTTACATAACCCATGGTTTAAAATTAGTGCAAATTAAGTGTACCTTGCCTTGCCTTGCACGCATCTGATATTGGACCTCTGACTGTGTCACGCTTATTTTGGGCTAATTTTGGGCTGTGTAAATAAACCTCCTTTGTGAATTCAGGCCAATAGCATCATTTGGCCGAAGAAGAGCTAGCCTTTCAGTAAAAGGGATTTTAAATCAGATGAGAATATGTTTTGTGATTTTAAAAAGGAGATTGTGGGGGCACTGCTAAATTTCCTCATGTGACAGTCTGTTTATGTGGTCTCTTCTCATCGGTCTATATGTTGATCACTCTACTCAGCTTCTGTACTCTGTTGAGGAGGATGTCACCCTGCTTGATGGTTGCCTGAAACAAAGGTGAAAAATTGAAGAATTTAAAAAAAAAGTACAAAATGGAATGAATGCAAGTAATGATTTTTTCTATCATAGACTGCAGAAGAAGAAAATGAAAGGAGATGCATTTTAAATTACATCTTATATGACCATTGTTACTTTCAGTTCAATGAGAAAAGGTGAAAAATTGAGGATAATCAAATTGATTTTAACTTAGTCAATCTAAGGTCAAGAGTAACGATACAATAAGTATAATTTTGACCTTCTCTACATACAAAGACAAAATTGTTGATGGACAACTTACCTAAAGTCCTATCATTCATAGATGAAACAAAATACAGTCAATAAGGTAGCTAGAGATAAATTTCATCCTGCCTGAATAAAAGGATGTACCACTTTTTTTTACTCCATTATATCCTTATGAATCAAGTTTAAAATATAGTGTTTTAGAAGAAAATATGGAATTTCAGTGATTGTTACACACTTTATAAAGCTAATAATCATAGCTTGGCAAACGTCAATGATTATACTTTCGGTAGTTTACCTGATACTGGTAGTTCTTGCTGTCTGGTCGATTCGTCTCGACGATACCACCAACTTTGTCGATCTTGCAATGAAGCCTTCCTGCTGCTATGAATCTGGATAGTTCCCTATGAAAATAGTGCAGAACGACAAATTTTTAGATTAAAATAGACAGGATTAACATTAATCAACGGCACTGGATTACAAATACATGAAAAGATAATCTCCTTTCCTTTCATTTTCATAGATGTAAGACAGAGAAATGTCATGTATTTACAGCTCGAGTCTACTCCCGTCAATTACTGGTACAGGTTTTATGTTTGCCAACAAGACACAACGTATTTCTATCATACAGAACCCAACTAAAATAAAACCAAACTTCTCCCAAAGTTCCTATTTCATGAAGTTTATTGAATGTTTAAGACTACAAACTATTATACACATGATTTGTTAAATATAACTGTGCTATGTCACATCATTAACCTACAACAACATTTTCACAGGACAATTCAAATTTCCTCCCATGGACGAAGATTTCCATGTAAGCACAAAGAAAGAACAGTTTTTATATAAATTTGTTATCTTGTATTTGTACAAATCTACAGCCCTTACATGGATACTCCTGTTCATATCACCATGCTACAGAACATCACAGGTGACAGAATTTTACTCACTGGTCAATGAAATCCACGCTGACCGCAAATGTGTCGGCCATGTACTGAAGGGTCAAGCTACGATACGACTCCAGCAGCTGCGTGTAGGCTAAAATTCTCATCTCACGAACGTAGTATCGATGGTGGGGAGCCATCAGCCTATCTGTCTTCATTTCCTGTTCAACCTCGGCTAAAAATAATTAAAGAGGAGAGAAAATATTATGAACAATATTTGTACATGGGTAGGGTAGGGATGTGCAAATCTGTGCCACAGTTCAGCACATTTGAATCATATGACCTTACTGAGCTAGTTGTCAACTATTTATATAGGCTACATAACACAGTAAGTTGACAACTAGGCTCTCTTAGGTTTTATGAATATGAGCAATGGTATCTATAAAATTCAAAAATCAGGAAAAGAAGAGACTTCCTGATATTAGACATCTTTATGAAAAGACATTTGCTCATACTTGGGGGAAACAGAAAAATTATGCTTTGTAGAATGTTAAATATCCATGAAGACTGAAACTAAACACGATACCAAATCTTCCTGAATATCCTTCCTGGTAGAGGTTTAAACAACATATTCTTACCGAGAGTCTGGAAGAATTCTCCGTAACGACACTCATACAGAGAGAAGAGGAATGTTCGAAGTTTGGGCAAGCTGTGAAGCACTTCAAGAATTTCTGATCCTTTCACAACCTGTAACAAAATTTTTAAAAAATTGCATAATCACATTATTTATTCATGACATTAGAAATATTGTCAGGAACCTAATGACCAAGATGATAAATGTGATTTGTTCTAACATGCTTGAATTTCATGTTTTGACAGTCCATGTAATTGAAAACAAATATGGCATATTTCTTATTTAGTGCTCAGTGCTGAATACATCTCATAAAGAGACAGATTTAAGCAAACTCACAGGCAACAACAAAAAAGAAGTATATTATTGCAACAGGTTCTGTCGTTAAGATCGAGTAATTTACAACTCGACCAAGTTCCAAAAGCTTATCGACTTCCATTTTTTCTTAATCCCATAATTTCCTTAATACACAAACACCAGAAAAAAAGGTAAAGTTACAGCCTCTGCCTTTCTGTTTAATGACATTTTTATAAAGTTGTGAAAGGTCGTACGTGTATGACATTTATTCTTGTCATTAAAGGTATAGACCAGTTCTGGTCATGCGATTGCGTTGTGAAAGAAACATTGTGGAATCGATCAGAAAAGGTTGATCATCTAGCATATAAGTATTTGTGTGTACTGTGAGGTTCTGGAATCATCAAAATGATAAGAAATTTGGCCCAGTCTTGGTAAACTTACCAGCACTGTACACAGAAAGATGTATATGCGACTACGCGATATCTATCCAGTCTGGATAGATATAATAATTTACCAAATATATCAATGAGTAGGCGATTTTCCTGCAAATTTGTATAATCACGTATTAGTCAAAACATATTCTTTCACATGATTGGTAATAAGAGCTTCCCTTTCATTTTTTGAGAGGGGAGCATTTCCAAAACTGGTCTATACCTTTAAAATGATACTACATGTATCTCACCTTGGTTCTCAGCTCGGTCCTCTCCAGTGCTATCATGGAGGTGATGACTGTGTATTTGACAAACTGTTTGTATTCCATGAGCTCATAGGAGGTGAATGTTGAGACAGTATCGAGAAAAAAGTTTGCGGATGTCTTGAACTCCCGGATGGACATATTGTAGACACCCTGGTAGACCTTGAGACGATTCCTCCGATCCCAGTCTCCTCCTTCGTCAATCATGCTGGGTGGAAAGTAAGCAATTGTCAAAGACCGAGAGAAAGTTACTTTGATAGCTCAGTAAGATAAGAAATAGTCAAGATCTACAGTGACAATGTCCCACTTTCATCTTTTCAATTATTTAATTGTTCATTTCTATTCATATCTACATGTAAGAGGGTATATTTGTTGTTGTTGTTGTTGCTTTGACAAATTTTATTCCAAGTCCTTGACCATATAAGACACATCCCTTTTCTTTCTTTCTTCTACTTGAGATCAATGACTTGGACTCACTAATAAATAGAGTCCATGGTGTGCTACAATAATGACTGCATTAAAATCAGATCTTCAACGATATCAATGCATGGTCTACATCTGCATTAGTTTTTTATCCCAAAATAATGAATCCAAACGTTGAATGTGTGCCATTCCAGAAAGTTTCTTGCCACAAAACTAGTCAAAGTTTAAAATTTGCAAAAAAATTGTATGGCTTTGCAGCAAGTATAAATATAGCTCATCCATAATTGAAGTTTCAAAAGAATTAACAACTTATTTATCTGAAACCTACCTCTTTGCCTTGGCTATATTCCTGGTGATAACATCATTGTCATTCCAGAAAAGTCCAACACGGATGAGATGGAAGATAATGTCAAGGCGGTGTCCTAATGCAACTGTCTTGTCAAAAGCTTTCCTGAATACTGTCATGCAAGATTCCTGGAGAGAAAAAAGAAATAAAGTGATGATATAGGAGCTTGGCTGTACTGTTTATAAATACATCCATAATGATTATGGTTACACAATCATATCATCATATAATATCTTGACTGGACAAGACAAAGGCTCCAATTTTCTCCACAATCTTTTGTATGCAATTATTTGATCAAGAAAGAGTCGACTCCAATGTTACTTAGTTTCCTTCACTACCTTAATTATGGTTTTCAGATGACTGTTACAGCCCTAAAACAGAATTACTTACAGACCATTTTCACATTTATTTGTGATATAAATATAATCCACACTACAAGCTCCCTTTTCTACTATTCATTTCTTTGGCTGACATCTTCCTATGGAGCCTAACCTCCCCTCCCCTTCCTCAAATCACCAAACCATCTCATACAAATTTCCACCATGAACCACAATCATACTCTAGTATTGATTTGAATTCAGAATGTCTTTCATAAAACCACAAATGCTACGTACCTTGTCCCCTATCCGACAGAAGAATTCTGCTTTCCCTAAGAGAGCGTCTCGTACTTCTGTTTCTCCAAGATTCTGTTCAGCATCTTCCAGTGTTTCATTTAATTTCTTCAGGTCTGTCTCATTTTTCTCTTTCATTGTTTTCAAGACAGCAGCATCTACTTTCCAGCCAAGTTCTTTGCACACTTCTTCATAGTATGGTGCCATACCTAGAAGTACATTCAAGTTATAAAAACATTGATAACTTGAACTTCTGTAAACATTTCTTAACATTGAACAATAAATTTCAAATCATATAAAATATGGGAGAGAGTCAAGCGATAAGAAAAAGAAAATTATGACAGACATTCTTATTAAACACTTCAGGTTTTCAAGTAATTTCAAAAATATCAAATTCAGTCAAGAAGATAGTTTTGAAGGAAATTTGATAAAAATATAATTGTTTAATTATCAATCTCATTTAAATAAATGGGGCTTATTTTTCATTGGCCAAGTTGATTACCAGGTCTATCAAGACTTATCGCAAGACTTTGCGGCAGCAAAAAATATCAATGCAGATTTCTTTTTCTTGGACACGATTAAGACCCTTGGATTATACATGTAAATGAAATATCATTATTAGAACGTAGAAGTTCTTCCTAATGTCTGTAATGACCAATTGAAGAATATGATTTTTCGGTGTGACCATAGTTCGCACGCGACCTAAGTTCGCTACCTCAACAAATTGGTAAGATTTTCGAAATCTGATATCTCCAATGGAAAGAGGAACTTAATATTACCCATAGATGGAATTTTCTCTGGAATTGGATGTAAAATTATGAAAATATTGATGAAAGATCAGCAAATTTTGCAGTCATTTGCGTCCATTTCAAAAAATTACTAACTTACCGATAATGGTCTAGAAATCTTCATTTTGAGAGCAGATATCCTCAAAATTGTAAGTAAGAAGTGGTTGGTAGCAACTGATTGTAGACTATGATATCTTGCCTTGCAAATTATGAAAATATCTTCTTTTTGATGGATCCCATTTTTTAATAATCAGCTGTCAACCCCTGTGCGCGAAGTAAGGTCTCATTGTTTTAATGACTTTTTAACTTGCAGCGCGCACGTCGATCTGACATCAAATTTTTTAGATCACAATACTCTGGAATTCTTTGACGATAAATTTTCCTAAATCCTAGATCTAGAGTAGTGGCTCCGGTCTGCGGCCGATCGGGGGGAACTGCCGATTCTATTTTTATTGGAATACTCACAGAATACTTCAATACCCTCAATAAAGAGTCCATATACTTACTTATTAAATAGAAGTCACAAATAACCTAACTGACCCACAGCGTGGTCAGCATTGACCACGTTTCGAAATGCTTCGTGTTCCCCGGTTTGCGGGCACGCATTACCGGTTTGCGGCACGCGTACGTCACAAAGCTTTATGCGCTACGTCACGATGAAAGCATGTACCAAATTACTACGGGTAACCCAAATTCTCATGTTTATCTGTTGCTACGGTAAATTTGTCAAGTTTTAAACAATTTCACCTTTTCCTCGAATGGATCATCCCATCCGGGGGTAAGTACTACTAGAAACTATCGGGTCATAGCGGGTACACACATCAGCACACATACCATCATACACGATCCCGCATGTTATGTGTGTATTAACACCCCCCGCCGCAAACCAGAAAAAACACGTAATTACGTGCCGGATTGCGGCCACCCCATGCAACTGGCCATGCGGTGGCACAATCAAAATATCTGCGATAGGAGACAGACCACAGCCATCATACTTCCACAAAAACATCAAATTTCACCTCCAATCGGACAAATATCGGACAAATAGAGCTACAATATTGATCTAGTCATGCCTCGATCTCTTAACTAAAAAGTTAGCACCTGCTGGAATTTTCATCGGCGACTGGTGCCGTAGATTTCCGACATCGCTGACGGATACTCCGTACCGACAGGAGCACCTGCTACGGACGTTTTCGGCAAAGCAGAACTTACCGTGGAATCCACGGTAGGTTTCAATGATTATTATCGAGTCATATTCATTTTATTTTTAAAACAAATACCCCTGGCCGCAAACCGGGCGATGCCGCAAACCGTAGACTCTACTCTAGATGAACCAATTTGAAGTCAATGAATTTGTCATCCATTTAGTAATAATTGAAATAGATCTAAATAAATTTGTGTAGAATATGAGATATCATGTGGATCGAATATCACATTTTCCCTAAATTTTCAAAATCTCTGCAAACTTTGGTCACCCCTTAACTTAAATTCCTGAGAGTGAGACGACTGAGACCCGAGTAGAAAAAAAGTTTTCAAAACGTTCATTTCATTTTCCCTCATTATTAATAA
This sequence comes from Strongylocentrotus purpuratus, assembly GCF_000002235.5. Taxonomy (NCBI): domain Eukaryota; kingdom Metazoa; phylum Echinodermata; class Echinoidea; order Camarodonta; family Strongylocentrotidae; genus Strongylocentrotus; species Strongylocentrotus purpuratus. Next base: position 22,013,085 of record NW_022145612.1, read on the forward strand.
TTGATACACACATCTTTTTCTAATGGTAATGCATTACAAGCTCCTTGTGGTCGAAATTTCGACCACTAGTTTAAACTTGTGTGCTTTCAGTAACAACAATCATATGTTCGATTCAATTCAAATTTCAGTTAGCCTACAAATACAATAGTACAAATACAATGCATGTTAGTTTCATTCACCCGTTCAACACACATTTTTAATAACGAACGGGACTACAATTTACAGAATGACAAAGCATTAACACATTTTACTTACTTTCTTTTTTAATCGCTGCCAATAGATCATCTTTTGTTTTCTTGTCATTTTTATGACTCTCCAATGTCAAAAGAAATCGGAGTTGTGCTATCTGTAAGTCTGGGTTCTTCTGAAGACCCTCATCTTCGAAGTTTTCTGATGGCATTTTTCTCGGTTTTACTTAGGATTTTCACAAGATAGACTTACAACAGTTGCGCATGCGTGATAATTCCGGCGCTGCACTGTACGTAGTACAGACAGAGCTGAGCTGAGCAAGTGATGTTTTTTGACAAGTGAATAAACATGAAAAGTCGCTCATAGATACAGGACTACTTCATTTGAATAAATGGGTACATAAAGTGAAAAGACATATTTAATAGAGCAAATCGAAACACATACATAACACAGTAAAAAAAAAAAAAAAAAAAAAGGGGGGGGGGGCATTGATCATCTAATTAGAGAGGTATCTATAGAGCTCGATCTTCTCACTCCTGCCCTGTCAGTATTTGTCTGAGAACTTTTACCAACATTTGAAACTGAATATTTCCATTCCAGAGCGCTGGAGCTCCAGATGCTTTGATCACAGGCTACACAGACGATATATACAATATTATAGAGACACCTATATAATATCCTCTTGACTTTTTGAATGATAAAGCAATATAGATCAAGATAAAGACAGAAACATTTTAATATCAAATCGTTTAAAAAGGACTGATTATAATAGGGGGTATACAAATGTCTCAATATGGTACTTAATTTCAAGGTATCTTTCTTTGCATCTTTTGTACAAGGCTGTCCCTATAACGTAGGCCTACATCCCGGCTAACTTTAGAATTGCTCCGCCGCTGCCCCTGACTCATATAGATATATTCATAATAAGTTAATATGCATGGATGTAGCACCCCCGTATTGCACCCCGTTAAAACTCGGGTCTACCACAACTCCTTATAATAATTAACACTTCGGAGGAACATAGCCGGCGACTATACTGTGGATATCTGTCCCTGGGTGGGTTACTCGCTTTAATATATTATCATTATTCAATTAACTATGATCAATCGATCAATCCTTTAATTTAATTGTTTATTTATCTATTTTTAACAGTAGTACAAGCGACATTAAGCCAACTAGGCCAGACATTACGGTAGGGTGAGTATTGGAAGCTTGCACGAATGCTATAATAGATCTACATCTGCGACCCAAAGTCGAAGGGTCAATTTTACATATTAACTTACGCCTGTTTATATATATATATTTTTTTTCAAGTACCCATAAAGTGCCCCTTTTTACATAGGAAAAGTACCCCTTTAACTTTGTAAGAAGTGCCCATATTTTTACAAAGGAAACAAGTCCCTTTTACTTTGACAAGTGCCTCTATTAATTTTAAAAGTGCCCCTTCCCCTTTACACCTCTGATAAGTGCTCCTTTTCCTTTTGCAATAGTGTCCATTTTCCATTCTCATAACTGCCCTTTTTAATCTCTAGTAACATTAGGCCTAAGTGCCCCTCTTCAGGTACGAGAAGCGCCCCTTTTCACTTTTGATAAGCACCTCTTTCACCTCTCATAATTGCCCTATTCAAATCTGATAGGGGCCCCTTTTGCTTTGACAAGACAAAGTGTTCCTTTTCCTTTGTAAGAAGTGCCCCTTTCCCTTTTAATAACTACCCCCTTTTAACTCGGATAAGCGCACCTTATATTTTTCACACGTGCCCTCTTTCCTTTCTAATAAGTGTTCCTTTTCCTTTTGATAAGTGCCCCCATTAAAACAAGAGAGCCCCTTTCCTTTCTCATAAATGCCCCTTTTCACCTAAGAAATTCTGAGAGATACTCGTTTCACTTTGACAACTGCCCCTTCCCCTCCTGATAAGTGCTCTTTTCATCTCTAATAAATTCCCCTTTTATTTTGACACATCCCCTATTTACTTCCTTCTTATAAGTGCTCCTTCCCCTTCTTATAATTTCCCCTTTTCATCAATGATAAGTGCCCCGTTTATTTTAACATGTACCTCTTTTTCTTTTTGATCAGAGCCACTTCCCCCCGCTCATAAAAGCCCCCTTTCACCTCCGATAAATGCCCCTATTAAAATCTAATCGGTGCCCCTTTTCTTTCAACAAATGCACATTTCCCTTTATCATTATGATTATGGCTCCCTTTTCAGATGCGATAAGTGCCCCTTTCATCTCTGATAAATACCCTGTTAACAGTGATACGTGCCCCTTTTCCTTTCTAATAGGGAACCTATCCCTTTTTATAAATGCCCCTATCAAAATCTGATGGGTGCCTCTTTTCGGTCGACAAATGCCCATTTTCCATTCTCATAAGCGCCTTTTTCGTCCCTGGTGAGTGCCATGGATTGGGTTTTTCCTCTGTACGAGGCAGATGAACAAATGCAATTTTGCAATCATGATCCATTACAAATTGTGCCTGCTCGGTCCCAGCGTGATTATTCATCATAACCATAGCGCCACAAGAAAGATGAGCGTATATATGAGATTTTGAATTATATTTTTGAATGATAAATAATTCCACATCATTTTCTTTACTTATGAAAAGCGAAATGATCTAAATATAGCAGCCTTTTGTTTAATTCGGACAATCTGGTTTCTCACACTTCTACTTCAGACTCTCTGAAATCTGCCATGCGCGAATTATCATGGTTTTCAAAATGATTTACACATTATCGAGAAGAAAAAAATTGGAATCATGTCTTGAGTGATTATTTACCAACACTGACTTGGATGCTTACTGTTTGATATTCGTGACCTAATAAATAGTGTTGGATTCCCGGCCCCCCCCCCCCCCCCACTCAGAGGTCGGAATGACCGCATGCGTGTTGCCAAAATGTCCGGTAAAGGGGTACTTTTCGTGCGACAAAGTCCGGCCCGAGAATTGTAAAAAAAGGGGTGTATTTGACTTTTCACCCGGAGATTTCTTTAAAAAGGGGGTGTTTTTCTTTTTTTCTCTCATCTCTTTGGACTCCTGAGAAATTATTCCGAATTTAGGGGGGTACATTGAGCATTTTTCCTGATTTAGGGGGGTCTCCAAGGCAGGAAAAGGCACGCGAAAAGCCCGCGAAAGGGGGGTTCGGAAATGTTGGCAGTCCTCAGATAGGGGGTGCTTTCAAAAAAAGGGTACGAGCATATGCGTACCCTAAATAACACTGAGTGGGGGGGGGGGGGGGGCCGGGGTTGGATTCTCATCATTCGTTTATTTCATTATCTTAAGTGCCAAACGCAGACTTAGTATCGAATATTGTACATTCATTTGTATATAAATATTATGTTTCAGCCTACTTATTTTTCTTTATTCAGCTATATAGTGAATTATTACGCGACGATCGATGCATCCTTTAATTAACCTAGCTTCCCTCGATATTCCTCCATTCCTCTCCCCCTTTCCTCTCTCCCTTTCCTCTCTCCCTTTCCTCTCTCCCTTTCTTATTCCCATCATGGACCTCCATGTTTCCATCCATATCTCCCTAGCTTCTCCCTCCATTCCCCCTTACCCTCCCACCCCCCCCCCCCCCCCCCCCCCCCCTCTCTCTCTCTCTCTCTCTCTCTCTCTCTCTCTCTCTCTCTCTCTCTCTCTTTCTCTCTCCTTTTACCCTCTTTTCCCTCAAGGCTCGATCATATACCCCCACTCGAAAACTCCAGTGATTTTACCTGACTTTTTCGACGACCTTCGCGTACGTTGTTTTATTCAAGGAAGTTCTGCAAACTGAGCTAGGCGTAAGCGCGCGCTTTGACCTCAAGCCCCGCGCCCGCGCGTACGGCCGTAAAATTAACATGCGCCATATACTTTGCGTATGTAGTAATGTGGACTAGCTAGCTAGGCGCAACATTTTCGTGGTGAAAGAGTCCCTGTATTCTCGCTTCAGTGTTACACGATCTATTTCATGATTGATCGAAAAAAGAAAGACAAATAAAATCGGTTACTGATGGCGGGGCTACCGAGAAGAATTATAAAGGTATGATTTTCCATCGTGGACAAACCCTTGTTTTGTCTTTCTCATTTTATTTTTCATTATTCATGACATGACAGTGATGAGTGAGTGTGTGTTGAAATGAAGATGATTTTGGTGTTGGTTAGCTTAGGTGGGGGTAATAACTACTGCTCAGTGGTAGTCATGAGTACAGAAGGATTAAGGGATCCGGATCTTGCTCATGTTTTTTTTGGAATGTGACTTTATTTGTGTCCGAATGACATTCAACATCTGAGTTGACATAATGATGAGCCTTATGCCGAGTTGCGTACGGGCAGCCTGGGGATTGGGCACTAATAATTCAGTTGATAATGTCTAGATTCTAAATCAGTAAATGGGAGCCTAAATCAGCTAAATAATGTGGTTGCATTGATTCTGTTAATTAAAATGCAAAGCCAAAAACAAAGACAAATTAGGAAAGACTTGTTATTAATTATGATTTTGAAGAAAAGAATCACATTTTACTATTTTTAGGCATGGTGCGAAAGCTAGTGCACTAGCGCATAAGCGTGACTATGGCGCTGGTGGTTTATCTTGTTTACGAAATATGATATTAATAGCACCTAGTCGGATTGGTCCATGCATGCATGGCTAGAGAGATCATGATTCATGTCTGCACAGCTCACAGACGCATAACTAGAAGATTCTAAGGAAATATAAAACAAACAACAAACATTGTTCATCAAAAAATTGTTCATCTCTATGATACTGATAGCAATACATATTCAGACCTAGATCTAGATCTATGTAAAAAAAAGAAATACTATCCATCATGTCAATAGTCCCAAAACTGAGTAAAATGAATGAGTGCGCAGATATCAGAACCTTCCTTTTTGCAATGTCAAAGTGACACAGAATCTTGTGATGCTTACTTTATGCAAAAAGCACTTAGGTCAGCACTTGCAGGGAGTGTCGCTAAATTCTGCAACTTAAGGCCACCTTTTACGTTTCATTGTCGAGCCCTGCCTTTAGGTAATTTTTTGTTTTTCTTTGCGAGCAAGCTCTCCAATTGTTTTGTACTGAAAACAATATATTTTGTTTTCAAAAGAAATGTTTCATACTTTCATTACACCTGTACCCAAGATATGATAAAACAAGAATTTAATTTTTCCTTAATGATTCTCAGAAGTCCATATAGATGGCTGCTTGCAAGGGAAATAAGAGAGTTGCCAATTTGGGAACAATTACAACCTTAAATTCTCTGCATGTGTATCCCCCATCTTTTTAATTTTTTTATTATGCTTTCTGTCTTTTCTGTTTTTTCTATCTTTTGTAATATTTTCCATCTAGAGTAAAGGAGGAGGTTTTCGGCCACTTAAGACAAAATCCTATTTTTTGGACTCTTTACTTCCCATATATTATCATTTCTTGTTCAAATCATGAAGCAAATACTATTATTATTTAAACAAAAAAGAAAATCCCAGAATTTTTTTTTCCATTTTCACTGTTTCAGAGGTAGTTTTCGGCCGCATGTACAAAGTCAATAGAAAGCGTGCATGCGCTCGCCGTGCGTTTCCCCGCTGATCTATAGCACTAGCAGGCAGGGCAGGTGTCCCACGCCGGAGCTCCCCCTGCCGAAAACTACCTCTGCGGTGATTAGAAATTGGAATCTGAATTAGACAGAGATATCGTGTGCGCGCTGCGGTATCCGGCTGTATTGATTTAATACATGCGATGAGATACTTTTGAGCTTGCGACTCACACAACATCGGGCTGTAAATCTGAAAAATACTTGAAATACAGCTCATTTTATGGTACCCATATTCCTTACAGACACGCGTAAGATACTCAATTTTTTTCAGATTCGGGTAGCGGGACAGCCGATTACATCGCTAAAAAGTCATATTTAAGGATATATTTTCCATTGCAAATGTGGTTCTTCAGTGACTCTGGCATGTTATGGTATGTGTGGGATATGTGATATGCTATTATGCAATGTATTTCAAAGGGATTTCATCATGCATCCAACGGACATGCCGAAAACTGCAGATGGCCGAAAACACCCTCCTTTACTCTATGTTTAATGTCTCTTTCCCCATCTCTCCCTCTCTGCATTTCACCAAATAGGAGACGCAGCGTTTAAATTCTGAGCCAGTTCCAGGAATATCAGCAATTCCAGATGAAATGAACTGCAGATTATTTATGGTGACCATTGATGGTCCCAAAGATGTAAGTACATGTATGGCCGAGGGTCCTTAAAGGTAAAGACCAGTTTTGGAAACGTCCCCTTCTCAAAAAATGAAATGGAAGCTCTTATTACCAATCACTTGAAAGAATATATTTTGACTAGTATGTGATCATACAAATTTTGCAGAGAAACTGCCTACTATTTGATATATTTGGTACATTATTATATCTATTTGGACCTGATAGATATAATGCATGTGTCGCTCATGTGTCACGTAGTCCCATATACATCTTTCTGTGTACAGTGCTTGTAACTTTACCAATTTCTTATCATTTTGATGATTCAAGAACCTTGCAGTACACACCAATACTTATATGCTAGATAATCAACCTTTTCTGATCGATTCCACAACGTTTCTTTCACAATGCAATCGCATGACCATAAGTGGTCTTTATCTTTAAACTATGATGTTCCATAAGCTACATACTCTGCAAATACGTGCAATGGGATGCATGCACTGCACCAAACTTCTGAGGAGACCAAGCAATGAGACTTTCATAATTTCATTGAGGTCTTTGCCAGAAATGTTTCTTGTCATGTTATCAATATGTTTTAATGAAGGTGCAATTCATACTACGGTAATCAGTTGCAAAATCAAGATTTGAATTTATTTATTATATATTTTATATGCATAGCTTATGGACCCTTTCATTTTGTTGAACACATTTTAAACGGACATTGGAAATGATGCATTATTAATTTAAGTCTTTCATGTGAATTGTCACTTACACAACTATTAGTCTGATGCAATTAAATTTTAGGCAACATAGTTCTTCCATTTATATTCAAGCAAACTAACCAAGAACTGTGCTTCTTAGGAATTCCATATGTTCAAGTAAAAGAGATTTTAAACTGTATTCATTTATCAAAAGCTGAAATACTGTTGAGAGTTCTTCCTGTTTCCTTGTTCCCAGTGACTAAACTTGCAATGAAGTAATCAAGTAAACAAACAACAATGTTTGTTTGCATAAATTTTGTTGTTGAAAATATAGTGGAAACTAGAAAGATATGTGTACATGTTATCTCATGTAAAGGGTTGAACCTTGAAAGCATTACTGCGTATTGGCCTACCGGACACTTCAATTGACTTAAATAAATATGGAATTGGATTGCAGTTTTGGAATGTGGTTTAATTCAATTTTTTAAGACAAATTTTCCATGGTTTTTAACCAATTTATTTTATTATTCTCATTATTGTAATGGTTAAAGATTTTGTTAATGTTATAGTTAATATTAATGTTAACATTAATGTCATTGTAAAAACGTAACAGATTTGTTAATGCAGAGTAAATCGCAAGATTGACTCTGATGAGTGCAAGACAAAAAGCAAGAGTAATACGGTCAGTAAATTAACGCTATTCTTTGACTTCCTTACATTTAAGTAACCAACATTGAAGAGGATTTTAGATAGTTCTCTAATTGTTAATCTTTAGATCAGGAGTAGTATTTTCCACAATGTAATGCCAAAAATCTTTTTATGAACCAAAGTATGGATCTTCATAAAATGTACCGGTACTCTGATTCTTCATTTGCGGAAGACTGCATTGCCATTGTGTGTTTACATTGTGATTTAAATATTTAATGAATACGTTAAATTTGTCTTTGCTAAACATTTATGATTATCTCTTTCTCTCTTCAGTCTCCTTTCGAAAAGGGAATTTTCAATCTAGAACTCTTCCTTCCTGAAGAGTACCCGATGGCAGCACCAAAAGTACGCTTTATGACAAAAATATATCATCCAAATGTTGACAAATTGGGACGTATATGCCTTGATATACTCAAAGGTAAGTACATCTACATGTATGATGTAGTATGCATGTGAACTTCTTGTTGTGCATGTACATGTATTTATTATTGCTTCATTTTGATTTTGCCAAAAGCTCCAAGAAGTGTGTGGGAGCTGAGAGCTAAATTGAGTGACCTAAACATACTTCTTCTTCTTTCTCACTCTCTCTCTCTCTCTCTCTCTTTCCCTCTCTCTCTCTCTCTCTCTTTCCCTCTCTCTCTCTCTCTCTCTCTCTCTCTCCCTCTCCTCTATGTTTTCCTCTCTTTCTTTCTCTCTCTTTTAATTCTAATTGGAAAAAAATATATAGAAATTGAACCCTATCTGAACCCACCTTTCCTGTTCTATTGTACTTTGTAGACAATTTTCAAGGAGCTCTTATGAGCAAAAAAAACCCTAATACTTTTATGCCCCTTTTTTGTACTAAGTAAAGTAGAATTCACCAGCATTGTGAATTTTAAGAATTATTGTTAGTGCAAATTTCTTGCAATATTATATTTTTCTTCATTCATGTATCATGAAAGTGCATTTAGACTAGATGATTTGGAAGATGCATAAAAATGATAGTGAATTGTAATCTATGCAAGATTGTATTTCCTTTCAGTAAAAATCAAAAGCAGATGTAGTCTATTGAATAAAAACAAACAGTCATAATTGAGAATCGATTTTGTCTGTCAGCATTAGGATGAAATGTCATGTATCGATGATAACAGTCGATGTAAATATCTTGTCTCCTTACTAACATATAATATTTTCACTTTCTTTTACCAATTAATGCTATTTTTGTGCCTGATATATCATTTTGAAAATTCAAAAATATTTAGACAGCAGCAAAACAAAATAACAATTGAGATATAAAGTAGAAATTAAGTCAACTATAGCACTGTCTTTAATATCAAATAGCTATATTTACCTGTACATAACTTTGAAGAGACACATAATTTCTATAAATGCATGTAAAATCTTGTAATAAAGCGAGTTCTTTTTTCCCCACTCATTACTTTTTTTGGATTGAAGCTCTAGACTCCCAAATTGTTATCATGTGATACATATAAATTGTATGTGTGTCAACAGTCTATCGTGGCAGCCCACTCTTTGTTCTATGCATGCATACATGTAAGTTGTTCAAAGCCAGTAAAGAGTTGATGAAAAAATAGATTCTTGCAAAAATTTGTTTTGAAGTATACTTTCAATGTTATTAGAACTGAACAGTAGATCATTTGAGAAATTGATGTGGCTCTTAAATTTGATACCTATGAAAGGAAAATGGCATTAAAGCTCTAATGTAGTCCAATTGAATTGTAAGCGGTGTACATTGAATGCATAATCTCTTTGTGATGTTTGCAGACAAATGGAGCCCCGCTCTGCAGATTCGAACGGTATTGCTATCAATTCAAGCCCTTCTGAGTGCCCCCAATCCTGATGATCCCTTAGCAAATGATGTTGCAGAGAAGTGGAAAGAAAATGAGGCAGGCGCGATTAAAATGGGTGAGTAGTTAATCCCTGGGCCTTATCGTGTAAAGAGTTGCTATGGATGTAGGTTGATCCTAAGTACTCCAGTCAATTGCAAACTCCTATCATTTGTGATATTGATGTCAAGTTACGTTCAATTTGAATCGATCATAACTCTTTACAAGACGGGGCCAGCTAAGGATTGCAAACTTGGTTTGAAGAAATTCGTTAAAACTTAGATTATTAACCATTGCAGATTTTTTTCTTTTTCGCATCTCATTACATTTTGCAATCAAATTCTATAGGCAGATATAATGTGCTTTGATCTTGAGCATTCAAATTATAAATTGATTGGATTCTCTTTCCCCAAAGTTCTAAATTGTTATTAGAGGGAACACTTGTTACAGGGGAAACTTTATATAATGAGGTCGTTGGGACCAATTTACTTTCCTCTTTATAGCCGATGCATCGTTATATCAGGCCCCACATAAAAAGGCACATGTGGACTCCATGTACATGTATCATAATGATAATACACATGTGCCGGGTTGTTTCTGCTGTAAACTCTTTAAAAAGCTATTAAAACATCAATACATGCAAGTTGATCTTCTGATTTGATTTATTAATAAGCTAAGACGGTAAATTACCGGTGAACAATAGCGGCCTCTCGATTTCAATCATGTTTGCTACTTGAATCTTGTGACCAATAATTGGCCAGCGACCAATAAAAAGGGTTATAATGTCCCGAATACGTCCAATGGAAAAGGAAAAGGAAAAGGTTGCAAGGAATTTTTTTATTTTGAGCGTCCTTGGAAAGAAAAGCCGATCTGGTAAAGTGAGTTTAAAGAAGGGAAAAATAATTTTTTTCTCCCCCTGCTCCTGATTATCGCATTATGCCCCTTATTCATCATTTTTTCTACCTTCCCCTCCTCTCTTTCTCTCTCTCTCTCTCTCTATTTTCTCTAATTCCCCTATTTCCGGTACTCTCTCTTTCATTATTCTTTCCACCACTCTACCTTTGCCCCCCCCCCCTTTACCTCTGTCCATGCCCCTCCCTTTCTTTTCTCCCTCTACAGCTAAAGAATGGACCTTGAAATATGCCTCCGCCAAGAGATAGGGGAGGGGTCTTCAATATTGTTGGGGGAGATGTTTGCCATACATGTACTACAATGCAAGTGGATTTCCTTGGGGTGAAGAGCATGTTGCTTGTATACCACATGGAGTGGAGCAACAAAATAGTGTAATGGTAGTGTACTGAATCTAACAAAGCAGGTATTTTTGAATGATTAACAAAAATAAAACATAAAATACGTAACAAAATTTATAATTTTTTTTTTAAAATGGTCACAGCTTGTTTGACCTTCATTCTTGGAAAGTATAGGCAGGATATTCTAAATTACTAATTTTTACGTAATCCGGTTGTACCAAATAATTTGGGGTATAGATGGTAAGGTTTTTGTTTGGTTGTTGTCTTTTCTTTGCTATCACAGTAAAAAAATTCTGTCAAGTTTGAGAGACACTAGTAAATGAAGGAAGGTTGGACCCCAAACACCGAATGCAGACATAAAGAGCTTTTGATCCAGATATATATACTTAACTTAAACACTATTGCCTGATGGTTTCAAAGTTAACATGAAGTTCTTGATATTTGGTTGTTACATGTAATTACATACTCCAGTGTCTTGACATTTGAAAATGCCATAGGTCTCAATTTTAATCTCGAAGTACATGATGTGCTGTTCAGACAAACATTAAGCATGGAATGCTTCTGACCTAGCTCTGTGATCCTCCCTCTTTTTAATACCATGCCTCTCTGCAACTACAAATAATATATCTGCCCTTTGTTAGAGTCAGAACACTACCATTCATATTGGATCCAGCAGTCATTTTAAAAACTTGCAAAAAAAATGTTGAAAGGAAATTATAGTAGCATCTTTCCACATGTATGGATATAAATCTTCTAGCTGCTAAAACCAGAGGCACCATCTCGTAACACTTTTCCATTTGTTCGGCATTGTGCCTTTAAAGTATAGAAAAACACCAAGCTATAATGCCGGAGGAAGACAAAAAAATTCATGATATGAATATTTTGTTTATCATGGACGTGAACCTACCCAAGGGGAAGCAAATATAAACGTAGAAGTTCCCAGTTATGCTATTTTACACATTCAGATATATGGTTAATATAGCAATTTGTTGATTATCCTTTTATATGCTGTAAGATAATTTCATTTTGATGATGTGTATGTTTCTTTATTGTAGTTATTTGATACTCTTTGAGTGAAGTCAAGGGGGGGGGGGGGGGGGCTCATAACTTGGATAATCTGAAAATTGAAGAAATGTATACCCTTCATATACATGTGGCTGTAGAGTGAGAAACTCACTGGTATTTGAAGTTATCCATTACAAGCAAATGGTACAAACTCCTATCTCTGTATATCACTCCTTTTGGTTAAAATTGTTTTGTTTTATACCTGGATACCAGTGTGGTACCTCATGTACATTGACCTAGTGATTTATTTGTTTTTCTATACAGGACTAAATGTTTCAAAAAAAAGATTGTTTCTGAGCCGATTTATGGCTAGCTCTCATACTCTCAAAGCAAGTTCCTTTCATACTTCGTCTTGAGCAAAGTAGATAAATGCTCTATTCCTAGTGAGTATGTGTTCAAGTTACGCTGAGGATTGTTTTGTTAATGCGGAACTTTTCCCCTTTTCCAGCTATTTACCTCACGCTTGCTAGACATCTATGTTCATTTAAATAGAAGCGAATTTTGACAAATCTGTGCTCTGTTACTTTTAATGAATGTGGAAAATCTGTGATCATTATTCACAGATTTTTCATGTTGATGTACCCGTATCAAGTTTTGTGTGAGGTATGTAACACTTGCTGTGTACAAATCTTCAATAAAATGTACAATTTCTGCTTATATGAATGAAAGCGTATTTATAACTATTGAAAGGTACCTACTTTTAAAGACAAATATTCAAGGTTTCAGATGTGCTGATTTTCTTGAAACTATTAAGCAGATTTTGGGAGATGAATCGACACAAATTCAAAGAAATCGCCACCAGGGTTTGAATACAAATCTTGAAACACTCTTTCATAGTCCTTTATTTCTTCTTCATTTTGTAGCTTTTTTCCATTTCATTCTTATTTAGTTATCCTTCTAGCTTTACTGTACATTATACAAGCATAAGTATAGACAGAGAGAGAGAAAGATGAACGCAATATTGTCCGGCTGCTGTATTAGTATTACAAATCTGGACATTGTATATGACCATCAGCGTTGTGTATGGTTTCGTTATACTTCTTGGAATATGGATGTAAATTATTTTTGTGCTCGGAACATCATTTTTACATTGTAGGCATCATATTTGTTACTCTTTACAGTCAAGAAGAAATCTTTTTAGAATGCTAACACATTGCTCATGCTGAACAAGTTCTGTAATTTTGTTCATCTCTTCGTATGTGTCAGAAATACAGTAATATTGTTTAGCAAGAGACCATTTCTAACCCAAACCTATCGTTTTGATTCTCAAACTATAATTAAAATGTAAGTATGTCTATGAAAGATCGTCTCCAGACTAGTTTATTTTTTAAAATAATATTGATGTTACTTTCCATCTCTCTCTTCCCCTATCTATATCTCTCTTCCTCTATCTATATCTCTCTTCCTCTCTCTCTCTCTCTTCTCCTAGCTATCTATCTCTTCCTCTCTCCCTCAATCTGTTCATCTTCACATACACTCTACCATTCATCTTTGGCCTTCCATCCGTTTTTTCCTTCTATTTGACAAAGGTACACATTAACCAATAAATAGCAGAGCAGAGCTTGAGCTTGTAAGTTCATAATTTATATTCTCTCTTAGATTTAGCATAATAATGTACATGGCACATACAACAACTTTGCAACAGATATGAAAATAATGTACCACGTGTAACATCTTACACACAAAACTTTTAACAAAGTAGAATTACCAAGAATCATTGGTCACATCTTTGTGCACACTATTTGTGACTGTACAATTACCACATTCAAAACAAATCAGTGAGTATGGGTGAGACCCTATTCAATGTACATTCACAAGATATGATTTTTTTTAAACAAAAGCAAACTGTGATGGACACGTAAAACTGTTCTTTAAGGCCAGAGGGAAAAAAAAAGGATGGGAGAAATAGAGAAAGTGGCACACACAAGTATTAAAACACACAGTGTTGTTCTTCATTTCTGATCAGTGCACACATTTGACAGAAAACCACAATAGAATATGAAGGACATGGTTGAAGGTTACGCATGCAACATGTTTACTTTCTTTTATCAGAACAATATCGAAAGAAAAACCAAGAATGCTTTACTTCTCAACAAACGACAAAAGATCCAAGCATGCTTAAAATTTTCGAGTATAAATCAAATTTAGAGGGGAAAGTAAATACATGTATTGACTTTAACTGGTCATAGACAAGATAACCATCTGTTGGGGGAGGGGGGGGGGGTAGTTTTGAATGTGCACATTAAAAACCACATTGTGAAACTAAAACAAAAGACAATTCCAGGAGGGAATGAAAAGTACTAGTGTATACTACACACATCCAACTTCCTTTACAGTTTAGGTAAATACAAAATATTTGAAAAAAAATCCCTTCTTTAGGCATGGAGTGCTCCTGATTTAAAAATTGTAGTCACTACACTTGATGATTTGAGGTATGATTAGAGTTGTGAGTGTATTATCTCACAGGAAGAGAGCAATGAACCTGAGTTAGTTATCACATTGAATGTAACATAGTGCTGGTCAAAGCCATAACGTCGGCTTTCAAGGACAAGGACTGAGCTGTGACTTGTAAATCAGAAAGCTTTGACTCGTAATTAGAAAGAAGTGATGCAGTGAAACAAGATTTTGAATTGTGCATGTAGGTTTATGGTATAACGAGTCACTGGTATTAAAACCTTTTTTTTCTTTGTGGTGGGGTTGAGGAGAGGAATATGGTCTACTCTTATGGTGTATCCGTAAATTAAACTTTCATAATTTGTTGATTCATGTTAAAGTGTAGAACATAAATCCTGTTAACATCACTCTAGAATAACTTTTAAGAATCATATCGGCTATCAATCTTATGGATTAAGTTGTGTTGCCAGATGGATAAACGAAACCAATCTCGGCCGTTGAATGACAAAATTTTTTCTGAAACTTGGCATACAGATAGAGTAGCTCAGAAGGTATAGGTACACAAAGATTCATAACTATGATTCAAATGGTTTACCTATTTATCTGCAAGATAACAATTCTGCATCGTGTACAATACATAAAAGGTAAATGTTAATTTCGGCCACACGCAGCACATCAATTTTTTGACGCTTTGGTCAAAATTTTATAAATTTGTAAGAAAAAAGATCAGTAAAACTCTAGACGAAGTCATGAAAAAATAGCCTTTGCAGCATGCTCCCCCCCCCCTTAGAGTTAAAATAAATCACAAAAAGAGAATAATGAAATGCTTTAATATGGATTTACATGTATAGAAGCATAACGAAAATCCATTTTGGCAGAGAGGGCTGCACACTTTATATGTTAAAGACACTAACCTCATATCCCATGTTAAACAATTTCCTAAGGTATTCATTCTCTCAAACAAAGTGTAAAGTTAACTGCTAGAAAAAGACACTCTAATGTATACTGCTATACTGAAAGAAAATTAATAAGTACAATAGTCGATGCAAACCGTCTAGGTAAATGTACAATAAAACCTTTGGTCAACCCATGTTAACCCTTATATAAAGTTCTCATAAGGCACAGATAAAGCAAATATATAGTGCTATCAATTGAATGATACAATTACTCATAATATATGAGTAATATGTGACATGTATATCTACATTTACAAAAAAAAAAGCTTTTCATCCCAGAAATGTCCAAAATGATATGAAGCATGATATATATATTTTTGATTTAAGATAAAGATTAAAATCTACAACTTTGTATTACATGTTCCTTATACATTCAAACCTGTCTATAAAGACCAACTAAGGGTGGCCATTGTAGACAAGTGGCCTTTTTAGACAGGTTCTTCAAAAAAAAATTCCTTCTACGGAGGCAATATGGGTGATCACTATAGACAGGTGGTTCTTACAAGAGAGGCGGTCACCGAGGCAGGTTTTACAGTATTTTCATGATCTTCAGAACTGGCTTCATATCACTAACAATAAGGCCCTTTTCATTGCATGATTTAAGCACTCACCAACTGCAAGTGAACTATGAGGGCATTGTGTCTACATAACTTTAAGAAAGTCTCTGTGCACCTCGACTCATTTCTTCTCAGTTGAAATCCCTTTCAAATAAATAGGTGATAACTGGTTGTTTTTTAAAGCTGTCTAGTTGTCTAGTAACATCACACCATTTTTCCCACTCGACAAAAATAGTGATAAGCTGCAAAGTGCTGTGTAATATTATGATGTATCTCTTCTCTGTCTCTTTGAAATGGAATGTTGTTTCGTTCTCAACTGAGATTCATCCAAACGAAGTCAAGGAACAAAAGGACATCACTGGGTTACCAGGATCCAAGTGTATAGCGAAAGTTATCCTCGTCATCATCATCATCGTCATCATTACCAAAGTCAGGTCCACTAAAATCTAGAGATATTTACCAAAAAAGAAACAAATTACACTAGTATTAGCATGCAGTTCCCTTAATCTTTTGAGCAAGGGTTACATTAGAAGAAGTAAAATTGTTAAAACAGCAAAATTATAAAATCATATCATACAATTATTAAACTACTTAAAGACCCTGTCGGAAGTGGAAAAATGAAATAGATGGATTATATATCAACGGAAAGCTTATAAGCCATAGATTACAATAATATACAGAAAGGGAATATACATCTTTATTCCTTTATATTTGTATTCTACGTTCATTCGCCTTTCCAATAATATAAAATTGATTTTTGTTGGATAGGGTCTTTAAATATTAATGGTCAACCTTGCTGCTTTTTTATCAGTAAAATGTTAAACTCCTAACGTTTCATTAGAAAGAATTCCAACACATCTACCTCTACATACAGTGTACTTTGAACATCAGTTAACGTCTCTCTCTCTAAAGGAATCACAAAATATATATCCCCAAAATACAACTTTAAAATAGTTATATGAAAGGTAAGATGGTACAAAAGACAATTTGATATGCACATAAGCAGCATAAATTTTAATAATGCTGACAATGTATATATGTATATGACCCATCTGATGTGATAACATGTTCATACCTGAATCTTCACGAAAGAGGAAACTGTCAGGTATATTTATTGAACTGTCAGACCCAAGTAAGCTCCCGCTTCCTTGTGAGAGCACGCTGATATCATCATCATCATCGTCATCGTCATCATTGTCGCCAAGGTCATCATCATTATCATCACCACCTCCACCCCCATTACCAGCCAGGTCACCGATCAGGTCATCAAGGTCATCCATGCTGTCATCATCATCATCATCGGATCCATCATCATCACCCTCCGTCTAGGCGAGAAAAGGGACAAGAAAATTGGAATGGCAAATCAGGAATAAGGTAATTTGTCATAGTAGAGCATGTAATGTATTTATTCACAATGCAATACAAAAAATATGGTCTATTAAAAACACTTGGGTTGATGGTTCATTTTACCTGACTGCTAAGAAAGCATTTGTATACTTGTAAGTAAGCTGCTGTAACAAATGCCGGAACAAATAAGTTTTGCCAGTACATGTATTACTAAATATTAGTATTGAAATGAATACTTAGGAAACGTACAACCGAGTACCTGATATCCTTAGGGCTAGTTACTTTGGGTGGTTCAGCTATAGAGTGGTGAAGTGTGATGTCATCAAAAATATATTTTTAGAATTTCTCAATTTTTTCTTCATTTTCTGAAAGAGCATCAAAAATAATGTCAGAATGTCGAAAACCAATTGAATGTATTAAGTATTGGTTGAGATATGACCATCTGAATAAATATATGTCCTATGGGAACTCAGTGTTATAGTGCTCTGGTTCATAACATTAGGTAATGATGTCAAAGCGCAATGAGCATCACTGCATATGAATGCTATATAGTCATTATTGTTATTATAACTGTGGAACAAGAATGACTGATCATCTTACCTGGTCTTCCTCGTCATCATCTTCACCGTCTGCCTTGCGAGGGCGTCCTACTTCATACATTCTGCAAATGCTTTCCACATCCAGGCTATCTGCACCTCCTTGTTGCTGTCAATCAAAGGAATACAAATAGATCATTTTAGGTCATCTGTGAAGGTGGAAGTGTCGTGGTCCAGTGGATAATCACCCGACCTTGGATCACATGGCTCCCGGTTCAAGTCCCATCACAGGACATTAATCTACATTTGCCACACTCAACCCAGGTGAGGTACATGGGCATCTGGCAAGAATTAATTACTTGATATGCTACAGCGCCATAATGGCAGCCATGCTAAAGCCCTAGTAATAACTGGAGCGCCGTGAGTGTCAAGAATGGTAGACATGACGAGCAATTTACAAAAACCCTCTATTATTATTATTACCATCGTCATCACTATCATCATCAGTATCATCATCATCATCATCGCCATTTTCATCTTTATCAACATCATTGTTATTGTTATCAATATTAGTAGCAGTAGTAGTAGTAGTAGTAGTAGTAGTATCATCTTAAGCTCATCAATCTTCATACTTTCAAAATAAGGCATACAAAATTTAAATAAACTACAAATTAAACTTTGCAAATCTTTAAAAAAATATTTTCAGTATTATGCAGGGGTGATAGTGAGCACTAAAAAAAAAAATAGGTATTTTGTTTTTCCCTCAACCACGCCCCCCTTGAGTAAAAAAAAAAAGAAGAGTATTCGCACGGAAAAAATGGCATCTAACAATATTCCCCCCTTTCGAGTAAGAAAATCGGGAAAGAATTGGGAAAATTGGGAAAGAATTGGGAAAATTGGGAAAAAAATAAGGCAAAATAGGGAAGAATAAAGAAAATAAGGGGGAAATCCAGAAAATCAGGATAAAATAGGGAGGAAAAAATATCTGAAAAAAAAAAAGAAAAAAAAAAATTCGGATTTTTTTTTTTTTTTTTTTAATCGGGAAGAAAAAAAAAAATCAGGAAAAAATTAAAAAATCGGGAAACCGATTTAATTCGGGTTTTTATCAGGCCTGATTATGATAAGCACAGAATTCTAGTCATTATGGCGTAAATAAATAAAGAAAGCCCACAAAATTATTTAAACAATGAGAACATTTCAGCCATATAGCCTACTTGTGAGGCTCATAGATATACTTACTTCAACCAAAGCTAGATATTTATCCTGAGGGTCTGTGGCGAGATCAAAGATGTTCCTCTTCACATCGATAGTGGCTACACAAAAGAAAGAAAAAAAATCAAAGTATGAAAATACAAATATTTTTTTCTTGATTCTTTTGCTGCTACAACTAAAACAATTCAAAGATCAGTATCTAATTTCTGGAAGTAATTGTGATCATTTATTCAAAACCAATGATCTATTGAATAATGATTATCGGTTACATGTTTAATTATGTTCTCTTGAATAAATCATCTATGTTTCAGTGCTACTACTGCTTATTATTTCAAATGAGAGCTTCACTAAATGATGGTGATAATAATAATAATAATGATAAGATATTTCTATACCGCAAATTGCATAATGCCTCTAAGTGGTTTAGAAGGAAAATAGTTGATTACTAAAGGAAACAGAATTTGTATTATGATAGTCATAGATACCGATAGGTTTGTAATCCGTAGCATCAAACGTCCTGATCGATGATCCAAATGGACTCTTCATCCTCTCCTCCACTAGCTCATCATCACTATCAGATTGGAAGATAACTGAGAGAAAACATACAGGATTATGTAAACTAGGTTAACAAAGAACCATGAAACACGTTATACAGGTAATCAAACAATACATATTCATGCTATTAAATATGGTACGCATATAATTAATGACTTCATATAAATATATACATATGTTATATTAGTATGACATGCTAACATAGACATCTTTCAAATTACAGCAATAATCACGTCTAAAGGTAAAAATTCAACTGATTAAACTGGTACAAATGGGTAATTTGACAGTTTTAGGATTGTATATATATATATATATATATATACAAACATGTACCGCATGGTCTATCCACTCCTCTTTTATGACCAACAGCATGTATTAAAAGTCAAATATACATCTGCAACAGCAACAGTGGAGAAAATATGTGAAAATAGAACTTGTCTTGTTAAATTAGATTGAAATAGGATTAGCATAAATGATTTGATTTAATTTGATTTGATTCGGTTCATTGAAATAAAAGAACATGCAGCTGGGAAGCTGAAATAATTCAATTTACAAAGTCAATATACAACACAATAAACAAACAAAATATGAATGACTAAAACGTACGACTATAAATTATGCAAAATGAGAATCAAATATTACATCAAAATCTAAATATATTACAAACATTAAATCAAAATCTAAATATATTACGAATATTACATCAAAATCTAGATATATTACAAATATTACGTTAAAATTCAAATATATTACAAATATTAAAAACCTTCTGTGTCATCAAAAAAAAAGGGAGGAGAGAGAGAGAGAAAGAGAAAGAGAAAGACGGAACTAGAATGTATTGTGTGAAGAAAGAAGAAAGAGGGAAAAGGTGATAATAGCTGAGGAAAGGGGTAAGAAAAGAGAAAGAAAAAAGAAAAAGATGAGGACCCATGAGAAGGGAAAGGAGAAGGGGTTTCACACAAAGCATGAGTAACATGATAAAGCACGTAATGTAACAACCTAAAAGTACAAGGATAATATTATCAAAAAGATATTGCACAAGTTTAAGTAATATGAGTATAATACATTGAAGAACAATAAAATCAAAGTTATTAGAGGAAAGGTGCAATATGTCAACAACGTGTTAAAGAGAATAATTATACAAGTAAAGAATTGAGAATACACCATAAGGCAATACACTTGCATGTAAACGGATAGTGATACACAGTACTCACATGAATCAATAAAAGCAGATAAAAAAGATGACACAGAACGTTTCAGATAAAAATCGATGTATTTCAAAGAAAAATGAAAATAAGTCCAAACATATAAGAGCATTAAAAAAAGACAGGCAGCAGCTATAACAGCGCCCTCAATCCAAATGAGATAAGTAAAGAGAGCCATTCGGTCTGCCATTCCATATATCGCACGAGTACCATCAAATTTGTTTGAATGCATTCAATTTGTTTGAATACATTCAATTTGTTTGAATACATTCAATATGTTTGAATACATACAATTTGTGTGAATACATTTAACTTGTTTAAATACATCCAATCTGTTTGAATACATTCAATTTGTTTTAATACATTCAATATGTTTGAATTCTTTTCAACCATGCTTCCTAACTCACCTCCATAGATGACAGTGCCTAAGCTGTTGAAGACAATACGACACTGGTCTAGAGCGGGTACTGTATGGAGCAAATGGAATGTCCTTATGTCCCACTGAGGTTGAATACGTTGGTTAAGGAAAACAAAACCTACTCCATAAAATGTATTTCAAATTCAGATCCTTACAGATTCAAAAGCTGTAGATAAAGGGTATCACAGAACTTAGAGGATATAAGATAGAGGCTTAAGACGTAATCCTTTCTGCAGCTCGGTGCTGTCAGATCACAGGAGATACATGTACGTTTCATTGTAAGTGAAATTAAACTCAACTCACCGGAAGCCCCCATGTCAAATGGATTTTATAAACTCATCCTCCTGTATTTTGCTGCTCTTAAACCATAGTAGATAACTTTCATTATTTTCATAAATTTCCTCAATCTGAGTCTCTGAAGAGGCAGCAACAAGAAATGCAGATGTGTAAAAAAAAAAAAAAAATGCAATCCCTGACAATGTTATCCTCAATCCTTGTTTCAACACTAGCCTAAAATACAATGTTATCCATTGACTCCTGGGGGGTGTTTCACAAAGATCCTAAGTTGAACTTAACAATTATGGAAAGCCGTTAGCATCTTTGAAAAAAAATTGTAAAAGTTATTTTAAAAGGCATAAAATGTTGATTCAAATCATACATATTTTCTATTATCATGGGAGATTTCATGTTCTTGATAGGGAATTTATAAGAAGTCTAAAATACTTGAATTTTCGCTTTTGAATAAGGCTACAAATGGCTCTCCATAACTTTTAAGTCCAACGTAAAGTTAAGTTCGACTTAAACTTAAGATCTTTGTGAAACACCCCTCAGCCATGGCAGAGTTCTTTAAAGGATACAATCTCTGAGTTGATGATGACTTCCAGGCCGGATGGATGGAAGAGCCCACCGATCTTGTTCTGGAACTGATCAAACTTGTAGATGTGCTTGGCCGACCGGACGTCCCACAGCACACCGTCGTTCAGCACCAGCTCGTCCGTGGGGTCAAAGGTTGCACAGTTATTGGTGTAGTTGTTGCTCAGCTGGCCATCTTGCAGGGTGAGGATGAGCTTACCAGTAGCCACATCGTATATCTAGCAATTGAAAAGAAAGATTATTATCATCAACACAAGATCCCTTTGCCAGCAAAGTATTCCACTTCTCACAAGGTATAAAGCCATAAAATTCAATTATATCATTGATATATCATTAAAATGACTTGTAGACCTTTTTTTGAAATCCATATAAACACATAACCTTTGAGATGGTTGATTAAACCAATGAATACCAAAAACTAGATATCTTCAGCTGAAAGCTATAGAAATCATTTGCTAAATTATAGTCAAATCGTATCCAATGGATTAATGAGATGACATACGATCCGGAAGAAGATTTAAGAGGTACATATCAATTAAATGCAATTCAATCCTTTCCCCAATTTACTGACAAAAACAAAAATAGCATTTCTAATTTTCCTTACATGAGCTCTGTCATCTTTAGTACCGATGATACGATCTTGTGAAGCCCTGCTGAACTCTACATGGACATCATCATTGAAGGAAAACCTGAAATATAAATACAATAGTAATAAAGCATAATATCTTCACAATTCTCTTGGTGAAACATATACATTCCTCTATTTCTAATACAATGCATGACATATACACAAGTATCATGTCAACAGAATTTCTTAAATATTTAAAGAAAATGATACCTGTACACAACACCAGCACTAATGAAAACTTGAAACTTGGGATGTTTCAAAGACTCAATTTATCCTGAGAGATCAGGGCCTTATTTCACAATACTTGTCATCAGTGACAAATGACATCTTTTGTTATAAGCTACTGATATCCTTGCTTCTGATTGGTTATCGGCGGATTTGTCACTGATTCTTGTCATTTGTCATTGAAAAAAGGCTTTTTGAAACGGGTCCCTGGAGCAACTTACTTCCTATCAAACGATGGCTCTGTTCCCCAAAGAGCAGACATGGGATGACTCCACGTACTGGATGTCAGGACAAGACGACCATCCTACCATGACAAGAAACAAACAAGGAAAAATCAACTTTGGTAAGAGATTTGATTTGATTTGATCACCCCCAAAAAAAATGTGTTGTAGAGTCAAAGCTGGTTTAGTGACCACCTGTCTACAAAGACCACATGTTTTGTTTCCCTTAAAAATGGTTTCTCATTAAAACATGTACTAAAGGAACCTGTCTACAAAGACCAATTTTTGGGTTTCCCTTGAGCAGTCGCAATATACAGGTTTAACTGTACCTTGCTTCATGATGACCCTTGAATATGACCTGTCACTCTTATTAAGTATTATTATTACATCTGAATCATTCTAATGTTTACTGTTTCATCATATTACCTGAAATCGTATCAAGACTTTTCTCGAAACCATTTAACAGTTGGGCATCCCAAGACTCTTGAAGTTGTATGTACTTCCACCTCAGAATATGATAACATTATGTCTTTAATAGGGGCATATATTGACCCCCAAAAATGTACTAATAATATACATGGCATTCAATAAGGAAACAAAACTACAGGTTTACTTACTCTCGATGGCTCCACTAATCTGATTGGCGAGTCATGGCAAACGTATGACGTCTCTTCCTGTACAGAGAATGTATCAACAACAAAAATTGTTTAAAAATAGCACTAGCA
The DNA here is from genome assembly GCF_000002235.5 of Strongylocentrotus purpuratus. Taxonomy (NCBI): domain Eukaryota; kingdom Metazoa; phylum Echinodermata; class Echinoidea; order Camarodonta; family Strongylocentrotidae; genus Strongylocentrotus; species Strongylocentrotus purpuratus. The sequence continues at coordinate 22,036,852 of NW_022145612.1, forward strand.
TTACACTTTTGGAATGACGACATTTTGAGAAAAAAAAACACTGATGGAATTTAATATTTAAGTGCAGGTTTAAAATATAGAAAAGACAATGAAAGAGTGAAACGAAGACACAAAGACACACGATATTCCCTTACATTTCCTGAGTATAAGTTGTATGTCTTGAGTTCTCCTGCATAGTTCCCTAGCCATAAGAACTGGTCTCTGGGCTGTGTAAAGAAAGAAACAGAGAGGTAATAGAATAATTTGCTGAAAAATATATGAATTGATGTTCTAATAAACTTTACAGATGCTCATCTAAAATAAGCAAAGAACAGGATTAATGTCGGTTGTAAAAACAAAGGCCTCACGTAATTTAAAAAGAAAGAACAAATCAATGCTGTAATTTGCCTTTTAGTAAACTTTGAATATCATCCACACATTTTATCTCAATAAAATACATTTCATTACAATCTTGAGAGTTGCAGAAAATTTAAATTTGTTGCAAATTATGCAAAATTGTAGACATCTTTCAAAGCTTAATATCTCCAACACCCTACTAAACTTGTTTAGATTAAATTGATATATACACAGGGTCTAGTCGTGTATATAAATGCTGCATTATGTCTAAAAAAATAACTTACATTTGCGTGTTTGCTGAAAGAGCAACATGTGAACCAGCTATCATCTTCTGTATCACGGAATGTCTGCATCGGATGAAACCTACAAGAGACCAAACAAAGATATATATCTTTCCTATGGGAATTCTTTTTCTTTCCTCTCTTCAAATTCAAGAAGCTTGTTCCATCACAAATATATATAACTTGAACATATTCAATAACAAAACAATTAATGAAGTTTTAGATATAAAACAGGAATAATAACTGCCTTGAAATTATGGAACACCACCCACATACAAAAGTGTTACAACAATGATTTGGGATGCTGCTGTCTGAGGACTCTGAGACAGAAGAAGATTATAATGCAATCATTATGATCTTGATAATCATATCAATGGCACTAGCTTTACATCACATCATCCAACCATTGATACCTACCTGCTATACACAAAATGCCTTGAACACCTGGCTCCATCCCTTCCACCGTGTGCTGGGTATATCTAATATTAAAACAAGAATATGACAATGAAGTGATAACGTAAGCAGTCTTGAATCTTATCACTCTTGAGGCTGATCATTCTCCTGATGGAAGACAGGATACAACTATCAAGCTCAATAGAGCCTGAATTATTTTTAAAATAGGACCTCTGGCACTCTAAAGGCTTGTTCAGATGTGAAGTGGTAAACAGTAGATTTTTTTTCTTCGTCAAAACGTGTAAATGAATGGTAACTACATGCAAGAAAGGTACTTCATGTATTAACAGAGCTCTGTGACAACAGTATTAAAGGGATCCGGTAACTTTGTCTCAGATTCTGAAACAAAATCCTGGATTTAGCTCATGCTGCAATGATAATCATAAACCTTTAGGTGAGTCAGGAACCCCATGACTTTCGCAAACCGATCGCCTGTCTGATTATCAAGATATTTATGATTGGAATTACAAATTTTGAAAACCGTTTGCCAAACAGTTTTCATAACACTACAGTCTATTGGGGAAAACGAGTATGGTAAAACTGGTCACTCAAATATTTTATATTTTTAATTTTTTGAGGCACTTCTTGATCATTTTGAAGCGCGATTTTTTTAGGGCTTCAATATTACACCATTTCACCGACACTGATAACACGTAGGGCCGTGCATCTCAGATTTAACATTGTTAAACGATGCCTTCAAGACAATATTTTCAATACAACTAATACAGTCGCTTGATTTTTCTTCAGTGAATATTATATTAACGTCAGGACATTTTTAGAGATTCATCATTAGGACCATCTTACTTACCGATCTCCTGAATAACCTAGAGGTAGCATTGATAGGTGCATTCTGTCTAAACTTGGGCTCTGGGCACTGGTGAGGTCTGCAGGGAATAAAAGGTTGTATGCATTTGATTATAAGCATTTAGAATACATTATTTAAAAGGAAAATGTCAGATCCTTATCACTAATCATCTCTGATAGGTGAGAAATTAAAGAAAACTAAGAAAGTATCAAACTCTAAAATACCTTAAAACACATCAATTAGCCCACGATATATCATAACAGAATTCACTCAAAGAGTAAACAGGATGAGTAGCTAGCATCATACAATCACCCTGAGTAATTAATAAGGTCTCCAAAAGGCATTTGACTGTGGTTGGGAGAAAACAAGACTTGGTTTAAAGGATGTATATTTAGATATATCTTCATTACTTCAGAACTTGTACAGTATATTTATTCAACCCTGACAACATTGCTAGACTGAAACGACATGGACACGTTGCGTCACAATTGCCTTTTTTTTAAGTAAAGAGACAAGTCAGACATTTCTACCCTGTTCTTAAAAATGAAGATTTATGAATTTAACTCAAGGTTGAGGTAAAGGATGAAAAGAACTAAATGTACTACTTTACGTCCTATCTGAGGGACTGGGTGAACAACACTACTTACTCTAGGAGAGAGAATGATGGACAGGCTACAACAGGGTTGCTACAGTGCGCATGCTGTTCTCTGAGGTACTGTGATACAATGATATCAAGGCTTGGCGGTGACTTGCATGGCCGTGATGATGCAATATTTCCTAACGATGCGGCCCGTTTTGATTGGCCGAGAGGGGTCAGGTGACTGTGGCTTGATTTCTCCCTGATGACTCGTCTCCTGGGTGCATTCTACAATGTGACAGAGATAGATTAAAAAAGTAATTAAATTGCTGCTCATGACTTCAACCTCACTTCATCAGGCTAATAATATATTGTAAGAATTCCGTTTACTCCACAAACACAAATTCCATTCACGGATAATGGAATCTTCAGTGATAGAGGCATATGGAGAACAAAAAAAAAAGAGAGAAATTGAGAAGAACAGAAATGGCATGGACAGTAGATTCAATGTCTTAATATTTCATGTGCTTCTTGATTACAACATAAAACTTGAGCATTTGGTTCCCAATTTAGTTTTAATCTACATGTTATCATATTACAATACAAGAGCACTGGCACTACATACAAAACATGTGATGTTCTGAAGGGGCAACTAGCTAGCACCAATTATCTATAAATCTGTACACGAATGTGATGAAACATTCACCCTGGCACTTGAAGGTGAGGCTCTTGAGTCTGGACCAAACACTATCCTAGGAGGAGGCAACGATGCGGTACTGGTATTGGTAGGAGTCCCCGAGGAGGTTGATGGTTGGTTGACTGGATCTGACTGGCTGGATGATGATGACGCGGCTGCTGAGCCGTGAGCAAGGTGTGTGTTTCTCAATGATCGAGACTAGAACAAAACAACACAATGAATTTTCAGATGATGGCTTCAAGCTCTAACAGAAGAGTACGGATGCCTTCTTGATGTCGAGTTTTCTGTTCTTTTCTTTGATTCTAGTATTTGGTGGTATAGTAACAGTTTGTTCATTTTGTGTAATATAACCTGTAATTCATTATTCGTTTTGAAGACAGTGAATTACTTGACTTTCCACCACAGCTTTCATTAGGGGTAAATTGTGCAGCATATATAAAGGTTCTTCCATCAATGTTCGCAAGGGGGGGGGGGATCCAATTAATAATAAACATTGTCATACATACTTGATGCAAATTGGAAGACTGCCTTGTTATTGTGGATGGACACTTTTGTTCAAATAGGCCTTTCTAAAACCAAAATGATGGTGGATGATACAACTTGGGACTCAATGCTATCAAGACTATCCAAGGGAGGGGGTCACAGAGCACCTACATACTGACATGGCTTTAGATATTAAGGAAATTCTTTTAGAGCTGATGAAATGGTAGAACTAGTTAAACAACAGACTTACTGTACTGGTAGGAGTTAATTGCAATGACGATACCGCTGAGGATGTAGAATGATTGGCTAAACGAAGACCAGCTTCCCTCTCAAGAATTTTGGCTGTCTCTCCAAGACCTGCAATGAAATAATTAGCAGAGAACATATGATCAAGTTTACGTTTAATGTAAAGGTTCATGTATTTACAAAGATACAAATACATGAACAAATACATGAACAGTTACGCTTTTTATCATGTAACCTGTGCTGTTCAAATATTTAGCGTGAACAAGGCTGGTAGAGCACCATAGAGAATGATCAAATCACACAAAAACACCCACAACACAGACTCTCATAGACACACACACACAGAGCATTTGTAAAGCATATGTTGTGAATGCTCTGCTGAATTCTGCTACAAAATAATCATTTTTTTGGTCATGTGCACTCAGCAAAAATGGCAACATATGCCCCATCAATATTTCTGTATTTTTCTGAACATTTACAAGCTATTATTGGGTGGGGCGAAATGGTGGACCCTGAAAAGTAAGAATTTCAGGGGTCATCCCATGGTCTAAAAGGGCCATGAGGTCATAACCTTGGACCTCGTACTGTTACAAGTTATGGGGGTCGAGCTCAGTAATTGCCCCTATTCTTTGGAACAAATTAACAGCACATATTCATAATACTCATTCCCTCGACCAAATAAAGATCTTGCTGAAAATGCACCCTTTTAATTCATGAATGATATTCTACACAGGCTCAGTTGTGAGTCGGACAAAGGAGGTGAACACCATCTTAGTCCTGGTATCTCATTTTTAAAACAGTTGTTTCTAAGTGCATCATTGTCTGTCTACAAATTACCAACCAAAACCTATATTGAACACACAAATTATAAATCTGTTCTTTTTTCCAAAAATCATGTATAAAGTAATAAAAATGAGATACCAGGACTAAGAAGGTGTTATTATTTTATACATGATTTTTGGAAAAAAGAACAGATTTATAATTTGTGTGTTCAATATAGGTTTTGGTTGGTAATTTGTAGACAGACAATGATGCACTTAGAAACAACTGTTTTAAGCGCCTAAAAAATGTTGTGTATTATTATTATCATTATATTTTACCTTGTCCCCTTAGATGATTATGAATGAGCTGCAGTAATTCCTTGCTGTCATATCTAATCTTGGTTTGTGCTACAATGTTAGCCTTATGAATCTTGGACAGTGTAGCATCAGCTCCTAGAGACATTGCCTTTCCAGTCACTCTCTCTGTCCGGGGGAAACACATTCAAAACGAGGTTGCAGTGAGAAGTGAACAAAATCCCAAGGTACAAGCAATGGACGTTTATTCTGTAATATAATCTGTTTGGAACCATAAGGGTGGAAACTTGTGTACTGTAAGATAGAGTCAAATCCCAAGTGACTTGTCCCATTTGCATCAAACATCAAATTCTGTAGAAATTTGCAGAAATTACAAATATGTCACATAATAATTATATGTCCTATCTGTAAAATTTAAACGTTAGCAGTGTCCTATTATTCAAATTATGCAAGGAAACCTGTTTCCTTTCTAGACTTCACTGTCAAACACTATCGAGTGACTGACTGACTTTTTTCCTTCTTTGGTAATAACATACATAAAATGAGCTGTAAAGGTACATGAGCATTTGTCTACATCAATAACCCACTTCTTGTTATTGCCGAAATAAAACTGATTGAATCTTTGCGCAGCACAACACGTACGGCCAATCGGTACAAGGGTCTGAAAATTAGACTGTTACTAATTTGATTGCAATCACTAAAGTCCATTCAACAACTAATGCTCGTTATTTCTCAACTAAAAGACATTTTCAAGCCCTTTAGTTTTGAGGGAAGTTCTAAATTAGTATTATCTTTCAAATGCTGTAAGAATTTAACCTTTTCATTTTTGGGTCCTGCAAATGGGACATAGTACCTTTAACTAAAAAAATGTACATGAAAAGACCAATATGTCCAGAATAAAAAAATTGACAATTTTAATATAAAAATCACTGTCAGAGTTGGATAATTTCAGGACTATTACTGAAGTTTTTCACTTACCAATTAGCTCTGAAGCACACTTGCAGAACTTGAGATGCTCAGTTCGTTTGTCTTGCAGTACAGGTTCCCTCATAAGAGCTGATGATAATAAACATAAACATCAAGATGAATAAACATGAAATATGTGATAACTATCTCCAGAAACATATCTAAGAACCACTTTCTATCACAATAAAAAGTCGAATATCAGTTATTTGTTGTCATTTCTAGCTTTCCTGTCTCCAAATTTCATCTAAATATCTTTACCATCATTTCTTGGGTAGAAAATCAATCTCTTAACTTTAATCCTAATCCCCACTTCTCAATCTTTAGAGCAATTGCATTTCAGATGCACTGACATGTTTTACAGAGGCATGATGTCCTTTGGCAAGACATTGATCTATATTTGCCACACTCCACCCAGGTGAAGTAAATGGGGACCGGTGGGAAGGAATTCCTTGAATGCTGTGTGCACCGAAATCGGTAGGCTAGCAGAGCCGGGTAATATTGGAGCGTTTTGAGCACCCTGCAGGGTGGATATGTGCGCTATATAAACATCCAATATTATTATTATTATTATTATTATGATATCCTTGCTAAAGTCTTGCGATACACCTTGCTTTTCATGACTGATATAAAAAGAAGTCATATTTACTCTGCAGTCCACTTCTAGAAAAGATGGGTAGCTTGCTGATGATCTGTCTGACGACCTCTGACCTTGCTAGGCCACACAGAGCCTTGCAGGACAGGGCTCGGATGCTGTCCGCTTCAGTGATGGGCGTCTTCACTGTCAGTAAGTTGAGGAGAGTCTGAAGGGTGTGAGAGAGAAAGAGATATACATATATAAAGAAATAAAGAGAGACAGAGAAAAACAATAACATATTTCATTATCTTCTGATACATGACTTACAGCATTTGCATACATCCTAAAAACTGAGAAAAGTTTGTGTTTGCAAAGTATAGAGAATAGATTATATTGTGTTCAATATTGTACATTAAAGCTTATCTGTACTACTTTATGGGAGGGATTAGACCGCCCTGCAAGGTCACTGGACATGTGGTTATCTCATCAACTCAGCTCTCAATTAACATAAGAAAAAGAGGATCATGGGGGACCACTGGTCACCGATAAGGCATTGTTTTCTATATAGAGGGAGCAAGTAGCTACAAGTAGGACAGTGTGGCTTTAAGGGGATTTTTTTTTCAGTGGCATATTTCCACGTACACATACACATACATCTGCTGAACTTATCATTCACACTTCTTCCATTCCCTAAATTATCAGTCCCCAGAGCTTAAGAACATTTCTCTATTTTCATTTATTTGAATGAATGTTAACTATCATTTTGCTTTTCCTTGACAAACCTTGGAACCTTACCTTGATACCGTTGTTAGTACGGACGGTCTCCCACATCTTCTCAATGATGTCCGTTGAACTCCTGATCGATGTCCGATTCTTCTTCGCACTGTTACTCATAAAACGACCCATGCTGCCTCCAAGCTTTAAAAAGAAAGTGACACATCTATTATTTTCAATCTGTTAGTTAACCTACAACACAATAGAATTTTTTAAAAAAGCAAAAAATGGTAACACCAATTCAAGCCAGAGAGGAGACGAAGGTTGTACACAATAAGTGCTGTAGAAAAAGAGGACAGTGATCATATCTTTCGGCACTTCACAACACAACAGTAGCAACAATATTAAATCATAAGAAAATACTGAAATACCTGTGACAAATACGGTTGAAGGATTTAATAAAAATTACCTTTTTACAAGCCAATCCTCTGCTCATGCGCATAATTAACATTAACATGCATGAATATGTATACGGCTCGTAACAGCTCTTTTTAAATTGATATCTTTATCTCTCATAATGTCAAATCCTGGAAAGTGAAAGTAGCTTCTACCAAAAGGTGTATAGTTGCTGATTTTTAGGAGTGCCTACATACATGGACACAATTGGTATTTTGAATGGCAAGCTACCGCTAAATTCTCAGCTTCATGCATGATGAAAGTGATGCACAGCCAACTTACTCTAGTTGATGGTCCGCAAACACAGTTACTGATGACCTGCAATGCTGCCTTCTGTACATCAGGATCAGAAAGAACTTCACCTTCAGCTACTCCGTTCACAATACTGAAAGGGCAAGGTCAATTCAATTATAATCATTAGTGTTTAATTTCATCCAAGAAGCATGGATCCTCGAGAATAGCAGGTAAGAATAGCGTAAAAGAATAATAGAAAAAGAACAAAAAAAGTGATATTTTCCTATTTTATAAGCCTATCTGCACTAGTTTGGCCAGGAGGGATTAGACCTTCCTCCATGGTCACTGACAGGTGGCTATCTCATTAAATCAGCTCTCAATTAACATAAGGAAAATGTGACCATGGAGGACCAATGGTCACCGATTAGGCATTGTTTGCTATATAGAGGGCGCAAGTAGCTATAAGTAGTGCATGGGGCTTTTAAGAAATCTCACATATTTTAGCATGAGTAACAAAGCATCTGACGTATTTATACGGTGTCTGCTAATTCACTGGACACCCTTACTAAACAAGGGAAGCTGTTTTTCAATACTCACTTCATTGCAACGATTTCTGAATTGTCTGGAAGGTGAACCTGTTCACACAGCTGGAGCTGCCCTCTATTGGTTACAGTCACAACAGCTAATACATCCAAGGCTGCCTTTACCACCTCACTCCTGTAATAAATTGAATGAAAACTTATGATTATTATCTTGATTCATGTACAGCGCTTTGAAAATGTTGTCACAAGCGCTATATAATTCTTTTGTATTATTATTATTATTTTATTATAATGGCAATGTTGACAAAGAGAATCTCATGTACGGTGTTTTAACAGACTTAAAGTAACAAGAATACTGAACACAAGGTAACATATATAACCACCAACATCATCCTCAAAATACATGCTTGTGAATGTGGTTTATGAAATCGACACACTTGAGTAATGCTAAGTATTACCAATGCTGTTTGAATGATTGTTACAAATGAAATATGATTCTGTGTAATGGAGCTCATGTATATGTAAACATGCACAATTCAGCGTTTTGGCTGCGAGGCATTGTTTTTTAATAAAACCATTATTGAATTGAATTGAATTGAATTGAACATAGAATACAGAACTCAAATATCCAGATACCGTGGAACCTCAAATAAATCAGACTTACATCTACAGGTATGTACACTACAATTTTAATTCCCATGAATATGATTGAGCATGTGACAGGATGGTGACCCAACGTTTGCTCCAGCAATATTTGATCCACACCTTATTTCATTATTCAAAATATATGAAGTAAGGGTTACAACTGGACATGGGACCGGGGTTATGGTTAGTGTTAGGTATTTGGACCATAATTGAAGTTAGGAATTTAGTTAGAACAGGAAATTGACTGCTGAACATGTGTCAACCAACAAGGATAGACAATGAACCAAGCTTTATACCTGGCACTGTAGTTCTTCCATACGGTGGCCAGGGCGATGATCTGCAGGAGGGGCTGGATCCCTTGAAGCTTGATCAGGGTTCCTGCTGGAGTCCAATGGAGCCGAAGTGGAGCCTGCTCCAACATGGTCTCCATGTTCTCCTGAGTAGTCTCAGGGGTCACTGGGATGTTCTGAAATAATAACAAAATATATAAAATTATGAAAATGATGACCTACAGCAATTTATGTGGCACTAATTTCTGTTAAAAACATTCAATGTCACAGGATTCTCCAATGAAGTCAGTATTGAGAATGATCCCATCTGTTTGGATTGAAATCAATAAAATTTGAATTTGTGTGTATATTTTGTCTTTCTTTTTTAGCTGACAGTGAGAAGAGAACAGTATTATTAAATGTAAAAAATGAAAATAAAAGTATTAAAACAAGGAGAAAGAAAAAGAATCCTTCATTCTTGCCCTCAACACAACTGCACTATTTTGTATCCTTGTCTTGTACACCTTCTTATGTCATCTCCAAAACAATTTTTTTCTTCATCCTATATTTCCTTCCTTTGCCCTATATCTATCCAACTTCTTTCATCTAATCATATATCTCCAATAATATGCACTTTTCATTTCTCATATTCTATTACTTGGAACACTAAAACCAGAAATATTGTCTTCGTACAGGAATGAATTATTATAGAATTAATTTCCTACACCCCAAGCTCTCTCATTTTAAGCCCGTCCGTACCAGCTTGGCCAGGGGGATTAGGCCTCCCTGCAAGGTCACTGACAGATGGTTATCTCATCAAATCAGCTCTCAATTAAAAAAAAAATAAGAAAAAGGGGATCATGGGGGACCAACAGGCACCAATTAGGCATTGTTTGCTATATAGAGGGTGCACGTAGCTATAAGTAGTGCAGTGGGGCTCTAAGTATCTCACCTTGTATGGAGGTATTGGTTCCGGAGGGGTCTGGCCCTGGTTCCTGGCATAGGATCTCTTGATACTGTCCACCTTGATGGCTAGGTGGGTCTCAAAGTACCTCTTGAGGGCCAGAGTGGTGTGTTTGATGGTCTGACGACTGGAGAAGACATCGTCGTCGTTGTTGCTCTGGTCGCTATTCTGACCCTCTGGGTCCAGGATACTTAGTGTACTCATCTGAAACATCAACATGTGTGAAATAGATTTTATTTTCTAGTTACCTTATGCCACTTCCTGCATTCTATTTTGTCTATCTTTTATTTTGAATGTTCTTCTATGATCTTAAACACAACAACATAGTTTCTCATATATATATATATATATATATATATTACATATTTTTACAATGTGTGACCAAAAGAAATTTCCACGTATTCTTGTGAATTTGGATGAATAAAAAGAACTGAATTGAATTGAATTGAATTACCATTGGACGAACTTTAATTTAAAAAAATTGAATCTGTCTTTGACATTGGTAAAAAGTCACTGCAAAAAAATTTCAACGGAATGGAACATACACAAACATGCTACTCAAAAGGGTGAGAATAAATCATTGCAATCATCCGGCACTGATGTCATGAGACTTACTGTATTGAAAAGTTTGCGGAGGCCGTCTTTCCTGTCAAAGAGGTCCAGCACAGCCCCAAAGCCAAGACTGGTCATGAGAAACATGGTGGCGTGGCATCTTCCTGACTCGTGAGAACACTCTAGCAACCATAACATGTAACTGGGGTAGAAACAGAGACAAGGGGTCGTACAACAATCAGCATTTCATGTAAAAGTATCAGAATTTGGCATAGATTTTATTGAAGTGAAACAGTTGCACTGATCTGCACAGACTGCTTTCAATCGTTCAGTTACTAGGTAAAACTTGAGTGCATTTAAGTCTCATGAAGAGCATTCCTGTTCAGAACTAAAAACATTGTAAGGTTCTAGATACAGTAGCCTGTTCTTATTCGTCACAATTGGTGAGTAATGCCAAAGCCTGATCAACAATTGGAGATAATATTTCTTGATACATCTGTGAGAAATAAAGAGACAATGAGTCTATTTATCCAGCATTCATAAAAATCATAATCTGTGCTTTACTTTGTGTACTGCAAAATTTCTAAATTCTCTTTGCTCAAGTATAAAGGTTTGTATAATTTACATCAACAGGCTGCACTTTCTGGACTTAAACCCGCAATTCAGAAATACAAGGGGCTTACTTCATCATCTGTAACAACACGGGACTGGGCAGGAGACAGATACGTTCCATGGTATCCTCGTTATAAGCCAGGTAGTAGAGACAGAGAGACACCCCTGTGGCTGCTACCGATGGGCGGGGTATCTCCAGGAGCTTCTGAAGACCGTTCAGCTCTAGGAACTCCATGGCAAACTTCTTGTGACACAGCAGGGAGGATAGGTACTATGGCAGGGGGAAGCAAAAAAACAAATGAAAGGTCACAGACATATAGAAACAATTTTTGTTTTTTTAATATAATTTAAACATATTTGTGGGTTACACCAAGTAAATTTTTTGTTTGGATTCAAAGTCATGGCAATATTCAGATATGAGTAACAGAATATTTCAAGGTAAAAAGTGCTTCTTTAACTTTGTTACTATATACAAATGGCATAAGGGCAAAAAGATCCCTGCGTCTTTAGAGATTTAAAGCTTATACCCCCAAAATTGGGTTGAACAAGAAGTATGTGATTAATACAGTGACAAGACCTCAAGGTATGAATTGTATCTTATGAAGTGTTCCTAAAAAGAGATTGAAAATAATTCCTCGGGCTACTTTGTTGCGGAGGCATACAAATAACAAGTCAATCTTGAGATAACAATGCTTAACAAGTGCTAATGTCCAACTGATAATTTTCAGATCATTTAGATCACTTCTATCTCTAAGTTCCTACTCTCCTTTGAAAATTAAAGCACTGGGTAAGGAATGTTAAGAGCATCCTATTTTCACATTAAAAATGATTTAACCATCTTTAAATTATGGTTTAATTTGTACCTTGAGAGCATCAAATGTGAGTCTGACATCATTGGTCTTGTTGAGGTCAATATAGTGAAGCACCAATTCCATAGAGCCATTCTCAAACATGGCACCAAGAAGCTGTAAAGAAAAGACAACAATGATTAAATACGGGTACAAGCTGAATATTTTACAACAATTATTCAAACTATGTTAGCTAAAGCTACATATGATACTTATTACTTTGTTTGTAGATCTACGACAATGAACAAAATCATCAAAACTGACTATCCATATTATTAGATTAACTTTTAGATATGACAAAAGTCTATTAAAGGTGTAATCTTTGATCTACTTTTATTTCTTCTTTATACTGTTACTTGACCAATTCTAAGTTTATGAAGCATATTTCTTATTTGTTAACAGAATAAAAGTATACATAATATAACAGTAATCATTAAGATTTAATAGAGAGCTACAAACACCAATACAAGCATTATTTCACTGAAACTTTCGAGGTTCAAGGCTTACCTCCTGATATTCTCCAAGTGGTGTCAAATACTGCAGAATAAACCTCTGTTGCATGATGGGATTGAGGGGAAACATACACTGGGAACCAATGATGTACCGAGACATTTCGGCCCAGCTACTGTTGCTAAGCTCCACTTCGTTCTCACTCAGCTTACGCGCTGATCTTTCTCGGTCGAAACCTCTGACCTTTGTCCTTCGACTCTTGCCCTTTGACACAGAGCTCTTCTTGACAGACACACCATTTGACCTTTTCCTTTTTTTGGCACTCAACGTTCTGTCCTTTGTAGAACCAGGGGTGGATGTGTCAGCTTGTGACGTGGCATCACCTTCGTGTGTTCCTTGCAAGCTTTCAACATTATTTTCCGTCAGCTCCTCAGTCTGACCTGCTAATCTCTCTCTCAAAGTGTTGTCCATATCAGAGTCATCTTTTACTGAGTTTCTTGCTTCATTTGTCGAACCAGTACCATTCTCAACACTTGAAGACATCGCGTTAAGAGAGGTATCCTTTGGGCTGGATCCACTGGTTTGTGGTTTGCCATTCTCTTCGCTCTCAGGAGCAGCAGCATTGGGAACATCCTTGTCATCCATTTTCTGTTCTTCGTTGGGCTTGTCGAAGCAACCGAAGGGACGCTCTGGAGCTTCAGAAACCGGCGATGTGGAGGAACTTCCTGCTTCACTCGCTGCATTCTTGAAACCACGCAATCGCTGAAGCATGACTGGAACCTGCAAAAATGCAATAAAAGAGAAACTTTAAGATCTTACAAGGAAGTCTAAAAACTGATTTGAAATCTTTTTGAAAGGAAACTCAGACAATAATAAATTTAATAATTTGCACAGACTAGCATGGACCTACCATCTTTTCGGGTAAGGAATGCTAAAAAAAAAATTTTTTTTTTTTTTTAAAATTACTATGTTAGCAGCTCAACAACAACTTGTCATAGAACTTCACAATAACCATCTGAATAATTGAAAAACAAACAGTACAAGAGGAAAAGCTAAATTGTCTTTTAAAGGAATTCTTACAAGTCTGGCATTGATGTCCTTGAGGTTTCCAGCGATGTCTTGGACCTCTACAGCAGCAGCTAGCAAGCCAGTAGCATAGGACTTGAGGGGCTCCTCGGCTTCAGTGGCCCAATCAACAAAGCGATTTACAAAGCCATCCTAGTGAGAATTATAGAGAAAGGGGTGTGATGATGAATTCATGTTTAAAGATAATCAAAACCATGCATACAAAGCCTGAGAAAATCGTTCCAATGTTTTTCCCAGGATGCCAAAACTGAACAAACTTTCCACCTATCCCGGTAACAGATACTCATCCCATTTACTTCATTTTTGTGAAAAAATGAAATACAGTGCACTATTCAGATTTCAGTCAATACTTTTCCCTACTCTATGAACATTACTCCAGCCTATTGCAATTTTAAGAATGATTTATAAACTAAACAGAGCAAAATACTGTAAACAGAGTGAACCATAAATTATGGTTCAAATTATAACGTTATCAGTAAATTTCAGTTAAAACTCTTAAATATAATGAAAGCTTATTTCTCAACAAACAATAGAATTCTTGTTGAATTAGGATTCCAGAATTACATGTATATATCAATGTAAACAGTTTATTGATGTAACAAGTTAATGCACAATCACTGAAATAGATGCAATGTAAAACAAACAATTCTTACCGTTTCCTCAAAGATGATAGATGTCTCCAGACCTGGAACCACATCTAGAAGTAGACGACATGCCAGAGTATTGATCTCCTTGTCACGAGATGACATAATGTAATCGTTCACCAGCTAAAACAATAAGGAACAAACATTACAGGAAGGTGAATATGGTAAATATAACAATAATAATAACTATTGTTCTCCCTTTTTTTTTCCTTCTCACCTCACTGTCAACTTCAATTTATCTTTTTGCTACCTTTCTCCTTGCTAAATCATTTTACATTCCTTTATTATTTTGCTATACTCATAAGTGTACAAGTTGAAATTAGACTCACTCCATACTTGTATTTGTTACAATTACTTTTGGTTTAATTTATCTTTTTGCTACATTTCTCCTTGCTAAGTCATTTTACATTCCTTTATTTTTTTGCTACAAGTATTTGTGAAATCGTATATCTGTAATTATTTCAACCCTTTGGTTAACATTTTCATCCTACTTTTGTTCATATTTTGTTATAAAACTGATTTTCCAATGCAGGAGAGAAGAATACAAAATAATACAGTATGGCGATTGTGAGTAACCCAATTCCATACTGACTATAAAGCCATTCATATTCAAACTTACTTTGGACATGAAGTTATCATTCTTGAAGAGGGAGGTAAAGAGGTCACCTAAGGCACAAGTGGGGTCAACCCGACCTGGATGACGATCATCAAACGGATCTGCATCCAGCTTCAAGAAATTTTCTACCTCCATCTCCATTATTTCTGCCATTCTGTCAATATATAATGCATACAATTACAAAGAGTACTACCAAATAAGTTTACCGTAATCTCTGTGTGTAAGACACACTTTTTTCCTGCCGAAAAAAAAAAAATCGTAAGTCAGGGGTGTGTCTTACACAGGTACAAAGTTTCTGTTTGGACCTAGAGGAAAACCTGTCTGTCATCATTAGTTTTAAAAACGACATTGTTACTATTATTTGTGACAAGTTCGCAAGCATAAATCGGCGCCTTCAACTTCACCTAAATGAAAGTCCTTCCCCGGGTGGGATTTTGAACACGGACCTGGCTTGCTGCCGACAGAGTCCGCCAAAAAAATAGGGGTCCGTCTTATACACAGGTGCGTCTTATACACAGAGATAAACTGTAAGTGAATCTTGATGTAGATAATTAATCAAAACATCAATAGAATTGTCATGTTGTATC
Organism: Strongylocentrotus purpuratus; assembly: GCF_000002235.5. Classification (NCBI taxonomy): domain Eukaryota; kingdom Metazoa; phylum Echinodermata; class Echinoidea; order Camarodonta; family Strongylocentrotidae; genus Strongylocentrotus; species Strongylocentrotus purpuratus. The sequence continues at coordinate 22,052,565 of NW_022145612.1, forward strand.
AGGCAAAAGTGTCAATAGAGCTATCAAAGTTTGGTTAAGTTGTTTGATACTTGGTATTCTGATGTAAATTATCTGTCCTAGTCATACTGCTCTTAAAGGGAAAGTCCACCCCAAAAAAAAGTTTGTTTCGATAGAGGCAGAATAATAAGAAAATCAGGTGAGTGAAAGTTTGAGCAAATTCTGAATGAAAATAAGAAAGTTATGAATTATTATAGTTGTGATCAATCAAATACAAATTGGCAACTCTGTGACTTATTATACGAGCTCTCCTTCATTTGCTTTGTGCATAATATTCCATAAAATCATGTTTTCTTCGTTATTGATGACGGAATATATATTTGTTCCTTGCAGGGGGAGTATAGAAACATATTTGCAATTATTATATTTAGGGTGCATGTATGGTTGAAATTTTTCTTGAGGGAAAATGAAAATTTTAGATTTTTTTAGTACTGAGCAAATGGAAGTTGAGCTCGCATGATACGTCATAGAGTTGCCAATTTGTGTTTGATTGACCACAACTTCAACAATTTTCAAAAAATCCTAACTTCCTTATTTTTAATCGGAATTTGCTCAAACTTTCACTGACTTGTTTCTCTCATTTTTCTACTCCTATTAAAACTAACTTAATTTCAGGGTGGACTTTCCCTTTAAAAGAACTATGAAAGAAAAATCCCCTCACAGTATCTAAATGATGTAATTGAAATGATGTCTTATTTTCAAACCTGTATTCAAGATGTTTAATTTTACCACCAGTTGTATTCATCCTGGAAAATATTCTTCCACCATGATTGGTATTTAAATGTTTAACACTTGCAGAATTCTGTAATATCTACAGAACATTTTATAAATAATAAGAAGAAGAAAAATGTATATAGCGCTTGTGACATAAAAGCGCTGTTGTATACAAATCAAGATTACTTCAAGAAAAGTCAATATTACTAATGGAATTAACATTACTTAAATTACCAAGAAAAGAAAATAGTATTACTACTACTTTAAAGCACTTTTAGCATTTGAATGAATAAAAGAAAAGAGAATATTTACTTTTTGAGTCTTGGGATTGGTGATGATCCAGAGCCATGATCCTGATCCCATTGTGTTAGAAGGGCATTGAATTTGACCTGGGATGAAACCTCCTCTCCCGCCATTGTAAAATCCTCTCACAAACTACCTCATGATGAAAGAAAAGAACAAATAGTCACAGAGGTAATAAGACCTAATTTTGTAGCATTTGATAGCCCAAGACTCAAAAATTTTTGGCTTTAATTTTTTTTGGAAGATACTGATCACAGGTGCGAGGGTGTCGCTCCAATCTTCCGATCCGATCATCATCAGGGTTAGTCAGAGGTGATAAAACTGCAGATCAAAAAATGTTAGGAGCTTGACAAGAATCTCTAATATGAGAATAAACAGTTAAAATGGAAGAGAAGTTTATGCATTATCGATGTTTTGGAAAAGTTTTCTTGTTTCATTTGTTTTTGAGAGAATAAGAGAAGGTGAGTGACCCAGTGCTAATGCCACTGCAGGAGTCGTAGTACCAGTGCTAAAGCAGGGTCCAGTGAAAGACCCAATGCTGATGCCATAACAAGGAAGGCAACTTCTGGTGGTTGCAGAGATACACAAGTGCTAAGATCGCGATCGAGTAGACTATGGTGAGGGACATAGATCAAGATCTATTTGTTTTTATAAAAAAACTCACAAGAATTCACTAAAAATCAGCAATTGAAAACAGCAAAATATAAGTAGACTTCTAGAGCCTAATACAAGATCAATTCGACCCACTCGGTCATGTGATCAACAAAATTACTGAATACAAAGCGACATTTCATTTCGTCCCGATCGACAACATATTTCTGGTGTAAATTTTTTGTCCTACATCATCAACTCATCGTCGCGTCGCGTCGCAGTTTTTAATTCATTGAATTGATTGTAGAGTAAAGGAGCCCGTTTTCGGCCACTTAAGACAAAATCCTATTTTTAGGACTCTTTACTTCCTATTTATTATCATTTCTTGTTCAAATCATGAAGCAAATATTATTATTATTTAAACAAAAAAAGAATCCCAGAAAAAAATCACGAATTGCCATGACAATATTCATTTCAATTTTCACTGTTTTGGAGCCCGTTATCGGCCGAGCGTTTCAGTTTACGGCCGCATGTACAAAGTCAATAGGAAGCGCTCGCGCGCGCCGTGCGTTTCCGCGCTGATGTACAGCACAAGCGGGCGGAGCAGGTATCCCACGCCGGAGCTCCCTGGTGCTCGCCTGGCCGAACACGGGCACAGCGGTGATCGGAAGTTGGAATCTGAATTAGACAGAGATATCGTGTGTGCGTCGCGGTGTGCGGCTGCATTGATTTAATACATGCGATGAGATACTTTTGAGCTTGCGACCAGCACAAAATCGGGCTTTAAATCTGAAAAATACTTGAAATAAAGCTCATTTTATGGTACCAATATTTCTTACAGACACGCGTAAGATACTCGATTTTTCAGATTTGGGTAGCGGGACCGGCGATTACATTGCTAAAATGTGATATTTTAGGATATATTTTCCATTGCAAATGTGGTTCTTCAGTGACACTGGCATGGTATGGTATGTGTGGGATATGTGTTATGCTATTATGCGATGTATTTTAGAGTGATTTTACCTTGCATCCAACCAATCGGCCGAAAACAGGAGCTGGCCGATTACCATGATTACGGGCTCCTTTACTCTAGACCTAGATCTATTCTAGTTTCTACAGCTATAATTTAGGGTCTCATCAATTGTCACTAAAGTGCCGATTTTGTGAATTCTTAAAATTTGTAATTACACACAAAGTATAATAAGTAATGCTGCTATACATTTGACCATTCCAGTGATTGACCGTCAATTTCATCACACACAGCTCAGTACAATACGTTACTACACAAATAAGAATATCTGGGACCACACTCAAAATATCGTTGTCTCTCATTAAATTCTCTCTTTTCGATAACTGCGCTGATGGGCGGCTCTAAATACTAAATACATATTTCTTATAGCTTTAGAACAACTACATTTCTAAAGAAAATGAAAAAATGATGTTACCTATTACAGAAATGAATTGTTTTTCCGACAGGAGTTTTTGCCACCTTCTTAGATTGCCTGAGCACGTGTGCACAATAAGACAATCTGCTAAGATCGCAAATCAATCTTGATAAAATGCTAAAACATGCTAAAATAGTCCAAGGTTAATTGATTAACTGGGCATATACATTGTACAAAATTCAATTCAAAAGGTTGGAAGATGCCTGAAGAAGAATTAGAAGTGACGAGGAAGAAGAAAAAGAAGAGTAAGAAAAAGAAGAAGAAGAAGAAGAAGAAGAAGAAGAAGAAGAAGAAGAAGAAGAAGAAGAAGAAGAAGAAGAAGAAGAAGAAGAAGAAGAAGAAGAAGAAGAAGAAGAAGAAGAAGAAGAAGAAGAAGAAGAAGAAGAAGAAGAAGAAGAAGAAGAAGAAGAAGAAGAAGAAGAAGAGGAAGCTAGAGGAAGAGGAAGAGGAAGAGGAAGAAGAAGAAGAAGAAGAAGAAGAAGAAGAAGAAGAAGAGGAAGAGGAAGAAGAGGAAGAGGAAGAGGAAGAGGAAGAAGAAGAGGAAGAAGAAGAAGAAGAGTAAGAAAAAGAAGAAGAAGAAGAAGAAGAAGAAGAAGAAGAAGAAGAAGAGGAAGAGGAATTTAGAGGAAGAGGAAGAGGAAGAAGAAGAAGAAGAAGAAGAAGAAGAAGAAGCAGAAGAAGAAGACGAAGAGGAAAAGGAAGAGGAAGAAGAGGAAGAGGAAGAAGAAGAAGAAGAAGAAGAAGAAGAAGAAGCAGAAGAAGAAGACGAAGAGGAAGAGGAAGAGGAAGAAGAGGAAGAGGAAGAAGAAGAAGAAGAAGAAGAAGAAGAAGAAGAAGAAGAAGAAGAAAAAGAAGTAGAAGTAGGAGAAGAAGAAGACGGAAGAAAAGAAGAAGAATTAAGAAGAAGAAGAAGAAGAAGATCGAAGAAGAAGAAGCTATAGAGCTAGGAAGAATTAGAAGAAGAAGACCGTGAGAAGAAGAAGAAGAAGAAGACCGTGAGAAGAAGAAGAAGAAGAAGACCGTGAGAAGAAGAAGATCGCGAGAGAAGAAGAAGAAAAAGAAGAAAAGAAGAAGATCATCAGACGGATGAAGAAGAATTAGCCAAGAAGAGGAAGAAGGGGAATTAAGAAGAGAAATCGGAAGAAGAGGAAGAAGAATTAAGAAGAAGAAGAAGAAGAAGAATTAAGAAGAAATAGAAAAAAAAGAAGTGAAGAAAAATTGTTGTTGTTGTTGTTGTAATTTTGAGTATATGTTATCAATAATCTAAGTTTGTTTTTATTACTGTGGCAGGCCTTAAATTTCAGTATTTTTAGGGCAAGGCCATTTTTCTGTAGGGCACGTTCCTATATTACAGCACAAATAGGAAGAATTGGAAAGGGCACAAAAAATCTCCAAGGCCAATGAGAGGGGCATTGAGGCCAAATAAAGGGGCATCCACGGCCACATGCCATGGCCTTGGTGGCCTTGGATTAATTCAAGCCCTGCTACGCACACACTCTTTATATTTGCATAAGTAATATCGGCAGTGTCACCATTTGTTTTCATCTAGCACTGGTTTTTTTACACGTGTGACGTCGTCTAGTCTTGATCTTCTTGCCATAGTCGCAATGCTTATGAAAGGAATTATCATCCGAGATGGCATCTCGATTTGGATTGCAATTCTCACGTCATGCCTTGTTGTCGAAGGCATGCAAAGTACAGACGGCTCGACGGACGATTTCTCCATCGGTGGGTAAAAAATTGGAATCATTTTCAACTTCATCGAGCACAGGTCATCGTTTGCTTCTTCAGCGTAATCGCGATCGTGAGTAGTTTGCTGGTCGGTTGTGTGCCGTCAAGGTGCCCGAGACTCCTCCGGTGATTGATGGGGTCGATTGGGTCTGTGGTGGCAGGCTGACTGTTTGTGACTGTTTGTTGATGTGGAGTGGTTGATGATCCAAGGATCGTAGGAGCAATTCGCAAGCGCAAGCGACCCCAGGTCTGGCTAGGCGAGTGAAAAAATGGGAAGGGGGGCTCGGGAGGAAGGGGGGCTCGGGAGGGAGGGGTGGGGAGTCACTCCCAACATGACTGGCTACGCATCCACAACCCAGTGAAAAAAATTATTATTTCTGGTATCCAATTTTGGAAAATTTTTTGGGGCTACTTTTTCAACTTTCGGGGCTCTTTTTTTTCATTTTGGGGGCTACTTTTTTCCATTTCGGGGGCACCTTTTTTCAATTATTCATAACAGTTTATTTAGTAGGCTTAGTTATGCTATGGTCACATTACCCAAAAGTAGACTGCTCGGCGGCCGAGCGGCGAGTTTTTACTTTTTAACCAATTCTGCCCGGGGGCTGCCCGGCCACCGAGCGGCGGCCGCCCAGGCACCGCTCGTTTCTAGGGCATCGCTCGGTCGCCGCTGAAGTTTTAGCGCGGAGTTAAAATTTGGGCGGCGCCTGCTCACTTTTCACTCGGTGCCTGGGCGGTCGCCGCCCGGACACCGACCTAATCGCTGGGCGATGCCTAATTGCAGCAGCGACCGAGCAGGCTACTGATCGGGCGGTCGCTGCTCTGATTTGTGACCATAGCTTTACTGGCTTATTTATCTTTGATTAAGGTTTTGGGCTTCCTGCTTCATATTTACCCATCATTTACATACTCATTTTAGGAGAGAGCGGCTGCTAGTAATTTTAGGGCAATCGTTTTTGACCTATCATATTTTGGCCTATTTTGGGGATTCTTATTGACATTTCTGGGGCAAACATGCCCGCCGCCTGTATTTTTTTCCCTTTTCCAGAAATATGAGAGAAACAGGTCAGTTATAGGTGAGCAATAGTCAATCTCCTCCTCTCCTCTCCTCTCCTCTCCTCTCCTCTCCTCTCCCCTCCTCCTCCCCCTCCCCTCCTCCTCCCCTTCCCCCTCCCCCTCCCCTCCCTCTCCTCCTCCCCCTCCTCCTCCCCCTCCTCCCCCTCCTCCTACCCCTCCTACTCCCCCTCCCTTTCCTCCTCCTCCCCTCCTCCTCCCCCTCCTCCCCCTCCTCTCCACTCCTCTCCTCTCCCCTCCTCTCCTCTCCTCTCCTCTCCTCTCCTCTCCTCTCCTCTCCTCCTCTCCTTTCCTCTCCTCCTTTCCTCCTCCTCCCCCTCCCCCTCCTCCTCCTCCTACCCCTCCTCCTACCCCTCCTCCTCCCCCTCCTCCTCCTCCTCTCCTCTCCTCCTCTCCTCCTCCCCTCTCCCCTCCCCTCCCCTCCTCCTCCTCCCCTCCTCCTCCCCTCCTCCTCCCCCTCCCCCTCCCCCTCCCCCTCCCCCTCTTCCTCCTCTCCTCTCCTCTCCTCTCCTCTCCTCTCCTCTCCTCCTCCTCCTCCCCCTCCTCCTCCTCCTCCTCCTCCTCCTCCTCCTCCTCTCCTCTTCTTCATCTTCTTCTTTTTCTTCTTCTTTTAATAAGCCACCATTGCCCATAGACCTATGTTTAGCCTTTCTTGTCACACACAAGGCTTAGCTATTCAATTAAAAGCAGCATTTCTCTTATCTCCTAGAGTACTCTCTCTCCCTTTTGTATTACCCAGTTGGCTATTTACACTGTAACTCCAATAAACAAAGAAATGTAACTTGGAATTCCTTCCCATTCTTAAACATTATTAATGTATGACCACTTATTAAAGTGGTCATTGGTATGACAAGTATATCTGGCATGTCGCCCTCTACTGTTAAGGTTAAGTCATTCTATAAGTTGACATTCACTACAGGCGTGAACCACCTTGCATGTGTAATCTGCTTGTATTGAATAAGCCCTGGGCTGGTAGCAGGATAATCAATGTGGATGTGTGCTACTGCTGGAAGCTCATTGAAGTGAACATTGTACTGCATTATTGCATTGTCATCTATCCATATATCATATTACATGTATATTAAGGAAGTGTTCTGGAGTTGGATAGGACTAGAAAGCAGCTATTTCTAGAAGCTTGGGTAGTGCATGACATAGCCCCAGTAGAGCTAGTAATTAGGAAGTCATCAAGTCTGGGAAGTTTGAAACTGACTGCTCTGAGTGCCACTGATTGCTTAATAACAAACCTGCTACCTGTTTTGTTTACTATAAATATTTGTTTTGAGAATGAGCATGGGTAATTCACAGCAGATGCCATCATCAGGTTAGTCATACATGAACTCATATTATATTCTTTTTTATTTTTAAATGTGATCATGCTATGAATACATGCCTTCATCACATCACATTTGTCCACAATTTCAATTATACACATCGTTATTTCCCCTTGTGTGTATTAACCAAGATTCAGAGAATTTGACTGCTGCAAGGAACCAATTCAAGATTGGGTCTACCATATGATTACAAAGAGAAGAAAGTGTGAGATCGAGTTATAGACTCTGGATTGAACTATACCCGTATCAGCTCATTCAGCTGATATTCAGATGATCTTAAAGTAACATCGAGATTGCCATTTTATTTGCTGTGTGACCGCTACAATGTAGTTTGTAGAATATATCTTGATCTACATGATATCATTTTTCTCCTCTAAGTTTCTGCCACCCACCAGTCTGTTCCTCAGATTTTCTGATTCACTCAATCACCATCATCTTCATAGAGCCAGAAGCTAAAACTCTATGTCCCATTTGCAGGCCAAACAAATGAAAAGGCTAAATTCCAACGGCATTTGAAAGATTATACTAATTTGGAACTTCCCTCAAAACAAAAGGGCTTGAAGATATTTTTTTTGTGGGAAAATAACGACCATTAGTTGTCGAATCGCCTTAAGTGATTGCAATCACCTAAATAATAGTCTGATTTTCAGACCCTTTTACCAAATGGTCGTACGTTATGTGCTGCACAAAGATTCAATTATTAGTCATGGGTTATAGATGTAGACAAATGCTCATGTACCTGTTACAGATAATTTCATGTATGTTATTACCACCCAAAAAAAAATGTTAGTCAGTCACTCGATAGTGTCCGACAGTGTAGTCCTGAAGGTTAACAGATTTCCTTGCATAATTTCAATACTAGGACACTGCTAATGCTAAATTTTACAGATAGGACATACATGACATATTCATAATTCCTGCAAAGTTCAACATAATTTGATGTTGGCTGCAAATGGGATACATTACCTAGTTAGTAGTTAGCATCCTTCTTGGGGTCAAGAAACAATGTGTTCGTGGAGGTGAATCTGGGTCTACTCTCTCAAGACTATAAAGGATTCTTGCTCTTGGATTTTTTTTTGTTCCCTGTAAAATCTTCATTATTTTTGAATTACCACAATCCACATACATGTACTGTATGTACATACTGTATACCCTCTTCAACCAACTTTGAGGTAATTGCATTAACATGTTGGTATGATAATCAGGAAATTAAGTTCAGTTTTGTAAGTATGAGCTATGAAGTATGTTGGAAATCATTGAAAGGATTTTGATAAGAAACTGAAACAAACTTGTGCATAAGTGAGTTGCATTCACATGACTTGAAATACTTCTAAAATATACTTCAATGAGGATAACTCATCAATATACCAGTAAGTGCCAAAGATAGGTGGTCATGAACATTCAAAAACACAAAACAATTTCAGAATATATCAGGAAGTAGCATGACTTCTATTTTTAAATGAAGTTATATACACCCTCACTCTATGCTTGCCCAAAGAACTTTTGGATTTTATGGGTTGAACTTTGTTCTTCACAAATATAGGTTTTGAGGTCTAGTTTTTGTATCAAACTTGGTGTGTCATATACACTGTAAAATATAGTAAATATAAATTTGTGCAATATCATTATCAATGATATAGCACTTCTGATCTATTATCACAAGTCATATTAGGACTAGGGAAATTGATTGAAGTTTGAAATTAAAATAATATTTCTTTTATTACTTTGATAGTTTAAAAAAGGGAGAAAATCTTACACATTCAATATTTCCTGCTTTTTAGAAGAACTACATAACACCAGAAAGTGATATCTCTAAAGCTAGAAAGGTTGAAAATACAACTGGAATTTTGTTGTTGAAAACAAATTGTTAATAATGTTAGAATTGTTGTATGGAAATCTCCAACTTTCTTTACCTGGATAGGTTTACAAGTCATGTACATAATTGGGGGGGGGGGGGGGGGGGGGCTATTGTGCACCCAAAAACTTTTTGTTCATGGTGTACCTGTCCATAGGAAAATGATTTTGTTCAGTCATCCTCACATGCTGGGCAAGCCTTGAACAGGATCCACAGATCCCTATCATCAGTAATTCTTTTTTTATCAGAGTTATTTTTATTTCCGTTCAACCTCAACCTTGGTAAAAACCAGACGGATTTGGTCAGTTAAACGCTTCATTACAACACTCATTCATCTAGGTCATCTACATGTACATATCAATTTATCAAAGAGATCTGAACTGATCGTGCCGTATTTACATGTTATTTTTATGACTGAACTTTGACCAGATGATAAAGTACTGTAGATATAATATTTAGAGTACACATTTTTGCACACTGACCTGTGTCCTATATAATATCTTTGAATTGAATAACAGATCATGTGAATGTCAAAGTGTGATTATCTGAAGGTCTCACAGCACAGAAAAGATTAAAGGTATAGACCAGTTCTGGTCATGCGATTGCATTGTGAAAGATACATGTTGAATCGATCAGAAAAGGTTGGCATATAAGTCTAGCATATAAGTATTGGTGTGTACTGCAAGGTTCTGGAATCATCAAAATGATGAGAAATTTGGCCCAGTCTTGGTAAAGTTACAAGCACTGTACACAGAAAGATGTGACTACACGATATCTATCCAGGCTGGATAGATATAATAGTTTACCAAATATATCAATTAGTAGGCGGTTTCCCGGCAAAATTTGTATCATCACGTATTAGTCAAAACATATTCTTTCACATGATTGGTAATAAGAGCTTCCATTTCATTTTTTGAGAGGGGGGCTTTTCCAAAACTGATCTATACCTTTAATAGACAGCCACTGTGAAGTTTTGCCCATGATTAAAACAGCAACTTCTAAATGGATATCTACAAGTTCCATTCAGCGTATGTACATGTAGGGTTCAGTTTAGTGAATGCTGCCCTCTCTGTAATTTTGACAGGGGATATTTATCTGAACTCGTCTGTGACAGATTGTAAACACTCTGTGTGTGAAGTGAGACTGTCAAGTAATGAGTGGGAAGGATGCAGGGGGTGAGGGTATCAAACACATTTTGTTGAAAGAAAACACTATTCACAGTCAATGATGAATTGGATGGTGATAGGGGAGAGGGGGGGGGGGGGGGAGGGTCCAAGAGATAATGCTCTGGTTGAATCCATACACCTAGAACCCATGTACAATGCCCATGGGCATAATGAACACATAAATGTACCTATACATGTACATGGATACTTGGAGATACATGGACATTATCCTACATGTATTTTGATTTCATTTATGTGAATTTTTCAAACAATGAAGGAAAACGAAAACGAAATGGAACTGTCCTTATTTATTGTATACAATTTCACATTGGCCATGACAGAGGAAAAGCGAAAGAGCTGCAGAAATTACGAAGTGGTAATAATTCATGTCTGTGGAGATATTCATTTCAGACAACCTTGAAGAGTCACTTCAGTTTTCATCACATACATGTACATGTAAGCATCCCTATGGGTCTTATCCGTGGCTCACTTGCGTCACGACCTGAAAATAAACATATATACATCTTTATTTTTATTTTAACCCTGTTCTTGCTTCTTTTTCTGTCTCACTGTCTTTTGTAAATTATTTTACTTTCTATAATTCTTTTACTGGGATTGTTTCCTCCCACCTCCAGTATTAATTGTTGGATTTCATAAAAAGAACACTCAAATTGACTATTTTTTTTACAATGGGTGCAAAATTGTCTTGCATCAACATCAGCTTTTGCTACTGTTTTATAAGGTGACAATTATCAGGGTCTACTTCTTCTTTTGCTACAAATTAGTGGGCAAAATTGTTGATTTTTTTTTCTTTGTTTCCTATTGACTTTTTGTGGTGAGCACTTCTTCTCAAGTGCTAACAAAAGACACTAGACCTATATACACATGTGCATAAACAATAGAAAGGATTTGTATTCATCATCTCCTTTTCAATTACAATTTCAATTACAATTTCAAGGATGGCAAAGTGGAAAGCTGAGAAGCTATCTTTTAACTGTAAAAACTTCCTTCCTTCATGAATACTTGAGTTAATTAGAAGGCTTGGGAATTCCCTTTTCAATGGACCAAGTGAAAGATTATCAAAATATTACATCAATATTATGTTCTTAAATTACTAATATACTCTACTGTTTTAATCTACAAAATTGTAGTTAATAAGGTCATGAATATTTCAGATTCAGATTCAGATTCATTTTTTATTGGTCCATTTGATACCATTGTGACATAAAATGGCTAATTCCATCTAATTTTAAAATCAAATATGATATACACGTGAAGCAAGTATTCTGTAATAAAAGCATTACAAAAATAGCTGAACCTTAGTGAATTTGATTTTTGTTGTTTACAAAGTATCATGAAAAATAAATTATAACCTTAAAATGTTTTTTTTTCTTTTCTTTTTTTTTTCTTTACGTTTTTTATCATCAAAGGTTTTGTATTTGTATTAAGTTTTAGTTTTGAAGATCTTCAATATATTTTCAAAATTATTTATTTCATTTTTTATACTAGTACTATATTACTTATGCTTTGAAATATATAAACACATGACAGGAATTCATTGCTCCATGATGTCCTTCCATTTTAATTTCATATCTCCCTCGAACACCTCTTTACATCATCCATGCAGTGCTCTCTTTCTCAAGTGCGTGGCCTAATAAATATCACCTTGTGTGTCCCTCCGTCACTCACATACACACACACACACACACACACACACACAAGTTACAACCCTCACACACGTCAGCCACGGTACGTGTTTACCCTCCAAGCATGAGAGAGAGAGATAGAGAGAATGAATTCTTGTAGCCTGCACGCACCAGCGCTCATCTCTCTCCCTCTCTCTATCTCTGTCTGATCTCTCATTCCTCCTCCTAAACACGACCCAACGAGGAGCCTTTTAACGATCACTGCATGTCAGTGTTACCTCTCTAACGGGAATTAGCATGTTTCGTTATATAGTGGATTTGCCCGATGGAGGGAAGCCTACACCGAAGAGAAAATTCAGTAAGTCCACCATGTTGAACTCGCATTAGAGATTAAATACATTGTACATTATTGATTAATTCTTGTTATTCGATGCCAAGCTGTGTTGCTTCAGTTCACTTGAAAAGGATTGATGTAATGGCAGGGATGCGTTCGTCTGCCCGCAGTGTGTCCAATGCATGCTGTGGTTGTTATGGTGGGCACTGAATTAAACTTGTAGCTTTATTTCTCTGAGATGTAATGGAAGTATGGTTGTTGAATGATGGCATGTGGTGTTTGATGGATGAATATATTCAAATTTATGTATGTATCTCAGACTTGCCTTTTCATATACAGAGCATATGTACGCCTACATGTAGCTAACATGGACAGGTGCATATTCTGTGCTGTCAAGCCAGACATGATCTCATGCTAATGTTATTAAGGGTCACGAGCATTCCTTCCAAGAAGAAGGAAATACACTGTAGTCGGAATTCATTATTAGCCAGAAATGTTGAACACACATATGCTAGGAATATTATCTCTGTGTTCAGTACATGTTTTCAGCATAGTAAGATAATCAGTTTCAGAAAAATATATTTCCAGTGGTATTTCAGACTTTTTTTCAAAACTCATAGCAAAATCTGACATCTGAAATTTGATGCCTCCAATGGCAGCAATTTTGGATGTTCTTAACCTGAAAATAACCAAGCATTTTTATATGTATCTTGGAAACCAGCCGTCCTTCTGTAAAGTGAACATAAAATGAAGGGGTACACATATCAGGAAGTTTAAATATTTGGGGTTCCTTAAAATACCCTTCTTTAGTGTTGAAACATTGTGCCATTTCAGATGTGATCCCTGCAAAGTGATGCTGGCATTTATTACCATGCAAGCTCTTCACATATTTGTCTGGCCAGCCCAATCTCTAATATTGACATACAGAGCTGTGATGGGCCTGAATCGTGAGGCTGCCGAAGCAAGCTATCATTATGAGAAGGGTTGTTTGGCAACTGATGAGTGTTTGTGAAAAGTACAACCCTTTGACCTCAATTTGTATCATCGATCCCATGCATCAATACCTCACACATATGCCTCCTAATCAATATTATATTTCCATAAAGTCGTGATAGAATTTCAAACATGGGAACAGCTAAAAATGAATTTAAATATATTCAAGTCCCACAGATATGGTAATGTTCCAAAATACATTTTGAAGAACTCAAGATATTTAGGTCCCATGTTATGTCAAAAATATAATTTAAATACAAGGCTGCACTCATGTCCTTATAACTTGATATTTCTCTTTCCGTCTTGATATTCATTTATAGGGATAGGTTGTGTTATTTTCTTCTCCCAGGCTGTCTTAGAAATTAAGCATTCAATTATACCCACCCTGTGTCTTGTATACAATCATAAATTCATTCGGGACCCCCCCCCCCCCCCTGGAGATTTAATGAAATTCTATCTTAATCATGTTACACAGTCATGTGACTCTCAGTCAGGTACTTGCAGTATAAACAAGAATTCTGACATGTCCTTATTTAATGATCCTCTTTTATAGCAAGTACAAGTACATGTATAGTATGCATGTAAAGGACTATACTGATCTGAAATGGTGAATGTCAACAAGCATCCAATAAAACTTGGTCATGAAGTTGAGGGACTGCACCTACATTATTTTATTTACTGATGGTATTTCCTGAATTGACAAAAATGGCATGCTATTAAACAAGATTAAAGTGATTACTGACTGGCCTTCATGTTTGAGATTAAACCTTTTTTTTTCTTCGATTGGATTCTCTTTAAAAAATGCTTTTATTTTAACTATTTATTTATTTGTTAAGCTTGCAGTAATGAGCCGGATGTAGGGGAGGGGGTGTCACATATCCTTGTATTGGCTTTTGTGACATTGAAAAGTTGACAATAACCCAACTTTGTGTACAATGGTATCTTGAATTATGTACCGGTATTGGTTTTTTGTTTTCATCAGTGTCTACAGTTAAATTTAAATTGTTTTGTTTAGACCTGACAACTATCTGACGATTAGCGTGTCCACACACAAAACAATTTATCCCGAAACTCTATAACGAAACGTCGTAAAAAGAATCATCGTATAAATTTCAGAGTGTCCACACACAAGAAACGTCGTATAAATAATCATCGTATAAATTCCAGAATGTCCACACAAAGAAGAAAGTAATCCTGAAAAATCTACAGCGAAATGTCGTATACACTGTAGGTGTGCAGTTTGCTACTGCGGTCATGAAATGGAAGCGAAAATGAGAGGTCTGGTCTCCTTTCGCTCGAGGTCATGTTAAGCCCCTCCCAGTTAGTTACACTAGTTACACTCCCCCTGTCCACACACAACATTTTCCGTGATTAGGCGTGATTCTTTATCGAGTTTCAGTTCAAAACGATGCCCAAACCTGCGTTTCATTAGACTAGTTTCGTTATACGACGAATCGTTAGTGAGCGTCCACACACACAATTTTCATCATAAAACTATCGCGAAACGGTATCACTATCGCAAAACGGAATAGCTAATCATGGAAAATGTTGTGTGTGGACAGGGGGTATAACTGTTAGTGCCCACAAATATTTGTTGGTTGCATACCTGCAAGTGAATTCTGGTAGATCAGGAAACATTGAAAGTAGGAATTGATGAGTCTTCATCTTGAATCTGTTGATTTTCAAAATTAGCTTATCCTTAATTTTCAGTACAAGTTGCTCTTGACTCCCAGAATGCAAAAGCACTCTTCCAAATTATGAGTTTGTACTTGTATGATAGCCATCTATGTTTAGATAAACAAAGCCACAGTCCAGAGTCCTGAAACTTTTCAAGAAGGAATGCCAATACTTTGTGATTATAGAATGAAGTAAAGACGTCACTGGTGACCTAAAAGGCCAAGGATGCAATTGGAATGTATTTATTTTCATATCATGGTGCTGACACTAGATAGTAAGGCCGCTTGTAAAGTTGAAGATTTTGGGCAATGTACAGATTGAAATTTCATTATGCATATTTCAATTCCATACTTATCAGTAGTAGTGCTTCTTGAAAAGGGAGGGGCATGCAAGTATAGGCATGCGATAGTATTGTATTTGAAAAGCAACACATCATCTGTTTTGAGCCAGAAGCGCTTTAACTTCAATTCTTTATCATGGAGTTAGTGTTCCTTTAGCTCCAAACAGATGACATCTTAGGATATACAGTACATGTCACCTTTAAATTCTGGTGGTCCTATTTATTGGGGAATTGCCTTGGTTACCCATGACGTTTTAGTTGATATACCACACCTTTTGTGCGTGTAAACAACATATTCCACATAAAAATCTATGAGTGAACGTCATCATATTACTTTCAGCATGGACTTTGCTTCCTCCTCTTTTGTTGTCTGTATCAGATTTGTAAGGAGGAAAAATTGAATTAAATTGTTCAGTCAGGCGTAAAATATCTGTAATTGTCAAATCCAAAAACTCTTTTGTTCCTTCTTGTGTGGGCAGACGTCAAACTGCATTGAAATTGAGGAAGTGTGAATAATAACGCAATACTGCTAGGTATTAAACTTGAATAATTTTTTGTATAATGTATTGTGTACATTTCAATTTCGCTCCGCTTTTTGTCCATGACTTGTGCTGTCATCTTCAGTTTTTGTTATACTCAATAAACTGAAGTATGAAGGAAAATAAGCAGCGATTTAATTAAACAATCCTAAGTTGTAATTGCAAAAAATAGAATAAAGTAGATAAAGTTTGTAACAGTACCTACATTATTCTAGTATTTACATGTAAAATTAAAGTACATGTACACAAAAAGTAAGACAAATACATCTTCACAAAATGAGGATCATAGAGTATTGTCTGTACATGTACATGCTCTTTGATAACTGAAATGACAGTCCTTGGCTCCTTGTAAACACACAATTAAAGTAACTTTATATTTGACTAGTCTAGGACGGGGGAGGTACTCTTATTGTTCTGTAATTCGGCCACATCAAACGTTCACATGCACCAGGTAAAATCGACAGTGCATTTAACAACCTATTGAAAGGGACCCAAGGTTCACACATGTAGAGTACATGTATTTATTGATCTTAAAGATACTA
This sequence comes from Strongylocentrotus purpuratus, assembly GCF_000002235.5. Classification (NCBI taxonomy): domain Eukaryota; kingdom Metazoa; phylum Echinodermata; class Echinoidea; order Camarodonta; family Strongylocentrotidae; genus Strongylocentrotus; species Strongylocentrotus purpuratus. Next base: position 22,068,861 of record NW_022145612.1, read on the forward strand.
TGTCCCATTTGCAGGCCAAAAAAATGAAAAAGCTATACCAACTGCATTTGAAAGATAATACTAATTTAGAACTTCCCTAAAAAGGTGGGGCTTGAAAATGTCTTCAAGTGGGAAAATAACGACTATTAGTTGTCAAATCGACTTTAGGGCTATAGAGCCCAATAGAGCCCAAAAGTAATGGTCTTGATTTTCAGACAATTGTACAGAATGGTCATACGTTTTATGCTGTGCAAAGATTCAATCAGTTTAATCTTGGCCATCACAAGAAGTGGGTTATTGATGTAGACAAATGCTCATGTACCCTTTACAACTCTTTTCATGTATGTTATTACCAAAGAAGAAAAAAAGCCAGTTAGTCACTCAATAGTGTCTGACAGTGAAGTCTAGCAAGTAAATGGGTTTCCTTGCATAATTTGAATATAAGGACACCGCTAACGTTTAAATTTCACAGATAGGACATACATGACATATTCATAATTCCTGCAAAGTTCTACAGCATTTGAGGTTGGCTGCAAAAGGGACATAGTACCTTTAAGGAAGATTGTAAAATAATGACTCATCTCCAGTTCTCCATGGTGTACCTAATGACAAAAATATCTACCGGTATCTTTATTTGACTCCTAAATATTAAAAGAAAAGAAAAGAGGAAAACAATTTAATGAATTTGTATATAAAATTGTATTCCATGGTACTTTCTGCTTCTTGAATGCTCGAACAGCTTCACCATTTTAAAATTTCATTCTAGATGCTGAAATTGATTTTAAAGTGAACCTATAAAAGTGACTAATTCATTTTTAAATTATCAGGAAAATGTTTTGATACAGTTGTGTGACATGCAGTGTATATATATCTGTATGATATAATATGCACCATGATTCGTGATATAGCTGTTTTGCGAGTGGTAAGACTATCACATTCCCTGATCACTTCATGGGCTATGGGTGATATAGGATGGAATGACAGGAATGTAATCTACCAGCAGGGGTCAAAGGTTACCTCTACCAAGAGTGGAATAATGCTGTCAATTAGATTTGCCATCTACAGATGATGTAAACCTACTCCATCCAAACTGAAATTACACCAATATTTTATCAAAAATTTGTCTCTTTCCCATGCTTACGGAGATAGGAATTCATTCATCTTTTCTCTTAAATTAAGTTTAGTTGTCAGGATTCAAATCATGCTAGAATGACTGATCAGGAAGTGTTCTTAAAAAGCATGCTAAATTATTTATACTGTAGCTTGTGATATTGAGGTTCAATGAATGTCCAATGTGGTATGACCTCTGTCCATTTCTTCCTAAGATTCTGTGATAAAAAAGAGGCCGGGATTTTAGTTTTTCATTGCTGTTTCTCTTGATTAATGACAAGTTGCAATGTTCCCAAGATTGGAAATATTTGAATTCCTTTTGTTTTAATGATGATATATATATATTTTTTTTTTATTTCTGATGTGTTTTTTTCTTCTTCCTTTAGCTGTTTTTGTACAATAAATTTAATTCTGTTGGATAGTATTCTGTTGTAGGAAAGAAACAAATCATGTTTGAAAAGTTTTGGTCCATGGTTTTGATCCATTGTTTTGATCCATTGTGTGAAATATTGATTTTTGGTATGACATAAGTGTGTGAAAAATGGAGAGCGAGATACCCCTTGAGACGACAGCTGGTCTTGCATCATACTAGGATAGTTTAGATTCTTTGGAATCCAAAGTAAAATAAAAATTCTTGCTGTGACACTTACTGGTATGTCTTTGTTTTAAAATAACCCCTCTTATCTTGCCACTGTAAAGGGGGCTTGATAAGAATGTCCAAGTAAAATGTGTCAAAAGCAGAAATCCCATTTGTAAACATACAACCAATATTTCTGTAGTCTGCAGTAAGTTAAGGATCAATGACCTTTTCATATGAGTTTCATTCATTTTTTCCCCAATTTTTTTGAACTACTAAAATGATAGCTATTTAAATCCCAGCTTTGTTCATTTGATTTGATTTGATTTGATTTGATTTATTGGTTTCTGCATCTTTTTTCTTTTTTTCATCATACATTTTCATGAACATAATATGGCTTGATACAATATTTCAAGTGTATATAATCATGCAGATGTATACTTAATTTTATTCATTTTTCATCCCATAAGGCAAGATTTGACATATGACTGCAGCCTGTACTATCGACAGACCTAGATTGTATCGTAGGTATGCATCAAATGTGACAGTTGTTCTACTTTCGCTCCAATCGATGACATTGCTGCTCCCCTATGTGCCATTTAAATCGGTATCCCAGTCCTCCCAGACAATAATTAATGGCAGTACTGGCAGTCAAAGTCGGTCTTCTTTTATTTACGCTGTTTTGGAAATTCTCAGCTCTGGCATTAACGACCTACACTTTAATACGGCAATGCTATATTGATGAAGGCTTACATCAGATATGAACCTGTTTGGGTCTATTTTTACTTGCTTTCAAATAAATTTGTTTTCAGATTCATATTTTACCATATAATTCCTCATCACAACTCTGATTGAATCAGGCTGATGCTTCTCTTGAACTACTTGAAATCCAATCAACAGAGATAATCACTAAAGTCCTAAAATGAGTGAGAAGGAAAACAATTGTTGTTCTTGTTATTCTTCTTCTTTCTTTCTGGCTCTCTTTCATTCCTTCATTCAAATAATTTGTACCTCTTCTGTTCTTTTTCACAAAATTGAAATAAAAGATACCGTATGTGACAAATTACTGTTGGTAATGTTGTGGACTTTTTTAGTGCAGATGATCATGGACATTGATTCATTGTTATGCATCAAACAGAAACAGATCGAGTCTGGCTAATTCTCCATTGCACAATTGGAAAGTACATGTATATGTGTGGTGCATTTTTTTTAGACATAGCTATGTAAAAGTCATCAGTGGTATTACACCTGTTGTTTGAAACACGCTGTTCCCTTCTAATTAATACGCCATCTCGAACGACTCAAGCAAAGAAGTCTGGATACCGTGTCTCATCCTAAGTGACTTTGAAGGATAATTATCCACCAATTAGTTACTTGAAAGGCTAGCTGTACTATGCAAGTATCTTAATTACTTTACTTTTATTCTTTTCATGGGCTTGATCCATCTAGCAGGAGAGATTTGAATGAATATCATTAGGGTGTCCTATCAAAGTGGTCTATGGCTATAATTTTGACATGGTAGTGAAGGTTACATAATGGCCAGTGATGTCACTGTCTCTTATAAATACTGTGGAAGCAATTTTATTTATTGTACTAACACCTGTAGTACACATTGAACGTGTACATTTGTAGCCAGAGCTATTATAGGGGTACATTAGAAAACTAGAAATGGGCCAAAAATTGTAAATATAGACCACAACAGTTTCAATTCTGAAATAAATAGAAAGCACTTGCATACAGATCCAGGAAATTTGTGTCAAGACTCCCTATGAAAAAAAAGCCATGATAGTTGAAATAGATACCGGTACAAAAGGAACATTATGATAGAATGTAAAATGTTAAATGGTTACCTTTAATATAAATATTCTTTAGCAGTGAATGTTCATGAATCTGAAAAAATGTTTCAAGCATGTATTGAAACCAACACATCCAGATCGATTTTATATTTTGTCAGAACGGCGTACCGGTAATCACTGCACCATGGGTCTTGAAATGCAACTGAGCTTGTACTTTCACTGTTATTTTGACAGTTGCTTAGCTGCGCTTTTGAAGGCTCAAAATTCCTTGGGGCGGGCGGTAGGAGTTCTCTCTTTTCTGATTGAGTGCATGGGATAGTTACTTTTATAGCCAATACTTTTTAATGATTCCAGCTGGACTTCAGTAACATAACAGACATGAGTCATTCACCCTTACAACTCTTTGCACTTGATCACATTCTTTATTTTCGCATGATGGGACCCTCTTTGCAGTTTAGTCTCTCATACCATAGACAGTTAAACACCATTGTTTACACGGGTGATATGAAGAGGAGATTGGTGGCTAAAATTGAGAGCATTTGGTTGTCTTTAACCTGCCATACAGAGGAGATATTCCAACCTTTTTGTAATTTAGATGGAAGATACAGTTTTCTATTTAATCCCCCTTGAATGAAATATGGTTTCGTCAAACCGGTGGATGCATGCATGGGATTGCCTTTTTTTTTTCAATCTTTCATGTCAACTGTAATGAATATTTTATGAGACACAGACAGGCTTTCTACAATAGTTTCATCTTGAGCCTTTTGATCATTACTCACATTACCTAAAGCTTTCATCAAACTTTCATCAAACAAATGTCTGTTTCAGCAAGTGATGATTATGGTTCATGCCCGCAAACTAGCAGGTAATTTGTCGCTTATAATCAGATGTGCGTATCTTCGCTGAGGCCATATCTCTCGTTTCTGATTTAATTAAAAACCCTCTTTAGAGAGTGGGATGGTCAAGATCGGCATGGTCCAATTACCCAGTGTGCATTGCACCATGGGCGTCATGTGACACCGATCCATTATAAGAAGGATTTATATTTCATTCCTGGAGGCGTTGCTTCTGGATCTGGATGTTTTTCTTACAGTTGAAGTGGGCCATCATTGGATGGAATGGAAGGGCTTAAAAGGACCCATGATTGATCATAATATTTAGGATTTAGGTCTTAATTTAGATTGTTTACATTTTTTAGGTCTTAAGTTAGATTGTTTACATTTTGTTATGAGTGCGAACGTGTAATGGAGAAGTCTTATTAGTGGGAGAGAGACGCAGTTAATTCTTTCTAAATATGTCCCCAAAAAACAATAGAAGATGCAGACATGAATACTTTACTATTTTTTGTACCCCAAAGTCTGAAAGTAATGAGATTCATACTGCACAATGTTGTCATAATATCCTGATCATGTTAATCATACTAAATCTTCTAAATCTTCAAAATAAAAGAAAGCAAAATGCAGCACGTAATTGCATAATATTCATGTATGTTGTAGTTCAAAGTTCCCTAATAAACTTTCAAAACTTTGTTGTCCGTTGTTTTATTTTTACCCAAAATTTCTCGACTCAAGTTCATCAGCCTTCTTGATAAATTTGTCTTGTCCTTTACAGCTGCATTTCTGAGAATAATATTTCATCAATACACATCCGCATTAGTTTTCCATTATGAACTTGCCCCTAATGAACCAATATCTCATTTTGTTTATGCGACACACATGCTTTTATATGAGCTTGTTACGAAGCAATATCTTTTTGTGTAACCCCAACATGTCCATGGGCTTACGAGGGGACTTTATCATGACGACGCCTGATCAGATCTTGAACAAATGATTGCCATCAACACACAAGGATTAATATATGTGTGGTCATCACCATGATAATACAGATTGCCTGATGGTATTCCAATAGAAACTTAATCAGAGTAATAAAATTCTAACACCTTCAGTTTGAGACCCGTTCTTGTTTTTGTTGTTCATCATCATGATCAGGATCACCAGGTCATGAATAATTCTATTCAGAGTTGCTGAACCATCAATATCATCTTCAAACTCTTCAGTCCTCTCAAAAAGTATGCATAATTTTTGTTGGTATTACTCCTCATCTATTTATGCATACATTCATACACTCTATTTATAGGCCATATTGTCTCACACAACTTGTCTGTCATCAAATATAATTTGGAAGCAATCGTTATCTGTCATCTCCTTTCATATTGCAAATATTATGAATAATTCTCATTCCATCATTGAATAGATGCTTTCCTCTATCTATCTCGTTCACTTCTGCTGAGGGATGCAAGAAATCGAAAGTGCAAGTACCTTTCAGGTCATACAATGTTTATTCTCGTAAACAATTTTTTCAATTTAGCAATCAAGACCTGAGATTATTTCTTGATATGTTCAAAGAGGTTTGGAACGACATACGACATAATCCCTTTCCCGTTTCCAGTTTCTCTTTCTCCCGGCCTCCATCACCATCCATTTGCATCCAACGATCCTCTGATGGGAGTCGACATTTTGATACGAGAGCACATCATGTGCGACTAATACAATCCACTCTACTCTGTTCATGTAACTCTTAAAGTCTCAGGCTGGGTGTGGCCAGCCAGTGCAAAGTAGGACTTGATGTATAAATTATTAAGCATCACAACTCTCAAAAACATCCGCTTGATAATTTTGCGTGAGGTTTTTGAGAGTTAATTTTGAATAAATTGCTTTAAAATCAACGACCAATTTACCAATTTCCAGTCTTATTTTCACAAGTTCTACCATTCTATGGCTATACTCAAACTTATACTCAAACTAAAACCATTGGGGTTTTCACAGGTTCCACAATGTGATATGGATCATATATTGATCAAATCTTGATTCTATACATCTATTCAGTTGAATAGTGCATTGACATTCATCAAGAGTTTAAAAACCGAGACATGACAGCTCGTTGAAGCTCTTTTCCTTAAACATGCTTGACCTGGTTTCCATTGTCAACCCAACTCTGCTGAGAGGTTTTGAGATTAAATGAATGAATGGTGATATCCAAAAGAGTAAATATTTGCACGAGGTCTTTCTCATTTTGGGGCATAATATGATAATGGAAACGAAAGTCATTAGGGTATGGGCTTGGAAGCTGAAAAACTGATAGATTTTGCTGGAAAATAGCATGTAAATTCTCTCTCCCCTCAGTCTTTCTCCCTCCCTCTCTCTCTCTCTCTCTCTCTCTCTCTCTCTCCCTGTCTCCCTTCCTTCCTTCCCTCTGTCCCTCTGTCCCTATCTCTATGTTTAAAGCTAATACTTTTCAAGTAAGTGAATATTATACATGTTACATTATTTTGGTCATGATATAATGTACTCATAATCGAAAAAAGCAGGGAATCGTAGTTGTCTTTTCATGCTCCCAAAAGTATGGTATCCAAGTTATCCGATTCTCTTCGAGGCAAGTGATGCTCTTCAGAGATTTACCCCTTTTTTAAATATTTCATCATTTTTTTACAGCATTATGTAGGCCCTGCATAAAAAGCTTAAGTAATCATTGCATTGTTTCCACTTTTTCAGTTATATATCCTTTAAAGAATATCCTCCCAAGCTCTTCATGAAGGTAGAGCAGTGGATAGCGAATTTACTTTGATCCTATTAGGTTTCATTGATGAACCAGACCTGTCATACTTGAGCTGCCAATGTTATTTGCGACTGACATTTTTTGGAAGTATGTGTTCATAAGTGAGTGGCATGATTAGACGTCATATGTAGACTCAGGGTGACAGCTGTTTGCTTCATTGACCCCCTCCGGGAATGAAGTCATCTTGAAAGATGGAATGGGAGAGGAATCCGTTTATCTCAGAATATTTTGTTCTTCTTTTTTTCGGAGGGGGAGGGGGGGGGGGGATCAAGGCTTCAATTTCTTAGAGAGAAGAAGGCCGAAAATCATAAAGTGATTAAATATCAATAGTCTCTCATTTAATTTCAATTTCACTTTATCCTCGCTACTCTTGAGAAGATTCTTCATCTGTATTTCTCATCATTATTCTTAATTCTCTCACTGGTAATGGGTCATTTATATGTACATACATGTATATCTTCCTTTGGGCCTACATCACACCAAATATCAAGGAAACCTTTCTTGTGGTTCAGTGTAATTATTGAGGATACTTGGTATTGAGGTACATGTACATATATGGGACACAAAATGGTCAAATACCTCAGACTTGCCATAATAATTTCTTTTATTACGCTTAATAATGATCCTGTAATTGAATTGATGAATTTAGCATTATATAAATTATCAATATTTCATGGAATTTTCTTCACTTTCCTAGAGTTACATAAATATTTAGTGTGGATTTTGATGGTTAGGATTCTGTTGATTGACATAATTCTTTGGATATTTAGTTGGGGAAAATAATTGTTTGATAAAACCTGTATAGATGTGTTTCCATGCCATGAATGTAGCAAGCAAATACAAAGTTCATTCTTTGTCCAGGTATAGAGTTACTAATGGATATTTTCATCTTCCCTTCTCCAGCCCTGTCCCGTCTCTATTGAAACTAATGCTCCCCTTGTGCTATCTTTGACACATCTTCCAGACACTAGTTCCCCAGGCAATTCGGGATATTAAAAATATATATTTATAGTCTGACAATAGTGTCATCGTGCCAAGGCTTGAATGTTGAACACGAACGCTTCCTCCTCCATGTGTACATTTACTGCCCAATCTTCAGTTTACAATGTGCTTTTCAACACCCGGATGCTGTCCAGAATGCCACCACATTTTCATTACTCGCTTCCCGCCACGGCCAGATGCCTTAAATGTATTGTAAATTACAGCAACCATTTGATAATTGCATTACCAGAATTCCTTTTGGGTGTGGGAGTTGGCTCCAAAGTCTCCATCGCATTCTTGTCATACGCAGTTGCGAAGCTTCGAGGAATTACCCTCTACTTATGGCATTAGTGATCCAATAATATTTGGAACTGCCATTTATTTCTGGCAGCTAAATCTGTATTACCATGACATGAAGTAATATTACATATATACAGGCACAGGATACAAATATGTCTGTTCATCCGTCTGCCTTTCTTTCTGTCTGTTTGTTTGATTTGTTTGTTCAGCTCGAATAAAATGGGTACCATGTATTAATTGAAAGGGGAATTGGAGACACAAGTAGAGTTGTGCCTTGCTCACAATCTTTGTATTTTTTGAATACTTATGTATTTCTGGGTAAAGTAATACTACTAGAAAGTTGAACCCTTATAAAGTGAAAATACAGAAACAAGAGAAGTTCCTAAATAAAGTAACATGCAGGCAATAAAGGGCAATAGTTTCAAAATTGTAAGTTGTGATTTGTTTGCATGAAGTCGGAAATAATAAACACATGATGTCACCCAGTTTACCATAACACTTTCACTTGGGGCCTAGCTCTTCTCTTGTTTCATTCATGAAATATTTGGGTGATGACACTGTGATAAATATACAAAATGTTAGATTCTGCCTACTGCCACCTTTCTTACTTACAAGGTTGTCTTTGAACTGCACTATGCCCATTTGATATAAATATTTACACCCGAGAGAAACAAATCTAATTTCTAGCTATGGGGTGTCTGGACTCTGACGAAGAGTGGGAAGAAATCAATAATATCCACATGCTGTGGGTTGGTAGGTAGGCCAACCTAGAAAGAACATTTTAAAGGGAACCATCAGACCTTCTAACCATGTGTTGGATTGATATCGACTTAACACTATTTTGTGATATTTTCAATTTAAATATTTTTGAACTCTCTGTTCTATTCTTGATGTTTAAAAGCATAAAAGTACTTCAGACTTTTTAAGTTTTAATACCATCAGTGAATAACGAACATGTGCATTGCTTTACAACTTCTCTCTACTTTCATGTACCTGTAAATGTACAGGTGTTCTTCACTTTGATATGCAAAAGACCCTTGCATTTATACATGTATATATGGGGGAAAGTGGCAAGGACGTCACAAGAGTAACAATATCAGGAAAATCTATATTTGTAACACTGTTCACTAGTTTGGAATGTTGTAATATGAATTGTGTGCCAAGTCTCTAATATGAAGCTCAAATTGATTATGTTTCAATATATGTGTTGCTCTCACTGATGAATTTGAATTACCAAATTATAAAGTCATTATTTTATGTTATTTTAATTTATGACATGATGTCACCAACGTTATACTTATATTTAAATATGGTGTACTTTTCTTTTTCTGTGTAACTTCTTATTATAAACAGTGCATTTTAAAACTCAAAACAGGAATACAGAAAATCCTGTTCTTGCCATAGGAATACAATTTTCCCAGAAGAAAACAAAATGATGATGTTGCATAAAAATGAGAGGAAATGACATTTTTAGATTTGAGAGCACAAGGCAAAATAAAATACAGAATCATCCAAACACATGGAATTGAATTGAATCATCCTATAATCACAACAATTTTTGACATTTGAAATAATTATAGATTTGTTTTCCTTTCCCTTTTTTGTCTCTGCAGGAAGCACCGAGCCCGAGAATTATGAGGTGAAGGTCGACAAAGAGGAACTCAAGCAGAAACTAACTCCATTGCAATACTCGTGTACGCAAGAGAAAGGCACGGAGAGGTAATTTTTGAATATGCTAGAATTTTCTTGGGATTGTACATGTTAATGATATAATCTTACATTAATTGTCCTTTCCTTTTTCCTCTCTCTATCTAAATTGATCTATAATGTTTACAATTGAATTACTTTCGCCAGTTGTTTACTATATCATCTGTTTGGAGCCAGACGTGGATCTATGTTTGTACAGACAATACATCCTCAAACCTTGCTCATTCTTTTACCATTTATCCCACAGTCTATACTATCCTCTTATTATCTCTTCAATCATTTCTCAACTAATATTTAGTTTTTCTCCTTCACCCTAATATTTTCCCTTACTTGCTTGCTTGGAGCTCTGAGTTGTACCTACTTGTATCTCATCTTGCATTTCTCACATCTCATATTTCATCCCACATTTCCTTCCCAAAGTACCCCTCCCCAAAATACTCCTCCCAATATCCTAAAATGGATATCTATGGAAATAAAACTCTCTCAAAATCAATTTTGAGAGTCTCGTTGGGTTGACTGGGGTATTAGCAAAGCATGTAACAAATTATGTTGGCTAATATGTGCAGAGGAACGCTTTGAAGCACGAGATCATGGAAGCCTTGCAAACAAACACATTTTAATTATGTTTGTTTAGGATTTCAGCGAAGTAATTGCTCATCTGATTAACTTCCTCATAATGAACTAATTTGCTTTGTGATACCATGATCGTATGCAAACAGTTTATAAACCGTCGACCCCACTTCTAGAAAGATCAATATATCAGAGATATTAGTTAGTATTATGTCAAGAGGACTTCAACCAATCTAAACCTCTTCTAGTAGGTGCAACTTATCTTTTTAGTCATGAAGAAAAAAACAAAAACTGAAAATATATATTGATATATTGTTGACTACTTCACACATTGCTTTATAATAACAGATTCACATTAATGTAACTGTTTACTGTTCTTTCTCAGAAAAAAAATATATTTAAAAAAAATGACTCAGCTTTTATATTACTTTTCAGTCAACAAGACATCAAATAGGCTTACCGGGTATGATTAACTTAGTGAACACTGAACAATCATAACACTAATTAAGCAACATGTTAATGCATAGAAGGGATAGTTCTGCTGAATTAATATAGCTATATCAAGCCTCATCCATGGTGGTTATCTCTCTATGCGATTGGTAATGTTTGAAGCTTAGAATCCATTCTGATGTGAAATTGATAAGATGCTGATCATTGAGTATGTAATAATAATTGTGACCCTTAATCAAGACCTGAGCACCTTGCTTTTTTTTTAAATGTCAGTAAGGGGAAAACTCAAACACTTTTAATAGGCATTTGCAGATGTTTCTGTGGCTCTTGAAATGGAAATTGCAATGACTAGAAGATTCTTATGTTGTATGTCGAATAATTCTTATGATATTATTAATTCATGTTGCCTGTTTACATATATATATGAGCCTATAGTATGGATACTGTATGACTTCTTACAGTGGTATTTAATACAATAGACCTGTAAAAGTTACTACCAACTATATTAAGCACTCCTGTGAAAGTCTTCTTTACAGAAAGCGAGTATCACTCCAGTTGTTGATACACGTTAGTGTGATGTTTAAAGCTTTAAATCATGTGCAACTTGCTCTTTTCTTTCATCTCTTTTTTTTCTTCTCCTTTTTTCTTGAAGGGCGTTCGCTGGTGAATATACTGATCTGAAAGATGATGGAAACTTCTACTGTGTTGTCTGTGACAACATACTTTTCAAGTAAGCTTTTGCTTCTCATCATATCAAAAGAACTAAGGGAAGATTTTGGAAAAGATTTAAGATTTAATGGAGAAAAAAATCCTTTATTTTGTTGGTATGTGTTATGAGTGTATTTGTGAGAAAACAGAAAGGAGGAGAAGGACAATTGGGATGGAAGAGGTTGATGTTTTGTCTATACAAAAGGTGGTTAACTGTTATTGGGTTTGTATGGGTTATATTGAATTAGAAAATGCAGGGAAAAAATAGTAGATTTTATATTTATCAAGACAATTTGTAGATTAAGAGGGATAGAGTCAATTTTTAGTTTGATTTGCTATCATAAACTCTATGTTTATAATGGAGTAATTAAATGACGTGTCCTGTATGGCATGTTTATGTTGTAATGAAAATCACTTCATGTGACTAATGTTTGTCTCTAATAGCAAAACATAGCACCAAATAATGATCACCGTCAAAATTTACTATAAAAAATATGCATTCGTCGGTAGGCTTGCAATGGGGGTCCTCATGTCTCCTACGATTTACATGGAATGACCCGTGGTATTCCTGGTCAAGTAAAGGTGAATCATGAAATGTTCTTTTTTTCTCCTCCTTGTTGCAGGTCCGGGGATAAATTTGATTCAGGGTCAGGTAAGTTGTGATCATCTTTTTTCTTCTGTAAAGGCAGTAGTCATCATGTGCAAACATAAATCAGCAACAACAAAAACAACAACAACCACAACAAGAACTAAATTTCATAAAGACTCACTCACATACGACACAGTAAATGAATATAGCAATGAAGAAAGTAGGAGCATGTACCAAAAGGCTTCTACATGTCATGTAAATGTATTATTTTATCTGTCTGTTATCAGATACCGAAATGTGAAGGGCATTATGCTTTAACAAAAAATGGTGAACTGCTGTGTTTTACTGCATCTTATGTGAATGGCCTTAAGGTATTACATCATGAGTATGAACACCTCCCTGAAGGGGGATCACTTCAGCAAAAATTTTGTGATGCAAGGTGTCAAGAAGGGACCATTAAAAACACATTTGATTGATGAATAATTCAACAACATGATTATTGCACATCACTCCTGCGTGCCATACGGTAAGGACAAAAGGAAGCAAATCATATTGATGAAGAGCAAATGCAGTACACAGAAAATGTGTTGTGAATAAAACACTATTACAAAGTTTGTGTTGCCTTGTTTGTCAAACATGAACATCTGATATAATACTGGAAGCTTTTGAAGCTATTTTAGCAACAAAATATTCTCCAAATGAATTATTTAGTTTATTAATGTAATTTGTATTCCTAAGCTATGTTTGATGCTCATTGTAACTTTCCAGGTACTATTGATCAGAAGTCTTTTCTCTTTTTTATGTAAAACCATTTGAAATGCAATTACATACAATTTTGCGTAAACCTACCGGTAACCTTATAAAAAGAGTCGAATTGAAAACAAAATATTGTAAAAGCGTACTTTCATATCGTTACCCCATTTATATATGTTGTAAATGCATATTCTTTATCTTAGGTTGGCCTTCATTCTCTGACATGGCAGGCCAAGGCACTGTGAAAAGTAAAGAAGATTACAGCCATGGAATGCTGAGAACAGAGGTTGTCTGTGCTAAGGTACTGAAGAATGATAACAATTTCACTTGTATCCCAAGCAAATGTTCACCATACCAGCTGCTTGGAGCCAGAAGGGCATTAACTCATATCATTTCAATACACTATGTTAATATCCTTCTGACTCTGAACAGCGACAACACCTCAATAGTCAATTTCTCACACAAGTCAATTTTTTAACTTATCCGATAAGCAATACTATACATGGCCCCAATTCTAGACCTTTTTGTGACCGATTAAAATTGTAACCCACGCCCTTACCATATATATGTGATGAAATAAAAATTAAAAAGGAGCCAATGTTGCCAGAGAAAATTTCAGATTACTATCCCAAGAACACTGTACAATGAAGTGAATAGGAACCACCAAAGAGAGTAGAAACTAGAACTCAGTATTTTCTAGTAAATAAGTAGGCCCTCTCCTCTTTTATTTTCATCATGAATAAAGTAAAATGAAACAAATTGTTATCACTACTGGTGTTAGAAATACATCTTGCAGTAATGTTTAACATATGTATTTTTTTTTTTTATGGGGGGGGGGGGGGGCAGCCTTTTTTATGATTATTTGAAGAATCTTAAATATGAGTAACTTTGAATGAGCAACCAGGGAATTAGCCAGTAAAGTAGAATATCTTCACCAGCTACGGCATTTATTTCATGAATAGAGCACCAACATTTTTTGCATTCACCCTTACTTGTGCCCAAGTTTTGTCATCTTAACCAAGCTGAGTGGGCTTTCAAGCCATTCACTATATCCTTGATTTTATGTTCTTTTCTATTTTGTAAGTTTTGTTTTATATTGTGATTTGGATAATAAATAACATACTATACCATACCATAACCATGCCATTTTTTTTCTTCTCCCTCTTTGCCTGTAGTGTGGTGCCCATTTAGGCCATGTTTTCAATGATGGTCCTAAGACGACCGGCCTTCGATACTGTATCAACTCAGCCTGCCTCAACTTCAAGGGGGAAGCCAAACCAGGTTTATGAGGCAGCATTACCAAAGTCAGAACAAAATTACATAATATCTCGTATCAATTTTTATACTTCTCCAGTATATATTTTTGTAGGTTCATTTTCATGCATGGAGAAGTAGGATGGTCATGGTTACAGTACATGTCTGTAAAGCACAAAATTTTCTTTAGAGACTATAGCCTTTCGTGGAGATATCTGTTTCTGTAACTCTGAAAGTAATGCAGAAAGCCACAGACATGGCATTATTTAAACACAATGATACTGGCAGACTTTGCAATGTTGCCTTTTCTTACCACATTTTTTCACTATTTTTGCCAAAATTTTGAGAGGAAATCATGTTCATACTGACATCCAAGGCATTTTTTCTTCTTCAGTAGTTGAACAAAACCAATTGTGAAAAAATATTGAATCAGATAAATACAAGTTTACTGCAGCAAAATTAAGTGGATATCACAGCTATGATTTTTATGTCTGCTAGAGGTGCAATCTGTCTAATCACTGTATTGATTATTGTGCAAACTGTAAACTGGATTCAGCAAAATTTTGCTCAGTATTACAACCTTCTGAACAAATTGTTATCAATATGTATTGCAATCATTTAAGATTTTCCGACATGTATCACCTATGACTTGGGACATAAATCAATCGTTGATTCATATTTTTTTTTGTTACCTATCACATACGTTAAAACAAATTATATTGTATGTAGGAGCTTCACTATTTAGTTTTCTTGCTATGTTGATCAATTAAATCTTTATTTTACTTTATATAACAGAGAATAAATATATTTATAACTTAAAGTTTGTAAGCTATCATTTAGAGAAGAAATGTTAACCAAAGTTGTATATTGAAAATATATGTCGTCAGCATTAAGAATGGATGAGCAATTTATGCGAGATGATTGATTAAGATTATAATTCTAAAGGTGAAGGAACATTTTCAAATAACTGTCTTATGCAGTGAATATGTTATAAATATAGTGATGGAAGCAATGACATTAGAAGATGAATTTGAAAAAACGAAATGGATGCGTACTAATTATGCCTCCACTTCTAAAAATGATAAAATAACATGAAGACACTTTGTATTGTTTCATTTAGCTTATTCTTTACAGATTTCTTTGATTTTTAAAGCTTATAAACCTTTTACTTGGTTTATGGTGTACAAAGGTTTGGACTCGAGAGAGAAAGGTGATACTGGGTTTGTTATGAGATAAATAAGTTGTTATTCCTTTTCCCCCTAACGATTCAGACAATTTATTTGTGTTTATGGTTTATAACACTTTACTATTATTGTGAAGACATGATATTTAAAAGGAACAAGAAGTCAGAATAAGCCTCTCCCAGTCGATATGAAACAATCTTACTATAAGCTTGCAACATGAAAGAAATTTGATGTAACAATCATTCAAGTGATGCAACAAGCTTTAAGGATGATCAAAAGTAAATCTTGAGTAATGATTTGGCTAATGAGGTTTGATGCTATCTGTTGCTCAAAAAGTGATGTATATGATGATATATAAATTGAGGATTAATATATTAAAACTTAGTTTGCTATTAAGAACTTTTATAATGTACCAACATTTAACTTCCTCAAATTTACCTTTTTTTAAAAATATACCTTGATATTGAAATTCTCATATCATTTTTTTGAGATCCATCTCATAAGAGCTTTATGATTTCTCTATTTTTCTCCAATATCTGAATGAATAGCATTTTGTTAGCCTGTTATTTGGGTAAGAAATGAGATAATCAGTACATCTGGTAATTTGGCATACCGGTATGCTTTTCAGTTGTTATTGTTCAAAGGAAGAGGTTAATACTGTTAAATTGATCTCTTATAATGCCACGTGCTACACGTAGCTTTGCAATGTGTCTTTTCATGGTTATATCAAAGTTATAAATTAGTTTACTAAGGTTTACTTGCTACATGAGTGTGAGTGTGTATGATTGAGAGAGTGAGATCCTTGTCGAAAGATTTAATATAGTGTATATACACATTTTGTCTTGAAAATAAAGTAACATTTTGGAGTAAAAATATGTTTTACTGTGTCATTTGTTTTTTAAATACTTGAATGCATTTTGTTTTAGAATGGCAAGACATTTTACTACCTAGATGTGTAATATTTTGGAAGTGTGTAAATTGTGTGATTTAAATTCCTCTTCATTAAAGTAAGAACAAATTGTATATCTTAGACTGTATAGACCATTCCGCTCCTGTTTCCATGGTTTCTAGGAGCACTGTAGAACTTCATGCTGCAAAACTGGGGGCTATCCAAGAGCATAACAAGAGATCAATCAGCAGTGTGTCATGTAATTAGACAGGTGCATGGCCATTCCTGAACTAATCAGGAATATTCTAATTATTAAGTATACTTGATGGCTCCTCAGTCAGGGCAGCCGACTGTGAGGGTGCACTTCCATGTTTAATTCTCTGAATTAGTGTATACTGTCGTGAAACATTATGAGCAAAATACTTTCGCCCTTGCGGTGAGTTCGATGAGCGCAAAATGAAAAGTAGGATTGAAAAGCTTTCAATAGTTTACTTGTCTTCTTGGTGATTGGTGATTGGTGCTCTTTAAAGGGGAAGATCACCCCGATAATATTGTTGGTTTTAAAAGAAGTAGAAAAATGAGAGGAACGGGTCTGTGATAGTTTAAGCAAAAACCTCTTAAAAATAAGAAAGTTATGGATTTTTGAAGGTGTGGTCAATCAAACACAAATTATTAAAAATATTTTTTTTATACAACCTCTGTATGAAATAAGTCCATTCCGTCATCAATAACCAGAAAATGAAAGGTTATGAAATTTTCTGTTACAGAGGGAATTGGAGAGGAGCTTGCAAGACATTCAGTGTTGCCTATTTGTGTTTCACTGGTGACAACTTCCAAAATTCAAAAATTCAAAACTTTCCAAATATTAATCGGATATTGCTCAATTTTCCTCTCATTTTTCTGCTGTTATTAAGTCCAAGATAATTTGAGGTGGACTTCCCCTTTACACTTAAAGAAAGAAAACTAATGACACAAAAGATGATAGATTCACTCAATGCATGTATGTCATCTCCACTTTTAATACAGCCATTATCCCTGTCTGAAGAAACGAAAGAATGTGCTCTTGGATATAGTTCTACTTCAATATACTGCCTAACATAGTTTTTCAATCTTAAATACATACGAAAATACTGTACATGGTTGCAAATATATATATCAACACTGCCAAGATAGATCAAAACATACTTCTCACTTTTAGGCGATTCAAAAGATTGGCATTTCAATTTTCTTTCACAAAATTTGACATACATTATATATACTATGTGAAATATATCTATTAGTGAACTAGTTTTCTAATGCCACCTTTTCAATACAATCTTTTAAGTAGACATTGTACAGTGTTTGATATCAAGTTTGATTAGCATACAAGGGACATGAGAGTTTAGTAGAGTTGTATTATCACCATCACAAAACATTTAGAACGATAATTCCCTTGCAGGAATCACTACATGATCTAGATTCAATTTTTGGATTGTGAATCATGCATATGTACATCGACATCAATGGTACAAAGAGACATACCTCAAGGTAGTGCACAGCACCCAACATCCTGGTTCTTCCCCACATTTTTTTAAAGTAAGACGAGTCATGCTTACACGTACGCACAACAAACAATCCCTTAGAACTTATTTGAACTGTGAACATTTATTGGCTGGCAATGCCGCTACTTATACAGGAGGGGGGGGGGGATTTCCAACAATTAACATTCTACATTTCTCCTCACCAAATGTAGTTTAGAGCGACAAAAATCAGATTTCATATCCGGCTATCAAAGCCAAAGGATTATTTTACAAACAAACAAACAAAAAAGAATAGAGACGGATCCTGCAAACCAGGAAAAGATATATTTATCATTTGTCATTTGATATTAAACATGGATGCACGTGCAGTAGCTGTATGAATGGTAGGATTAAGCAACTGCCGTCTATAGATTCAAACTTCCCTGCTTGTAATGGAATTTTGCCAGTAATGTCCTCTTGATTTGAAAAAAAAATGTAAATATTAAGGAAACTCGTCAATGTTTCACTTGGAAGTGCAATCTATTAGAATTAAAATATTGGACAATGAGGTAGGATTAAAAATCATTTTTTTAAACTTCACCGAAATTGAAAGACCTACTGGTACAATTAAAAGGGTAAAATATAACAGAATCAGAAAACTATCCTTCCTTTTCTTTTCACAACAGAGAAGTTTGTCCCCCCAAAAATCTTGAAAAATATGATGAGTGGTTATTTTAATGTTTGTGCATACATGTTTGCCTTAGTGTATGTTTCACAGAGACATCCGCACAAACACCATACAAAATTATAATCCATTATTAAAACCTCTCGCTATATAAACGAAAATATAAACAGTTTTCAAAATGCTATCCTGAAGTTTATACATGGGGAATTCTAAGGGTTATCATATGATTTCAAAAATTGCCTAAATATTTTCCATTCTACGTTGTTTCTAACAATTACACAGACACATCAAAATTACGCACAAATGTATCATTATAAGTGATTGGACGATATCGGGAATGGAATGCATAGCATACGATTCACAATCTACATGCGATATCCACACGTTTCTCAACGTTCAAATTCTTTGTAATTGATTTATATTTTGGTAAAATTTACATAACATCATAGTTGAAAGTCTAGGGAAATTAGTTTGCATGTCTTTCGGGGATATATTTCATGCAATTCTTGGCTTCATTTCTTCTTTGGGATTATTCTTTCGATTTCTTTCGGGAAACAACGGCATATCTGACATACTAACTGCACACATTTCAATATTAAGAGAGCAGAATATGACGATACATCCTGCAAATATCTTCATTGCAACTCGGTTTTGTACAATACACATTTGACATACGATTTAATTTATTGAGATAGACATCAAATATTCATAATTTTTGTACAAATACTCATCATACTTCATTTCTGTGCTATAAAACTAATATTTATATATACGTCACCATCAAATATACTTACACAGTAAATATATATATAATTTCTTTTTTGATTATTTTGCAAATATTTTGCATCATATTCATTGTGCATTTCAATTTCACTATCATGATTAGTTTAAGAAGATGGCTAGAAAAAAAACTGACACATAATTCAAAAATGACTGATGCAATACTTGCATGAACAAGAACAAATACAAATATTATTCTATCTCTCTCTCTCTCTCTCTCTCTCTCTCTCTGTAGTTCTATAAAATGCAGCATGCCTTACAATGCTGCAATCTTGTGCATATCTCATAAAATGACCCACCATCTATTAAATGCTATCATCTTTAGCTACAAGATACAACCAGGATGTATCTCGGTCTTCATGAGACTGAGCTGGAGGATTTGTAGAATGATTGCTGTAACAATATGATAGGACATATTGCAGGCATCTAGAAATAGTTCTTACCTCACAAGGCAGTTGGAAAAAAAACTGCAAACGAAAGATACCAGCTCTGAACATCACATCATCCTCTTTTTATTTGACCTAAATTCATGTATAATACTTTGTTACCTATACAAAATGTCAATGAACTATAACAAACTACACACAGCGCTCAAGCACACAAACTGCTTTAAATCACCATGACAATATACATGTACAAAAATATACAATGCTACGTTTTGCTTTTCATATTTTTCCTACAAAATTGATTCCACAAGTTAACACTTTTTATCATCTTAAACAATCAAACATATTTTCATATCATTTTTTTAATGTTAATTTTAATAGTCATCCAAGGATTTGCATTAGTTACAAAACTATAAAATTCATAATCGTATGAACTACAAAAAAATGTTCTTAAATCGAATGTTATCGTACTGCTTACTCGTTTCATAAGAATTGGAAAGTGGTGATATCTACATATGGAGATGATGTAGAAATGAAGCACTCTTGGCTGAACTATACAGGTTGGACTACTGGTAATCTCCAAAACTTCCTTGGCATTTTTAATCCAGAAGTTTATCTACTGTTAATTGTATAATCCAAATAGGTTAGCAATAACATAATACTTGGGTTATACAAGGTAAATATAAGTAGAATGGATTACAGCATCAACATAACGTGAATGGCAAAGTATGACATATGACTAAGTATAAGATAAAAAAAGACACTTCAATTAACTTACTATTTTCAAGAGAGGTATTAGTCACTAAATCAAATTTTTAATTTTTTATAGAGAATGAATGTGAAAGATGGTTGTAAATATAAAAAAACAAAGACACAGAATGATAGGCACATTCCTCTGAAAATGTATGAAAAAGAAAGAATATGACATATAATATCAAGTTATGCCTAAAGAAGGCATGATTCCATGGAAAAGTTTTGAAAAAGTCTTGTAAGAAGAAAGGACACAAAATTTTCACCATTATTCAAAGGCATCATTGAGTAGTTTATATCGTATCAAGACATAGCCAAGGTCTTTAATTTCCTTCATCTTTAACCCATATTTTTTTTCCAACTGAATTTGTTTAACCCCCCCCCCCCCCAAAAAAAAAGTAAAGCTAAACTTCCAATGCCACAAAATAAATAACTGAAATACATATATAACTTGACCTCGTTCTTCTACTCAAGAGTAGATAATGAGCTTTGTATTCAAAAATAATTTCATATGTTCAAATGCGCAATTTGGTATTTTGTAATCATGCATTACATATCTTATAAAAGAAAGGAAATTACTCCTACCACAACATTGTCAAATTATGTATAGTGCATATGGCATGATTTCATAATTCTTTTGGAATTCATTTTGACCCAAGCTGAAAGCCATGACTCATCATAAATATCACATACATATCAGTATGAGCTAATAATGAAATATTAAATAATGTACACACAAAATAAAAGATAGGTGAAGTTTGTAAAGTAAAAAAACAGAAACATTAACAAATAATGAGGCAGGCTCTCTCCAACATGATCTACATGTACATGACATTTCACAACAACAAAAAATATATTCAAATCCACCCTTTATCCAAGGAATGAGTGAAAGAAATGTATACTGTACATCACAAGGAATGTTTAATCATTTGTTTTAGAATTAACTAAATAGTTTGAAAGGCACAACACATTCAGCATGAGTATTATTTGTTGGTATACGTAAAACTGAAAACAACCAGTACAAAACATGCAGTTCTGAATTGCATTTCAAAGAGAAAAAAAAATTGTAAATTTTCTTTGACAACCAGATATATTATTCCATCTCATTTCAATTATATTAACTATATTTTCTTGATTTTATAGAAATATTCTTGAACACCAGGCTCACTGAATGAATGATTGATCTAATGGCATCAAATTATTCAAGTGATTCTAATCACTTATCAAACAGATTTCAAAAATTAAAGTGTTAAAATGGCTTGGGTGATTGCAAAGATGATGTGGATTCATTATTTTGAAGAGGTAATATCATTGTAACAAAAGCAACATTTGAGAATTTGTTATTTGATCATTGCCTTCATCAGATACTCCCACTCTAATTTGATCAAAATTTGCAAAAAATCAATTGCAAATACCTATCCTACTACCTAATACCTAACTAAAGAAAAAAAAATACATAGAAAAGAAGATAAGATGAGGTATTAGAGTAGTAGCATCAGATTCCTTCAAGAGGTCAACATTTCTCAAGTGGATGTGTTCTAAACATGGAATTTCTATGAATTCTGCAAATTTACAAAGATAATCATTCGACAAGAGTTGATTTCAATATTAACCCCTGCACCACCACATCATCATACAACAAAATTAATAGCAAAAACAATGTGACAGTACAGAGGAACCAGAGCCCCTTGAAACACACACAGAACAGATCAAAATCCTTTGTGATTTTGATACTATTTCTCTTCTTACAGCCTATTATTTCTATAAAAGTATACTTATACTATACCTACTTATTAAGTAGAAAATCTGCAGTTGATATGCACCGTACACATGTATCAATTGACCATCAACCACTCTTGGATACCGCTTAACTTCCATGTATAATTCGTTCCCTTTGAGGGTACATCATGGACAATCCTGGGATTAATCTTCATCATCCCAATATGTAGAAACCTACCACTCAGAAAGTATAATGTACATCTAGCTTCATCAGCTTCGTATCACTCTCGGGATAGTGATGATGATGGTGATGATGATAATGATGATGATGAGGATGAGGATGATGATGATGAGGATGATGATGATTAGGATGATGATGATGAGGATGATGAGGATGACGATGATGAACGCATGAGGCAGCCTGGAGCTGATGAGTGAGTGTAGGAACGGAGAAGACAGGGTCACCAAAACCCTAAGAATGCCAATGACGGCGGCAGTATACAAACAGAAAAGAACTAGTAGTGCTCAAAGAGTGAAACTAGGGTGTCCCTCCAAGTTTGAAGAGGGGGGCGGGGAGGGTGTGGGGAAGGGGATAGTTGTTGATACTCAAATATCATGTTGGCCATTTGTTGCTCTCTCAGTTGACAAGTCTAAGATGGTATCAGCTCTCACGATGGCTTTCTGCTCGCCACAGGTTACTTTCTCAACACGAAGCCTGGTAATCCAACACAGGGTTATAAGGAGGGGGTTCTGTCTTTGGAGAAAGCGGTTCTCCGACTCTCTAGCGTCTATTTCTCTGCCATGGTGGGGTTGGTGAAGGAGAAACCACGGAATTGACGTTGATTGATGGAGCTGAGCATGGAGGTGTCTGTAGGGGAGAGGGCCACTTTCTCCATGGTGAACTCGGGGTCAAAGTTGCTGGCGTCACCATCGCTTTTCTAGTGATTGCGGAAGATAAGATAATAACAATGACATTTTTTGAAAACTGCATATATCCATCCAAAGGGGTGCTTAAAGGGATCGTTTAACAATGTTGAATCTGAGATACACGGTCCTACATGTTACCAGTGTCTGTGATATGGTGTAATATTGAAGCCCTAAAAAAAAATCGCGCTTCAAAATGATCAAGAAGTGCCTCAAAAAAGTAAAAATCTTTGAGTGATCGGTTTTACCATACTCGTTTTCCCTAATAGACTGTAGTGTTATGAAAACTGTTTGGTGAACGGTTTTCAAAATTTGTAATTCCAATCATTAATATCTTGATAATCGGACAGACGATCGGCTTGTAAAAGTCATGGAGTTCCTGACTGACCTAAAGGTTTATAATTGTCATTGCAGCACGAGTTAAATCAAGGATTATTTCTAAAGGATCTAAGACGAAGTTACCGAATCCCTTTAAAGGTACTATGTCCCATTTGCAGGCCAAAAAAATGAAAAAGTTAAATTCCAACTGCATTTGAAAGATAATACTAATTTAGAACTTCCCTAAAAAAGGTGGGGCTTGAAAATGTCTTCAAGTGGGAAAATAACGACTATTAGGTGTCAAATCGACTTTAGGGCTATAGAGCCCAAAAGTAATAGTCTTGATTTTCAGACGATTGTACCGAATGGTCATACGTTTTATGCAGCGCAAATATTCAATCAGTTTAATCTTGGCCATCACAAGAAGTGTTTTATTGATGTAGACAAATGCTCATGTACCTTTTACAACTCTTTTCATGTATGTTATTACCAAAGAAGAAAAAAGCCAGTCAGTCACTCAATAGTGTCTGACAGTGAAGTCTAGCAAGTAAACAGGTTTCCTTGCATAATTTGAATATGAGGACACTGCTAACGTTTAAATTTCACAGATAGGACATACATGACATATTCATAATTCCTGCAAAGTTCTACAGCATTTGAGGTTGGCTGCAAAAGGGACATAGTACCTTTAAGGTACTTCAATCTCTACAAAAATTGTATGGAAGATGAGTATATAACACATAAAGTAGACTAGAGCAGGGGGGGGGGGGGGGGACATTTATCTGTATTAAACTGTGTCATGTAAAATTAGACATGGTTAGCCCTGCTTTTTAGTTCTCATTCTTAGTTACTATTCATCCTTACAGTGAAAAAAAAAGCTCCCACGAGACTCGGCTTATCGTTTAGTAATAACATGAATCAATACAGAAGATATTTTTTTCAATTACAATAACACCAGTTGAAGCATACCTAATCAATGCTAGAAAACATGTTAATTTAGGAAAAGTTGTTGAATTGGCTTCTTACTATGGCTGACAATAACATGCACTTTATTCTAACAAAATGTCTGCAATTCAAGTAAACAAAATGTGACTGAGTGGCTACATGGATATGAAAAAAAAAACATTATTATACATATATAAACATTTCATGTAAAGTATTTTCATGTTCTTTCATATACATTTCATCATACATAGTTATATCATTTTATGTAATATATGAAAGAAGATTTCAAAACTTACAATTTTGGGCTTGAATGGTGGTGGAAGTTCTCTCCTTTCTAGCTTCTCAAAGTCAATGGATTTGAAGAACTGATGTGCTCGAACATCACCCTTGACTCCAAGTCGGACCTCAGGAGTGCGTTCCAACAACTGTAATCAAAGAGAGACAGAATATAGAGAGTTATTGTATTAAAACATAATTATTTTAAGTTGAGAACCTATGGTTCATATCACGGAAATGATTTCAGCACTAGTAACAGAGTATACATGTAGCTTATTAATAGATTTTTTTGTACAAGTACCCCTGGGAAGCTGCAAGATTAACTCTGTGTTTAAAGATAAAGTTGAGTTCTGGTCAGGCCATTGCATTGTGAAAGAAACGGTATGCAATCGATCAAAAAAAGTTTATCATGTAGCATATAAGTATTGGTGTGTACTGCAAGGTTCTGGAGTCATCAAATTGATAAGAAATTTGGCCCAGTCTTGGTAGTAACAAGCACTGTACACAGAAAGATGTATATGGGACTACACAAACATGTGGCATAAAAATCAGGCCTCATTTTTAAAACTATTACCTGTCATATTGAGAGTATGAAGGCATTTGAAGAGCCATGCTTCTCAGGGTACATTTTTACTCTGATGTTCTTCCACACTTGCATAATAACAATGATAATGCTCACTAATTGTTTTCACCACTTCCCCAGAACTCAACCTTCTCTTTAAGTACATGAGTTAACACCAGTCTGGTCCT
Source organism: Strongylocentrotus purpuratus (assembly GCF_000002235.5). Taxonomy (NCBI): domain Eukaryota; kingdom Metazoa; phylum Echinodermata; class Echinoidea; order Camarodonta; family Strongylocentrotidae; genus Strongylocentrotus; species Strongylocentrotus purpuratus. The sequence goes on from NW_022145612.1 coordinate 22,094,355, forward strand.
CAGCAGATAATATTTGATTTAATTTGGAATCCCCTGTGAGAAGTCTGGGAGTGATTGATGCTTACCTGTATTAAGCAGCTATGTGCATCTTTGGTCAGCCATCTTGGAAAATGAGGAGCATCGTGGAGGATACAATCAAACAATTGATCTTCATCTTCACCGTGGAATGGGGATTGACCAATCAACATTTCATACAGCAGGACACCAAATGACCACCAGTCAACAGAGGCAGCATACTTCTGGCCCTTCAGAATCTGGGTTAAAACAGAAGAACGGGTCATAAAAACAGTTTTCAAAATTGTCAAAAAAGTGGTTTCGGTTGAAAAATCTTTTTACCAAGTGATTGACATATGCATATGTTTGTATTATCAGCCTGACAGTTCATTGATTTCAGTGAATTCACTGTATATTTGATTGTATATTGTAAACTGCTACAATAATTGATGTTTTAATTTTTTTTTTTTTTTGTATATATGTATAATACATAAATCCCTGATTTATTTACTGTCTAATTTGTTTAACCCAATAATACATTTTCAATTGACCAGGTCTGCTGACTTTTTGCATATAGTTATTGGATACATAGACATAACTAGATCAGCAATTATGTTGCTCATAATTATTCAAAATGTGCTTTTGGTGCCAGTTATATTCAAAAGAAGAACACTATAAATACATATCAAAAGGATTATCACTGTATATAGACGTTATGCAAATCAATGTTCCTTTGGAATAAGCTGAAATTTAATCTAGCTATTAATTTTTTCTTACCATGGACCCAGCTCCTAATCTCTATATTTGGGTACAAAGCTTCTGGTGTGAAAAAGTGCTGTTCTTCGATGCTACTCCTTATCCAAGCAAATCTTTAGAAACTTGTTACAATATCTTTAATGACGATGTCCTTCGACTTACCTCTGGGGCAATGTAATCGGGCGTTCCACAGAAAGTACTGGCCTTTGTTTCTCCTGTGATGTTCTGCTTGCACATACCAAAGTCAGCGATCTTGATGTGGCCATCCCGGTCCAGTAGGACGTTATCCAGCTTCAAGTCTCGGTAGATGATACCCCTCTTGTGAAGGAACTGCAGGCCACAGATGATCTCAGCTGCATAGAACCTAGAAATAGCATAATACAACATCATGAGGGTTCAGTGACACAAAGACATAACTCCATATTTTGCCAAAATGAGTATTTGATATCAAAATGTTCAAGAAATTGTGGGCTTTCAAGGAAACACAAAGACTTAACTCCACCAAACACCCAATGGAAGTCAATGGCTAGTGAAACATAGACTTAACTCCTTAAGGCCCAAGTGCTCAGTGACACATAAACCAATTTTTCTCAAAATGGCCAAAATGGAGTTACGTCTTTGTGTCACTGACCCCCGATCGACCCCCGATCGACCCCCGATCTCTGCTATGGTATTCTTTAATAGGAAACAACGGCACACACCATAGCAAACTGAGAGTGATAGTTGTGACAGGTGTGCATGAGTGCGGTCAAAGGTTAAATCATAGAGCTCTGAATAGTTTCCTCCATGAAATGACAGATCAATCAGAAGCAACTCCCTGGGAGTGTTTCACAAAGACTAAGATCGACTTAAGTTGGACTTGAACTATGGCAGGCTGTTCATGCCACTAGTCCCTCTAACTATTCCTGGCATTGGTTACTCAAGGGACATACAAATCGTGGTCACAAATTTACAGAACTTACTTTTTTTGATAGTCCATTATTGAAGGAAAAATATCTAAAGATCATAAAGTCTAAGGTTTTTTCCATCTAATTTTCCATCTAGTTAAGACTTTTAAAGGGCATAAATCGCAACCAATTATGAGTCCAAGTCTTAAATACAACTTGAATTAAAAATGTGACGTCCCTTGAGAGACCAATGGTGATAGTAACCAGTGGCATGAATGGCCAGCCATAGTTCTAAGTCCAACTTAAGTCGATCTTAGTCGATGTGAAACAGCCCCCTGATGACACAAGTATCTCTCTCAACTAGCTATGGCACATAGGATCCTCGACCCACCCAAGAGAGGAACATGCCACTGTTCAGAAAACACAAAGCAGAGCAATACTCGGACATTGACAGAATATGGAATAAATTACAATGATAAAGTTTGAATGACTTTTATCCTAAATATCATATTGTAATTGTTTTAACTACACTGTACTCCTATTAACAGATGGTAAATTGCACTCACAAACACTGCAGAAGAATGCAATTGTACACATCAAATACTTGCAAATGATTTTTCATATTTATCTATATGTAAAACTGGACTAATTTTTTTTGTTTTTGAGAAAAACTATAATGTTCTATATCATAGTACTTTCCTTCATTGTCAAAGCAAAAAAATTAAAAGTTGAACGTAGACAAAGTTGATGAGAGAAGATAATTTCATTACCTAGCTCTCTTTTCTTCAAAGCGTAGTGAGGACTGTATATGGAACATGAGATCACCACCATTCAAGTACTCCATCACAAAGAACAAATGCTCCTGTAAAAATCAACCACAGAAGGGTAAAGAAAATTAGTATTAAGCTTCTACGAACTTTAACATCTAGAAAATAAGATGCTTTCCACTCCCGATAATATAAGTATTAAAGCCTGTCTGTACTAGTTTGGCCAGGAGGGATTAGACCACCCAGCGTGGTCACTGACGGGTGGCTATCTCATCAACTCAGCTCTCAATTAACATAAGAAAAAGAGGATCATGGGGAACCAACAGGCACTGCTTTATAGGTATTATTTTCTATATAGAGGGAGCAAGTAGCTACAAGTAGTACAGTGGGCTTTTAATAGTTTAACAATAAATTTTTAAATATGTGTTTTGAAGTGGAGGTACAATAAATTTTGCTGGAACCAGACCAACTTCACACTCTTGAGTCATCAATTTTTCAAAGAAAATGTACAATATATGCAAAACACAGTAATTGTGCATTTCAATGGATGAGACTTACAACAAGGTTTTGCTACTTTCTTTATATTGTGGGGTTCAAAACCCTTCTACTGCAAGATGAATAAATGAACCAATTTAACCCTACGTTAACTGGGGGGGGGGGGGTCAATTTGACCCCCCCCCTGTAGAAATTTCGCGACTACTCCGAAACCGCGGCAGATATAAAATTTTCCTTTCATGACTTTTTTCTTTCGAGTCTTACGCATCTTTTAAAACAATTTTTTCGAAAATCGGACGTATAGTTACGGAGTCACGTGACATTTTGTTGTTGCATGTCAGCCCAAAAATCGCTCATTTTTGTGATTTGTGTACAAAACATATGGAAATGTCATTTTTCCTAAAAAGAGATAAAACATTGGTTATTTAGTCTTGTTTAAAGTTTGGGTGTTTGTTTTAGGGTCAAAATAGTTGAATTGTAGTTATAAATCAAATAAAACAACAAAAACAATGAAATACATAAGTTGAAAAAACAATGAAATACATAAGAAATTATCAAAACAAGAGATAACATAAGGAATAACCTGGCTCTTCTAATTTTTTGTGTAGTATTATTATTCCAAATGGTCTAACAAATATATGTAGTGAAAAAGAATGCTTAAATATCAATAATGTATGATTTATGGGCAAAAATGTCAATTTTATGACCTTATTTGCATAAATTACCATAAATATGTAAATGAGTGAATTTTTCAAAAAATTGAAATTACCATAGTATTCTATACACTTCACTTGACATGTATGCAAATTTTTGCAGCGATCGGCCGTGAAACGGCCGAGATCTTAAGGGGGGGTCAAATTGACCCCCCCCCCCCCCCCAAGTAAAAACCTGGTCTGAAATAGCCCAGTTAAAATAGGGTTAAGCCAGATTCTCAAGAAATGCAATCCGTTCAGAAAACCTTAAGACAAGCTGTAATCACTGATTTTCACCTTACAACCGTTTCTTTTTCTTCCCTGGCAGTACTATTTTGCATAAACCACCAATTGTTGAAATAAGTAGTTTCTATTAACTTTTTGCATCAAATTATCCATAACACTCCTCCTAGAGTCTGATTTCATACAAATTCATGCTACCTGCAAAGTAAATCTTCTTTCATCCACTACATAAAATCGGTAAGATTATCCTTAGGGGAAAGGAAAGTGTGATCAGATAATCTACCACGACATCTACATAAAGGTTAATAACTTGCTATTTCCTCTTGGCGATGGTTTCATTTTCATTATATATGCCTTTCCAAAGTCATTAATCCCAAAGTGTCTTCTTCTACGTCTTCAAAAGATAAAGCGATGGAATAAACACATGGCTGTACATGACACTAGTCAGTTTCTTTCTAGATTATTTTGTGTTCTGCCCAAATAAATCTTGACCATTCTATTGGTTCTAATTATTAGTATCTTCAAAAATCCATCTACAAGTATGTTATACTGATGTGATGTCCTCAAAAAATCATGTAACCAAAAAGGAATCACTCTTTCATGAGAATTAAAAGCCCTAAGTATGATAATCACTTCAGCTTTTAATAACAACAATAAGGGCTCAACCATTCAAGGAATTCCTTCCTACTAAGTACTCATTTACTTTATCGTCTGTTTGGAGCCAGAAGGGCATTAGCTCATATGATTTTTTAAAAGGTGAACGCCCTTCTGGCTACAAAACGGGTGATATTGAAACGCGGACTGAAGAACTTGCCTTGCTCTGGAAGGTGCAGTATAGATGAGTAAGGAATGGATGGGCCCAGGCCAGCCCTAGAACGTGTCTCTCAACCATGGTGCACTCGATGTCATCGTCCTCCAGTACGACCTCCTTCTTAAGAGCCTTAATAGCAAAGTACTTTTTGGTTCCTTTCTGCTCAGCTAACATAACCTGAATTGAAAAAAAGAATATAAATTTTAAAAAATGCAGGATGATGGTGAATTGTAAGAACAAAAAAGTTGCTCTTGATGTCGTGTTGCCTGTACAATCCAAGATGGCACCTTTCCACCTCCTGGCTCCTCTGTTTAAAGCCGGTCTGCACTAGTTTGGCCAGGGGAAATTGGACCTCCCTGCAAGGTCACTGACAGGTGGTTATCTCATCAAATCAGCTTTCAATTAACATGAGGAAAAGGGAATCATGGGGGACCAACAGGCACCGATTAGGCATTGTTTGCTATATAGAGGGCGCAAGTAGCTACATGTATAAGTAGTACAGTGGGGCTTTAAAAAAAAAACTAAAGCTATTTTGACCTGTTTTAAAAAAATCTGTAACCAGTTGCATCCAGGGTTCTCACAGGTGCATAACACCCTTGATGCCAACATCAAATGTGAGGGATTTCAGAAAGAAAAAAACAACCTTTGACCAGCGAAATTCTTAAGTCTTCACTAATCACCCACCTACGATGTTGCAAAGCCATATTTATATCAATTAGGACATGGGTTAATCCTGTCTGAGAAACCTGACTGTATTACTGGTGTCGATGACAATGATTTTTATTTCTAAAACGGCCCCTTCTGTTGAGAAGAAGCAAACTGATTTTACAACAAAAAACAAAAACATGAAAGTATCACATACATTGTTTTACCTTCTGGAGCAACCAACAAACAAGTGAAGGCTGGAATCAATTTAAATATAAGTCATCAATTGACATAAATAACTATATCTACTATTTCACAATTGTACAAATTTAGGTGGAACTTACTTTGCCAAAGCTGCCTTTTCCTAGTACTTTTTGTAGCATGAAGTCATCAATGCTGTATTTCTGTACCGCTACGGGTCTGTCAGGGGGTCCCCCATCCGTAGTCCAGAGAGGCTCATACACAGCTCTGAAAGAGGAACATTGTCACATCTTGATTGGTCAACTACTATGTTTTCAAATTTTTATATTCATTTAATTTTTCAACTTTTTATATTTATTTCATTTTTTAACTTTTTATATTAATATAATTGTTCAGCTTTTTATATTCATTTCATTTTTCAAATTCATTTATATTAGTTTTCAATTTTTTATATTCATTTTTATTTGTTTACATTTTTATATTCATTTAAAATACTGATAGAGCTTTATATGAAACAATAAAATGTCTGCTTAATGTTGCAAATTTGCTACAAACTGTCTTTACAAAAGAGCCATGCAGGTTCCGTGACAGTTTTTACATGAACAAAGAATGAAAATAATACAATCTTTTACAGAATTTGATCTCGTGCAAGCTTCTTCTTAATTAATAGAAATCATATTCATTTCTAGACAACTCACAGCAATATAATGTTGATTTCATCCTTCATCTTATAAAACTTATCCTCTGAAGGACAGCTGGAATACAAACATTACTCATTGATGAAAACCACTCCCACATGAATTGTTTTGGACCTTTTTTTTTCTTTCTACTACATATATTGTTTTACTATTTCCTCTGTGAAACGTTTCATTCTAGATATACTTGGTAAAGGTTAATTATACCCCCTTTCATAGTGCTCCTATCGATACTCACACCGATGTAAATACTGATTGAATTTTCCTGATGTAAACAAAGGTAAAACCGCCGCTTTCCCTGCTATCCTTTTCATACTGCGGGTGAAATGCACTCGCTGTGGCGAGCCCTTGCCGGCAGTGTAGAATTATTGCGCAATTATTAAGCCCGCACCCCATCTAGTTAGCATAGAGCATGCGCAACAAAATCCAATAAACACAGCTGGTTACGATAAAGCGTGCGTACACTGCGACCTTTGACCATTTTCATCCGCCTTTTAATTAGTGTTTTCTCCCGAACGCATTCACAGTGGCCGTTTGATCGGTGTCACACCGATAGAAAAAGAATTTCTCCTGCTCTTAAGCAGGAGAATTTAATTGCCTATTTCTCTTCTTTTTATCGGCTATTCTATCGGCTTTTTCTCCTTTGTACCATTCATAGTGGCCGTTTCATCGGATGCGTCGGGATGCATCCAATGAAAATCAGGCCAGTTTGAAAGGGGTTTTAGAGATCTAAATACACCTTGAAAGAAAAAAAAAGGTAAAACTCACTCATCTAGATCTTCATCATCATCAGGTACGTATCCATGTTTGCCATTGCCTGCTCCGGGCGGTAACTTCTTATCTTTCTGTTAAAGGTTATACAAAGTTTTGGTATGGGGTCATGAATTTGGTTCAAATGAACATATTAGAAGCATATGCGATCCTACAATATTCTGTGATCGTTGTCGCGGTTGAAATTGAGTCTAAAGTTATGAAATTGTGAATAATAAACTCTTTATGTTGTATAGCTCCCTCTCAAGATCAAGATGTTAATTAAGCTATACAACAATATTTCTTAATTGACTAAAATCGACCGATTAGCTATTCCCGTTTGGAAATAATATATCACAACATATTCTGAGATTTTCATGGTCGCAGCTACCATTGTTCGGCCGTAGGCGCCATTTAAAATTTATCAAAATTTACCGGGAGCACCGGTAAATGTTGATATTTAATTTTCCTCCAAATCAGAGTGTTTTAGGGGCTAAATTTTCCAGTACTTATAATACATCTACAGGAGCATCCAAATATATCAAAATTGTAAAGAATCACCATCCACCCAATTTTCAAAATTTCCCAAAACTTTGTAATACCTTTAAGGCAAAAAATATAATTATAACAATAACTAAATGTTTTTGTTTATCACATAATCGCATATCTCTATGCGCTATGAAGAATACATTTGAAGTCCAAGTATTCATATTCTATTACTATCTAAATACTGATGTAGAAAGATTTTTTTTTTTTTTTTTTTTTTTTTTGGGGGGGGGGGGGTTCGCAGATGCTAATTTGAATGAAGAGAGTAGAGACCTTTTAATGAATATGAATGAAAAACAAAATGCATAAATATCAAGGGTGACACTAAGCAAACTGTGACTGAAATAAATGTTTCATGAACTACATGTACAAGAAAAGTCATTCGCATGGGAAAATGAAAGAGAGGTATTCTTAAAATTTATAATTTTGTACTTTGAAAAGGGCATACAATTTTTTTGATTTCAAAAACCGAGTTTAAAAAATCAAAGAGAGATTGGATATGTGTTTTTTTCTCTCTCTCTGCATTATAAAGCAGCATTTGATGATGAGTAGACATATTTTTGTGTAATGTATAATTATATGATATGTTTTTTTTTTCTCTCTCTTTTCTCTTTTTTAAAACACAAGCATGTAAAAATAAAAAAAGGCTAGATCATTCTGTGACATGAATAAAAATCTACTGCAGAAAAAACGCCATCGTTAAACAAGAATATGAAAAGGCTATCCCAAATATAACATCACTGGTGTAATTTTAATTAAATAATTCATAAGGTATTTTACATAGAGAAACAGACTGTAGCTGAAATTCTACAACTAGAGCTCCTAGGAAATCCTGAGAGCTTTGAATTAATACCATCACATAATCTCCCAGATATACGGAACAACAAATAGGAGGCATCTTCTTTTGTGGTCTACCAAACGCTACTGTAAACAATTCTCAGTCAAAACCTCTGTTTAGATTAACTTTTTTATCACATAGATCTGATTAGCTTGTATGCACAGACAAACATGGTGAAATAATGAGAGGATTGAGCCTTTGAAGCTTCACAGAAACTACACACATTTGAGTGTAATCATGAGATTGAATCACGGTCTCAGATTATTACTAAAAATGCACATGAATGAAGAATGTTCGGCCATACATGTTGCTTATGATTTCATGAAAAGTTCTTTAATATATCTACAGGAAATAGTGATCGCCACATGGAAACTAGTACAAAGTACGGATAAGAGAAAGAGGGTGAAAGCCACTAAAAGGGCATTTGAGATTCCAAATCAATATTCTGCTATCCACATGCCACCTGTGATATTAAATATTAATGTATCTACACGAACTTCTTCAATCATATCTGTTTTCATTGTCCATTAAAGTAGTCACCCGAAGAAAATTCATGACAACTGATAATCATGGACAAGTTATGAAAAACACAAATAATTTTCTGAAAAATCATATCAATATCATGGAAGTGTAAAATGCAATTTTGTGGCTAGCTGTGTCTCATATGTGACGTCACGGATCTTGACGCTCTACGGAGGACCGCTGAAGGCAGAAAATCTCAAAATTAACATTTTTGAGAGAAGAATACTGCGGGCCCCAAACATATTTGAAGAGGGAAGTTGTTATATATGATCAGTAAGGCTTCCCCTTTGCAATGATATCAAATTTGCATCAATTCAAAACACTTTTGATTCTTTGGGTGACTACTTTAATGAAATTCAAGGAAAACTATCTGAAAGATTGTTGGTTTTGAAAGATGGTGGTACTACAAATATACATGTGGGCAATGAAAGTTGGGAATCCTAACTGTTTTTGTCTCTCTGTCATCATGAATACAAAACAAAAGTACTTGTGACAAGACAACTACAGCAGTTTTTCTATTATGAGAAAGAATGACTGAAAATGAAAGAAGGGATAAAAGTTTCAACAAGTGATCGAAAATGTCTCTGAAGTGTTGACATGATCCATAGATAGCACAAATGGTTCATTGTACAATTCCGTAGTGAAATTCCCCAATGTGAACAACAGAAAATACACTTATAGCAGAGAGGAAGTGTTGATACAGTCACTTAATATGAAACAGAAGTTTGGTACATTACATGAACTCTTGTGACAAAGAATATCAAAGTCATGAAATGAACTGTTCATTTTGTATTGCATGAATAAACTTTGAAAGTGGACTGCTGTTAAACAACAACAAATTGTGTGAGTGAAAATTCTTAAAATTTTAATGCCGGCATATAATTGAAACTGAAACAACACTGAATTTTGTAATTTGCAAAATTCTCTAACCCATGAAAAGCGCTCTCATTTACAAAAAATGTAAGATTTTCATGCCGCAATTTTTTTTTTTTTTTTTTTTTTTTTTTAAACAGTAACTGGTTTGGTATATAGTTTGATAAGTAGAAAGCAAATATCCATATAAGATATAACCTCTGCTATAAAATTTAAAAAAAAAAAAAATAACCTGAGAATGACAAAGTAATTTTTTCCCCTTTTTTTTCCAACTGAATCATCATAAAAGGAGATCTACATGTAATGAAACAAAGGAAGTTATCAAAATTCATTTGAACAGTAACCATAACCTTATCACAAGTAAACATAGAAAGGAACAAAGATCAGATGATGTATCACTGGTATACGTTTTTCTGAGAAAATAGGGATTTCCCCATTGATGTCCTCTGTCTTTGTGCCACTTGGTCTAAAACTCAGATTACATAATTATGTCTACAACCAATGATTTGTATCAATGTCCTCTTTGAAAGTAAAAAAACAACAATTGAATAGTCCCAAGCACTTTTGACACTTAAGGCCATTTACATGCGTCAAAATGCCTTACAAAATGTTTTAAGCAAACTTCCTCAAACTATATCTAACTTATCTACCTCATAAAATAATTCAGGAAAACAAATTCTGAAACTACATGTATATCGTAAACTTAACACAATTTTTTTCTAAATTGTGAAATACTACTCTAACTAAGGCATGTCAAACTAAAAAATACTAAGACTGCATGCTTTGAACGTACATTCATTACATGAAAGATATTTTTTCAACTTAGAATTATTATAATGAAATAAACATACAGTCTAGCCAAATATCTATTACAGATAGAACTAATTCTTTCATACTGATGGAAAAATGTTGTCTTATCTAGCAGCCTTTTCTTTAAAAATGACATTCTATGTACTCAGATAAACACTTTGACGCACCAACAAAGATTAAGGCAGACTAAAATTGTTCATTTAACATTCAGATCATAACTTCAACCATTTCTGTTCATATAATTCTCTGCACGTCGACTTTCTGCTGAGGATATATGATGGCAAAAAAAGAAAACAATGGAGTGCTTGCAAAAACTTCCATTATATTGCTGTATTGCTCAATCATGAATATATTTCATGCTGAATATTCAAAATAATCTTAAACTGATATAGAAAAAATAAACTTCTGTTCATGTTTTGTTATTCCGCACCATGCAGCTACATACATGTTAGACTTGGTGCATGTACCTACGGAAATGCTTAAGTGTGAACTGTGATTGCAATACATATCGTACATGCACTGAACTTAATACATTGCAAAAGCGTTTCATGGTCATTCTTTCTGTGCTCTATTCCTTGTGAATTCAGACAACGTCTGCTCATTTAAAACTGAGAACAGTAAATATATGGAGTCAGAGGACTCATCACATCCCCTTCTCCAATTTATTTGTATAGATATAAAAAAAAACTTTGTAAATCTATTGTATATAAGCGAAGATAGTAGCATGCAAGAATGCCAAAAACAGCATGGTAGTGCTAAACAGGCCTGGGACCACCTACATTTATACATGGGGACATGAAACATGACAATGGCATCAAAAGTATACATTTAATTAAACAGGAATAGGCTATATATTAAATAAAAGAGTGGAAACTACTGAGATATAACCTTTTTTGTGTCTAAATTTTTTTTTAAAGAATTTAGATAGATTTGAGACTGAGAAAGGGCATTTCAGTGCTATCAATTGCAAACTGGTTCAGTAACGATTCTTTTCTTTTCTGTGCAATGTTTCCTGCATTATCTAGTGCCATTACATGCAGTTCTATCAAAATCAATTGCAGCCATATTTGGGGAGGTTGTTTCAGTTTTAGTAGATTAATTAATATCTAGATTCCAGAACATGTCACGCAATTACAGAAAAGGGGAATTTATTTTTTCAGCTTCTTTTCCCCTGCTCTTTTTACTTGAATTTCAAAAGCAACAATACTAAATTCATTTAATCACCTTCATTACTCCAGTGCTCAATTTGATTCAACAGCTGAATTTACTAATCAGAAATGACTCCTTTCAATAAAATCACACCAAAACTTTATGATAAAGTTGAGTTCTGGTCATGCGATTGCATTGTGAAAGAAACGTTGTAGAATCGATCAGAAAAGGTTGATCATGTAGCATATAAGTATTGGTGTGTACTGCAAGGTTCTGGAATCATCAAAATGACACTCAGTTTTTCATTATCTCACAAAAAAAATTATTTTGTGTAGCGCCCTTTTCAACAGAACTCAACTATCCCTTTAAAGAGATAGTTGACTTCTGTTGCAGAGGGCGCTACACAAAAAAAAAAAATTTGTGAGATAATGAAAAACTGAGTGTCAAATTTGAAAGAACATACAATTTAAATGACAAAATCATCTGTTTGATCAAAATCGGTACAGAGACTGCTGAAATATCCATAAATATAATAATTTCTAATATTTGTGTAACACCACAAATATTTGATAATTTGAAAAAACGAAATAGCGCCTTTTATGTTGTATTTTAGCCCATGCCGATGTTGGCTTTTTCGCGTTGGTTTTATTAAGCCCAACCAGCCGGCCCATGTATTGTTATTATTAATTAAATTAATAGTCACCATATTTTTTTTAAAGTGGAGCTAAATTTGTATGATCATTTTAGCTAAATTTCACAAATTTTGGGGTCTAAAATTCCCTTCATAGCAATTTTAGGTTCTAAAAGGGCACTACAAATGTCACAGATAAGAATAAGAGCAATAACCATGCACTTTGAAGGCATTTGCGGTCTGAAAACAGAACTCAACTATCCCTTTAACAGCATGACATCTTGTCTTTAAATTCATTTTTATAATAACCCATATGATCAAATGAATCCAATTGAAAGTAAAACCAATCAAATGAAGCCCAGCAAAACATTACCTTACAATTCATTCAATCCTTTATAAAAAAAATTCCAGGCAATAATCCAATTCAGTAATATAATCTATTTAGCATTATAATCTACAGTAGAACGTATATCATTTTTTTTTTTTTTTTTTTACCAGAGTGCATGTAGCTCTATCATGCTACCATGCATGATTTATGAAGCTTTGATATTATAACTGACGATCTGATCTCTAGCAACTTTGCAGCTGTTTTTTTTTTTCTTCTTCATTTTATAGCAACTTTCTTTTTTTAACAACTTTCTTTTTTTAACTTTTATTGCAAATTGATATATGGCACTAATAAAATCTAAATGTTTTTATTTTGTTTGGTATCATATTGCATTTGAATTCTATCTTGAGTGCTAAAGTCTTAAAGCTTATCAACACTAGTGTGGCTAGGAGGATTAGACCACACAGCGAGGTCACTGACAGGTGGCTATCTCATCAACTCAGCTCTCAAATAACATAAGAAATAGAGGATCATGGGGGACCAACAGGCACCGATTAGGGAAGTTTTCCTATATAGAGGGAGCAAGTAGCTACAAGTAGGACAGTGGGGCTTTTAGAATACTATTACAGTATATCTATATTGGTATTTTCAGCACATGGATTTCAGTTATTTTCTAATAATTAATTATAATCCATTTAGCATTATAATCTATGATAGAACGTGAAGTCCCACACATGTGATTTAATGCAAGTTTTTCTAAGTAAAACCTAATGCCAACTCTAGGGAAATGTGCCTCTATCAATGTGATGAGATGAGAGTTATCTTGATTAACCAGATGAAATGCTCTATTTGCATTTCGCAGTATGACTAAAATGTGCATTACAGCTTGTGAAGGTGAAAAGAATATTTTTAACAGTAGTTGCCTTACCATAGACTTTGTAATCTAAGAAATTAAAAACAAGAAGAAGACAAAAATTGTGAGATAAAAGAAAGACAAAAGACGCTTTAAAACCCTGGCAAAAAAAAAGAAGATCCCTTTGTATTACAACTACTCTAAATCACAATTCAATCTGTCAGAAAAATAGATCGAGAGAGACATTTTGAAAGAGTTTGAAAGTAATTGCAAAGATTTGCACCATTTCACCGAAGTCATCTAACTGTCAAGTGTAGTAACTATTAAGAATATCACTTCATCCTTTGGGAAATAGTCAAAATAGTATTTTATTTTCATATCCAAAATAAGATAAGGAAGAGAATTATTCCTTTTTTATTAAAAAGAGACGATTGTTATTTGACAGTGATCCTCATTTAATGAACACAGTTCATCAATTTATTGGACTCTAGAACATAAAAAATGTGAAATATCATCCTGAATCTTTTCAAAGTGATAGCCACTTTGCAAATTTCTTTGACGTAATAAAAAAGAGAATTTGGAACTATCAACATACCAGTCTTATCTTAATGCCTTATAAGGCAAATAGGATCTAAAATCGGGACACATATCAGTGCACAGAGAGAGAAAATGTACAACGATTCTGTGTTATGCCCATTAACAAAAGAAAACAGCAAATGGTAATAGTTGTGATTTAAGAAGTAAGCAACGGTTCCAATAATTACCTCGATACTGGAGAGAGCCTCGGAAAGAAGTCTCTGGTTGACTCCGCACAGGTTAGGGACATTGTTCTTGCACTTGTGGTGAACATTTACATTACACACTGTACATGAGATGAGAAAATAGGATCGTTTCCAATGAATCAACCATGCTTCAGGCACTATGTTTTAAACACATACAACACATCCTTTTTATCATTATGAGGGAATGTTATGAATCTATATAAAGTCTTTCAATCTGTAAGAACATGGATTTCAAATGATTCAGCTACGTTAATTGAGATCTATTTTGTATATATATCTCTTTATCTGTTGACAATGAGAGCTATAGGAACCAGAGTTAATCTGACATATCTAAATAACTCTCATATCACAAATATATATCTACCAATTATCTAAATCTCACAAACTGTCATTGACAATGTTTTCATCTACAATAGTTTCTTGCTTTAATACTATACCACAAATTTGTCAGCTGAGACCTAGAAGGGCATTAGGTCATATAATTTTACAGAGAGTTATCGCCTTTATGGCTCTCAGCAGAAAATATATGCAATTATTGGACTTATTTACTCTAACGCAGATAATGCTCTCTACTGAACATTTCTCATATCTTATATTGTGTGGTAGATATATGCACCTTAAAATTATTCAATATTATGATCTACTTTATTATTTTATCTAACTTGCTTCCTCCCCCTTGACACGCCAACCCGTACTCCGTGTTGCCTAGCAACATGATGCGTACCTTCACACTTGACGCCTTGTCTGAACAGACCGTAGAGCATAGTACCGCAATGGTCACAGAATGTAGGACTCTTATAGTTGTTGACTTTAAATCTATGGGGCATGTTGATGTTGAACCTCTCTTTCAGTTTCTATTAAAGCAACAACATAACAAAACATGAATAAGAGCATATGTAAACAATGAATAAGAGAGTACAGTGTATACAGTTAGGGAATTGAAGATGACAGATCTTCAGGGACATTGAAGTGCTCAAATAAGGAAGTTTCAATCCTTTAAGTTTTATTATTGATACAAGTAATCATGAAAATAAGAACACCAAAGGTTTCTTAGAATTGACTACAGAAATGTGTTTAATCTTGATCAATGACTAATACAATTGGTTCCTCATATTATTTGCCAGCCATCTTTATCAACATTATTACAAAACAATTTTTATAAGACCTTATGTTTCCTTATATTGTCATGATACTTATAAATGTAATGCTGTATCATGTTATTCTTGTAATAATATCGTACACTTTAGCCTTCAGGTTGAATTGCATATTTTTGACAAAATAACCATTATGACATTACGATTAATTAAATCAAATTTCCATTCTTTTGTGCTTTTATTAAAGCAAAATTTAGCCCTAACCAAAACAAAGGAACACGTAAGATGCATGATAAAGTTTGGAAACTCCCAGACTTTTAACACACACACAAACAAGTAATGGGTATTATGCAACACTTCCTGGATGGCACTATGATAGAAAGTAAAAGCTTTGATAACAAGAAAGTTGTACCTTGGTCTCTGTTGAATTGACCCCAGTGCCGGGGCATTTCCCAAGCACTTGGTTAAAGCAGCGTTTATGAACAGACAGCTCGCATTCTACACAATAAACATACAAAAGGCATTGTATTAAATTGTGTACATGTATGTAACATGAACAATGGCTGAAGTTTCTCAGTCTGAAGTCATATCTTTTGTAAATGGTGCGTCACGAAAAGCAAAATAAAATTACAGCTGAGCATCAGGTAGACCAGCATATGGTTACTGTACCTCAGTTCACAGGTGATGACTGCCCGACTGTACTAGCCCATTGACTTCTAAATTTTCAATCATGTACCTTTCCTTTTCTCATTACTCCACTTTTTCACTAGATATATTCATCTAAATTTATCTTGATCCTAAGAAAAAGGACAAGCTATCCTTAGCCCAAATATTAGACGCAATATTAAAAATTGGACAGTTTAGACTCTCAGGAGCACTGAAAGGGTTTAATAAGACAACTTCTTTTCACCTACATATTTTCTAATACACAAACACACACACAGACACACCAAATAAAAACAAAAAGCAAAACTAATCAATATACTGACATAATGAGAAAAAAGGCATCGTACCATATTCTTCCAACCCTAATTTCCACTTTCAAAGTGAAACAAAATATCCAAGACCATTGAGTAGTGGTTTTGTCTTGACCCTTTTGGAAAGAAATCTATGTCTAACCACTTGAAAGTTGCGATACAAACAATTTGAAAATGAAACCAAATTAATTGAAACACTGTGTGATCTAAAAATAACAATGCTCAAGAAGTGTATGAAGGGTAAATAGAAATTATAATTCTCCCTTCCTCATTCTCATCCGGTAATTTCTACTAATTAGAGAGGAGCAAATTATTCCCATCTGCCGGAGAGAATTAAACACCTCGTCTTTTTCGTTTTAAATAAACCAAAGGCTTAATTTGGCTCTATATTGATAAATCTACTAACAACTGATTAATATTTGACTTCCAATCAGAAATAATAGTTGAGACGAAACAAAATGCTGTTGTCACAAGCATTGAATGAGTGTGCAATAAGTGTTCAAATGATATTGGTTTATATTAACTAGGAGATAATGAATTCAGTACATTACCCATGCATCTGTATCCTTGTGTACCAACGAGACCCCTGCAAAGCAGCAACAACAAGAGAACAAAACAATTCCTTACTATTGAAAAAACATGATGACAATTTATAACACTAAGATCATCAGCTCACTACACAATATATATTTAATATTATAAAAATCATCTTGGACCCCATGGAAGAACGGTCTTGTCTCTATGGCTTGACTGAACTGGGTGTCCTTTCTACCTCATTATTGTCTTCTTCTTTTCTTTTTTACATAGTATATTATGTTTGTTTAAATGTTTATTTATATTATGTTTTAAATGTTCTGTATACATATCGTGTTTTATTGTGAATTCAGAGAATGAATAAATCAAAGCAAATCAAAGTAGACAGAATAAGACTTGTTTGTTCAACATCGCAGAAAAATTGAAGTCTTCTACAACTCTGTTCACACTTTGAATATCTATCCTTTAATGTTATCTATTCATTAAATCATACCGAAGCACCTACATACAGTATTAATGATGATGTAGCATTTATCCTCGCACATAGTTATTCAATGAAGTATTTTACTACTTCTACCCTTCTCATATTTGTCATCCCTGTCTATCATCATGAATTTTACATTGTAAAATCATCTCACTTTCAATGTTGAAATAAATTGGCTTCTTAACAGAAACATATATCTGACAATTTGATTGAATAAATGAAACAATCATGTAGAATCTATAAACCAGATATTCCTTCGAGATTATGATAAATAACATACCAAATAAATTCATTGCAGTAGCTGCAGTAAGCTGGAGTGCGGAAGTAGTGTGGGGTGAACTTATGACCCCGATGCTCGTGAACTTTGGCCTTCCTGATGGCTACACGTCGCTTGGTCAGCAGCCCTGTTGTGTCATCTTTCTTATCCATGTCAGAATTGTGGTGTGAAACGGTGCTCCTAACGCTGTTCATAGGATCTGTTTCGACAAAATGAAAGATGAAAATGAAAAGTGTGAAACGGTGCTCCTTGCAAGTTGTTCAGGGACATGACACGGTCCCTGCACTGCCCAAGTGATCTGTTGCAACAAAATGAAAGATGTTTTTATGTTAGGTATAAGGTTATTGTTAGAGTTAGGGTTAGGGCTTGGGTTGCAGTTAGATTTTAGGTTAGGACTTAAGTTAAGGCTAGGTATAGGGTTAGAGTTCGGTTTCAGGTTAGGTTTAGATTTAGTATTGGGTCCAGAATTAACGTTAAGAATTATGTTAGTGTGGAAAATTGATGGCAGAGCAGTTGTCGTCAGAGCCTGTGTCATACTGACCGTTTACGGTGTACATTGCTGCCATCTTAACCACATACAGAGAAAGAATCACGAAGAATGGGTGTGAAACTGTATTTTCCCATGCTTTTATCATGCATACGTATATACTGTACATACAGATTGCCTATATAACAAACTCTCTCATACAAGGTTACATACACTACATGTTGCGATATCTATTGAAAATCATTCATCCATGAATTATTCTTTGTGGAATTTATCACCTCCTCACCCTGGTCCTGCATATTCTTCCCAAACAATATCAAACTCCCTGAACAATAAGAAATGACTGCTAGACAAGGGGAAACAAAGGTTTTCCTATCCTTGGCAGTGTATTGTAAAGAGTTGCGATAGATTCAAATCAATCGCAACTTTAAATTAATAATAATAATTACAGTGCTTATATAGCGCCTAACACTTACTTTGTCAGAAGTCTCTAAGCGCTCTACAATAATGCAGCATAATTACCCTGGCTTTAGCAGTGCAGCTGTTACGCGCGCTGCGTAACTGTGTACCTAAGAGACGGGAGTTGTGATCAATTACAATTTGCAAATGATTTGAATCAATAAAAATTATATATAAGGCAGAGCCCTGGTGTAGCATATTCTACAGAAGAAAAAAAAATACTGAACAATGACTACTCGAATATGTCAATCATTAAAACAGCAACATGCCTAACCTTTGTTTTCTACATTTTTTCATATCACAACTTCTCTGTAAATCACGAAAATTATTTACCAGTAATAAAAAAGAAGAAAGAAGATTTTTTTGGACAACTTACAAAAGACTATTATACTTACAACATACACATCAAAGTAGAAAATCAATTAAAAAATAAATCGTACTCACTGAATCATCAATATTAGATTAAATATATCCAAATTAGACTTGTTTATCTCACCCCCTCCTCCTCCTTCCTCTGGGAAACAACGAAGCTGGACTTGCAGACGACCGTACGGCATGAGATCCAGCTACACAATAAAGAAAATGGAGATAATATAATGTACACATACTTTATACGATAGTCATTACATATTGTTTCCTGAAAATACCTTGTAATGAAAACTAAAATGTTTAATGAAAACCCATTAAGTATGCTCTAATGTGCAATCGTGCATACATAAAGTATATTTCTAAAACTAAATGGGTTGCTATTCAGAGCAAGAGTAATTATCATTCTTTTCAGGTAGTTTCAATTCAAGTAACAGTGGCGACGGTCATTATAAAGCACCTTCCTGGTTATAATGCAATGTTCTTTCATTTGATACTCTGTAACGTGTATATTGCATTGACTACCATACACAACATAGGCTTGAATATCACAACCTGAAGTACACCGTACATTTGTGATCACTTTGGATTGCTAATACTTCAGAAGTACTCTCCAATTCTACAATATTTGAAATGGGAAAATCCTGAAGCACGGCTCTGACTTTAATTCCAAGAAAGCAATCGGTAAGCTCTATGCCTCTGGGCAGAATTCACCTCCTTGTAAAAAAATCCAGTTTCTATAATGAGGGTGAAGCCTGCAAAAATACACTTCCCGTTTAACCCTTCGTCTACTGAATTCCTGTATTCTTATACCATTAAATACAGAAAGCACCCGTTTCCTGTAGGCAATGGGAAAGATAAAAAAAATCCTGCAACAGGTCAAATTATCTTGGAAAAGCCACAGATGCTTCAAACAAAATGATGACCATCACTTTTATGAATATTACTTATCTTTCAGCGCTCATTATGCTGAGGTTATACCTCTAGATTTTCCCCTTTGTTAAACAATATTTGTATTTTTTTCTTCAAAATTCAATGACTTCAACTGATTCATAGACAAACAATTTTTGTTGTGTTTGTGGTTGACATGCCTAGCAATGGCTTAAAACTATCTAACATATCCCAAGGATAAGCCCAAATGTAGATGAGTAGGTGAGAACAAAATGCTGCTAGTGGTGATGGTGATGGATGACAAATCATCATTCAAAAAAATCCCCAGGGGTTATTGTTCTACAGTGGTTGTGATTAGTAAAACTACATGTACTTGCAAGATAATATTCCATATAAACTGTACTTCAGGCTACTGGAGGTATGATTTTTTATGTTGATTTTGTTTGTTTGTTTGTTTGCTTGCTTGTTTGTTGTTGTTGTTTTGTTTTGTTTTGTTGTTTTTTTTTGGGGGGGGGGGGGTGGGGAGGTTCCTCCCGGGACTCCTGTCAAATTTTTCCAGTGACATTTCATCCCTAAAGAGGAATTAAGGAGAGGTATTTAGTATTACCTTGTGGCAATACCATAATTAGCTGTAGTATACAAAGTATTACAAACATATTACTTCAGGAGGTCCAGATTTATAGTTTGAAGGTTTATGTTCACATGGACCCATGTTTTAATTTCAAGAGATGGGATCTGGAGTGATTATTTGTGGGCCATACGCATCAAACCCTTTTTAGTTCCGTGCTCTGCCTACATGTAAGTGCCTGGTGTATTTTATGCATTGTATGTGAAACCTGTAGGCCTTCTGTTGAGATTAACAGTACCACCATACACCAGCACATCAACCATTGCTGATAACAAAGAAGATGATAAAGTGTCTTTCTCACCCATTTTGTTTCAATCCTGCCGTCCATGCCACACATAGCAGCCAGCTCGTTGACTTTGTAGTTCGCCTCCGCCAGGTAGGACTCTGGCCTGTTATAAACAATGACCTGGATGACACGGCCATCGTAAAGATGAGAATCAAAACACTTATTCCATTCTACAAAGGCCGTCTTCCTCTTCTGCCTCAACTGTGTCTGTCCATCTAATAGATACAGAGTAAGGGAGAAGATAAATGCAAATTAAATGTGTTAAACGTAGGGAAAGGGTTCAATCCTTCACAGCATAACAATTTAATTTTTGTCTTGTACATTTTGTTGAAATTCTTTATTGATAATCTCACTTGTTGGTTTCTTTTGATAATACTTTTCATAATCACTATTTTCCAATATTTATTCATTAGAATCTAATCCATTTTTCCATAGGACTAGACGAATTTCACTGTCATTGTCTTTACATTATAAATCTTTGATTTTTCATCTTCTATCATTTCAACAACTCCATATATATCTCAATGGAGGTAAATTTGGTGATGTAGCCTGCAGTGAAAACAGAATCTGGCCTCTAGTACCATATAGACCTTACCAACAGTTCAGTAAATGGCACTTTACATGTATAACCCGTGGAAAATGCATCATAGATAGATACAGCAACAAAGTTCATTCGGAAGAATGAAGATCACATGGATCATGCAGCATAACCAATTAGGCAAGAATGCATGATAACCAATCATAATGTAGAGTATTTCAGTTTTACTTAAAAGAAAGAAAAAAAGATGGTGATAGTTGAAAGGAAAAAGAAATCCTCAAAACTCTCGATCTCATCTTGTTTCTCAAAAAAAAAATTGGTCACACAGTTGGCAATAAACAAATAAAAGCAAAAGCAAAGCTGATAAACCACAAAATCAAAGCCTTCAAGTGTAATTCTACTCATTGATCATGAAAGGAGATTAACGACATTTCACACTTCCATTGAACTCATCCACTTCAGTGTACTCCCTTAAATGTGAAAGCAATCCCAGTTGACCAAGAACGAAATACATTTTACATCTTTGTCGCTGGTTTGCTAGTAGTCCCCTGTGATCAAATGTAGCAAGCAGCGTTATGCTTGATTTATTTCAGTACATGAGGCCTGTTTTCATCAGCTCAAGTTTGCCAAACTCTCCCGATTGCAAATTAACCAATTAATTTGCGTCTTCATTAACCTGCAGTTGCAAAAAAGTGGGATATTTGGTCAAGAAAATATCCTGAAAATGTTGGTCTTGTTTCCAAAATATCCTGCTATTTGGGAAATAGCTGGCTAATTTGAGCCCGTCCAAGCTAGTTTGTGATGAGCGTATTGGTCTAGTGAGGATACAATTTCGAGCTTTGGGATAATATCCTAAGACTGAAAATAGCGGGCTATTTGGCAAACTCGAGCTAATGAGGACAGGCCTATGGACCTTAAAACCTGCTTTGCGTACATGGCCTCAAGCAGCAAATGATGGATGCTTAGATAGTGCCGACTTTGAGGTCTTTCGGCATCCATAACACATTACTTAACTTAGCGAATATATGATGAACTTATAATCTCCTATTCAACTCATCTGTCCATCGCTGCAGGGTTTTTGAGCTTATTACAATTATAAGCCTTGACAATTTGTGTTGACATTTAATACTTGTGAAAGTTCCACATTTATATATTATTTCTTCTGTTGATTATCAACCTCAAAAATGACCCAAATTCTACAATTTGAGGAAATTCTCAATGAAACAGAAGTGTATGCAACAGAAGTATAATGCATTCAAAGAAAATGCTTTTTAATTTGGATAAAAATACAATAAAATTACACAAGATATTAGGACTATCACTTAAAATTAGTAAATTATGCAGGTGCATGTAACAAATTTATTGGATCACTTCTTTATTACAAAGATACATGTACGTGTATGTATAGTCAGCAATACATTTAAGGTCCATGCAATATGATAAAAGTTAATGCATAATGGAATTTAAAGAATAATGAAATACTGGTACATGAAATTGAACAGTGTGACTAGACACAATTTAAAACCACAATACTTTTTATATTATAAACATGCTCATGAAAAAAAGGGTTTTCCCTAACTGACTGATTAAACCTACATGTACCAGTATACACCACAATACAAAAGCCATTAAAACTAATTGTTCCAATTTTCATGTCTGTAAGAAAGAACCGAAAGGCAGAATGAAGGTCGTTTCACTGTCTGTTCTTTGATGTTATAATGATGAAGGCTTCAAACCACAAAGCAATTCACGTAATGATGTGCAGTGTTTGTGAAGAATAAGTTTTTTCTTGCAAAGGGAGAGAAGAATAGGACAAGTCTATCGTAAGCCATTATGTTTACAACGAATGATATAATGCTCAATATGTTACATAACCAAATGAAAACAAAAATCTAAATGAATATTTCATTTAATTGAGGATATGAACGAATATCATAGTGGAATGTTCATAAACTCTATGAGGAACTGTACATCTTTCATGATAGAAGCTTTGTCTACATGGGCTATTGTTCTTTATTAAACGCACACAAAGCCATAGATGATGTATCCGGGGGGGGGGGGGGGGGGAGAGACAGTATACAAAAATTTCAACAACAAAAAAATCAATTTCATTTTATCACCTCCCAAATTTGGACCCTTTTTTTACAGTTTTCCGAACAGTGAAGCAAAATAATGAGCTTAAATTTTATTTTGATCAAACAAAAATTACATATATCTGAGTATCAGACAAACTGAGCATGTATAAGTCTACCTCATTTTAGCCAGTAACTGTTTGCAATGTACACTACCGGTAATTACATTTGGCTTATCATACTCCCCAAGGGCTCATCTTGAGGCAAAAATCATACAAGTACTGTATGAAATGAAATTCTCTGGTATCTTTGGCTCTACTTCCGCTATGATGAAGTGAACTTCGATCTGAATTTCCAGGTACCAAAAAGCATTGTCATTGTATTGAGATAATGCGTGACCTAACAAGCCTGACAGTCTATTCATTGACTGCTCACTTTTGTGTTTTTTTTTTACCCCTGCAGTTCATGAAAATAACACTAGCTAGCCACGTTTAATGATGCAGGGAGGGAATGAATAGATATGAATGCATGATATGAGCCTTGACCTTTTTTCATATTTTTAAGGAACTCATTACAAAAAAATACATGAACAGCAGGTGTACTAGTCGACATGTTAAGCAGCAATTAAAATTATTTTATCATGTCACACATATTTTTTTCACAGCAAGTTTTATGCCATATATTTAGGCATTTGAAATTTGAAGATGGAAAAACGGTATGATATAAATACGTAAGTCATCTAAGATAAAAGCCACAAAGTGTTAATGCCTGCAGCTTTCCACTATGCTAGAATATTGTTTAAGGTATTCAATGGTAGTTAATATTGATGGCAAAGTTACAATCAATGATTAGTTTTCATGCAACAGGGGCCCCTGGCATTCCGTATATCAATCCTTCATAAGCAAGACGTTAAAGGTATAGACCAGTTATGGAAATGCCCCCCTTTTCAAAAAATGAGATGGAAGTTTTTATTACCAATCATGTGAAAGAATATGTTTTGACTACAGCGTAATGATATACAAATTTTGCCGGGAAATCGACTACTAATTGATATATTTGGTAAATTATTATATCTCTCCAGACTGGATATATATTGCGTAGTTCCATACTGTGTACAGTGCTTGTAACTTAAGCAAGACTGGGCCAAATTTCTTATCATTTTGATGATTCCAGAACCTTGCAGTACTTACACACCAATACTTACATGCTAGATGATCAATCTTTTCTGATCGATTCCACAACGTTTCTTTCACAATGCAATCGCATGACCAGAACTGGTCTATACCTTTAATCACCAGTATATATTACTTGCATACAACACATACTAATTAAAGACAACTTACTTGCATCTTTGACCGATTCCTTGACATTGACGGCCACAAAGGGATCAAAGAGGACCGAACCTGGCAGCTCAATCTCCTTACTGTCCACCTGTAAGACCCGCACTCGTAAAAACACCATGGCAGATACCTTGCTCAGTCCCACCTACTCACAATGGTATCACTCGTCTTCAAATATCTGCAGAATACAGAGGAGAGAAAAGCAAAGGTGTTTATAAAAAGAATGTTAAAGACATTCAAGACCATTTTAAAATGTCTGCATATATTAAGAATGGATCCAAGGCCGTCATCAACCCAAATTTGTTATACTATTGTTATAGGAAAGCAATATGCTGAACTTCAGATTAATTATTTCACTCCGCTGAACCTGGGTATAATCAATTTGATGTTCATTCAAGTTATCAGATGTCATTTGGTCCATGCATTTGTTTACAAGTACATGTCCACTTCATTTTCTTATTTGCCTTTCGAATGAAATGGAGAGCCTGACAACTGACAGTAATACTTCACTGAGAGTTCAAGTAAATGATTAATGACATGTGTAGACCAGATGCTTTTGTAACATGATACTTAACTGCATGGAACCAGCAAAAAATGACTTTTACCTTTTGCATCTAAATATAACACAGAAACACGTCTTGTGCAATACTATAAATTGTTTGAACAGCGAATCAGTTTCTCTTGAATGCAGTATACATGGATCAATAGTAGTTTCATAGACTGTATTATCGTGATATGTAAGCTATGTTTTCCTGCTATTTCCTCCTCCTCAAAACCACACTATGATGTATGAGCTGTAGAGATAATATACAGTCAGGATAGGCAGAAGTGGATATATCAAAAGCAAAGTGGATATATCAAAAGCAAACATATTGTGTATACATACATTCATGTATAAACAAAGTAGCAAACAGAAGTTTGGAACTTGCCCAATTAACAATTTTCAAGTATGCACATGTTTAAGACTCAATTATTATGAAAAAGCTGACATAGCATTATGAGTAGAAAAAGAAGAAGCAGTAAAAATTAAATAAAAAAGGGGGAAAAGGAAGAAGAAAAGAAATAAATGAGGGAAAAAAATAAGGAGAAATAGAAAAATAGGAAGAAGAATATAAAGAAGTAGAAGAGGGAAAAATAGGAACAAAAAGAAGACTATTGCAATAGTACAAGAGGAAGATGATTAAGAAAAAAGGAATAGAAGGAGAAGGAGAAGGGAAAGGACAGTGGTAGCAGTGGTGGTGGTAGATGTGGTGGTGGTAGATGTGGTGGTGGTAGCAGTGGTGGTAGTGATGGTAGTGGTAATGGGGGTATTAATAATGGTGGTGGTGGTGGTTTGCAGCAGCAATATGTAGGAGGAGCTATACGTAGTAGCTGCATGTAGTAGTCATCAATGGAGTGGTGGTGGTGGTGGTGGTGGTGGTGGTGGTGGTGGTGGTGGTGGTGGTGGTGGTGGTGGTGGTGGCAGTGTTGGTGGCGGTGATAGTAGTAATAGTGGTGGTGGTGGTGATGACAGTGGTAGCAGTAGTGGTGGAAGTGGTAATGGTGGAGGTAGTGCTAGCATTTGAAAATGTGGTGGAGTAGTGTTCAGCTACAGTTTAATATTGTTTCTTGGGGGAACTAGGCGTACACGAAGGACACAAATGACATCACATAAAATAGGTACATGGAAACACATCCCTCCCCTTTTTGAAATCTTTTAAGATAATAACACAAGCTAAAGATATGTATTCATTGTACATGGAAAGAACCCAATAGGCAGAAGGCAATAAATTGCCCAGAGAAGCACAACTTTGAAAACAAACCAGGAAGTGGTACACCATACGGAAACTCAGTAGCACTGAAATATACCTTCAAGGCAATATGACACAGCACTGTTTGTGAATTCATCACTTTTGTACTTTTGTAAAGCAACAATTGATCAATCAATCACAATGGGACATACTTGTATGCAATGGAAAACAGTAGGTTACCAGGGGGTCAACATTTCTTTGATTTGTTTTGTTGAATCTTGCCAGGGCCCTGATTTACTATAATTTTTTGATGTGATGTACGGTACCTGTACACACAAATGTGTATAACATATTGATCTATGGCTTGTGATTATTTACTGTTTCATAGCATTTTTAAATAATTGCATTACCGGTAGCTTTTAAAGGTAAAGACCAGTATTGGAAACGCCCCAATTTCCAAAAATGAAATGGAGCTCTTATTACCAATCCTGTGAAAGAATATGTTTTGACTAATACACGATGATAACATTTTTGCTGGGAAACCGCCTACTAATTGATATATTTGGTAAATTAGTTTATCTATTGGTGTGTGAGAGATAAACGCACGTGTCGCGCACATGTGCGTTGTCCCATATACATCTTTCTGTGTACAGTGCTTGTAACTTTACGAAGACTGGGCCAAATTTCTTAACATTTTGATGATTCCAGAACCTTGCAGTACGCACCAATACTTATATGCTAGATAATCAACCTTTCTGATCGATTCCACAACGTTTCTTTCACAATGCAATCGCATGACCATAACTGGTCTTTATCTTTAAACTCATGGATAGTATAAACTGGATTTGAGAGAAATTGGTGAGGAGAATATCAATGTAAAGGGCTGGTAGGATAGACTAGAGGAGGAGTGTGAGTGCAGATAAAATGGGGGAAGAGATGGGCCTGGTAAAATGAGATACAATACACAAGGGTAAATGCAGCTAAGAAATTACATTTCAAAATAGATTAGACAACAAAATTATTCACTGAAGATAACTTTTTTTTAATTCATTCATGAGACTAAATACATACAAAATTTGATGTATTTTATTGTTTGTTTGATTTTTAAAACCTCTGCTTGAAACTTTCCAGATCTTCATCTCTCTACACAATAAGTCTGCCCAATTTGCCTTTCTTTCTCCCTTGATTTTCTCTGACTTTCTATCTGGCCTTCTCTCTATCCTCTCTCACTTAATCGTTCACCCCCTTTTTTTTCTCTTTCTTTAATGCTATAAACCCAATTATTTTTTTCTCCACCAATTGTAAATTGTAATTTATTTGCTTTCCTCTGCTGCTCAGGGCCATTATGAATAGATTGTGTAAGTTGCTTTGTTAGGCAAGCACACAACAAAGAATGTGCATCGAAGCGTATATCCAACTGAAAATGATTTGACCAATCTTTGTGTATAATGTGATCCATTCAAGCTTATGAAAATTGAAAAATGATTTTGGCTATTTTTCACCACTTTTCAGTTTTCACCACTTTTCACCACCTTGATTCGTTAGAAATTGTTACATGTTATTAAGTGCATCTTAAATATACTATAACAGTTTATAAAAAAACACAATTAAGGCTTCCATTAGAAACCAAGCCCAACCATGGGCACTTTAAATTATTCAAAACTTTTCAAAGTACCTTTTGGATTTCAGACTGATTTATTTCCTTTATACTCCATACGACATCATGTTTTTCACACTATCATTGGGGTTACGGTACAACCAACCTCAACGGTTACCATTGAACCTGCCGCTACAAAGTAAAGGGAAGTTATATCCAGGATATTCTCACACTGCTTTCAAAAGAAACAAAAAGATTACTTTTCTCCAGAAAGGAAATGATTGTGCTGACTAACAGTGATCAATGGTGCATTAACTCGAACAATACAATAATGTTTGCAATAACTAAGATTGATTTTTTTTTTTTTACAACCACAAAGGCTTCAAGCCAGGGACAAAAAAATATGTGTGAATATAATGACATCATGACTTGACAGTGTAGATGTAATTCAAAGGTCACATGTTTTCTATCCAGCCTTAAATCAAACTACACGTTTAAATTCTTATTAACATTAACTGTACATACCCTGTTTTATATAAGCCTAAAACCTTTTCAAGAAATCAAGATCTTAGCCTGAATTTTCTTACTGGAATTATGTTATTCGTAACAAATTGATTCTTTGCTTGCAACATGTTCATCTCCTTCGACTCGCATCATAAAAGGAATCAACTAAGTGCATGATTCAAATATTGGAGGTCTCTGTTTTAATTGGCAAGGATGTTAGGCCAAGTAAAATTGATTCCTAGTTTCTAAATCAGATTTGTTTTCAAAAAATTAGGATGAGGGGTTCTATGTTATTTTATATTTAATATCTTTTGTATATATATAAAAATATCTAATTAAAAAAAGTTGAGGTGGGCAAAAGATAGAAGGACGGGACAAGGAATTAGAAATTAATTTCATTTGGCCTTACTGAATTCCTTTGTATCATATTGTAAACAGTGACCTTGCTCCTAGTCAAAACAAGTGTCCTTTGGCAAGGCATTAATCTTCATTTGCCAGACTCGACCCAGGTGAGGTAAATGGGTGCCTGGCAGGAATTAATTCCTTGAAATGCTAGAGCACTGTAATGGCAGCTAGGCTAAAGCCGGGGTAATAATTAGTGCGCTTCGGAATAGAATTTCTAGATAGACGGCGCTATATATAAATACCCATAATAATAAATAATAATCAAGTACTTTTGTTGTCTCAATGAAATTGTTTTACATTGAGAAGGAAGAAAATTACTTTTGAATTGGTAACTCAGGCTAGGAAAGAGGAAGAGAAAGAGAGAAGGGATAGACCTGTGGCAGAAGAAATTAGTACAAAAGGAAAGGAGGTAAATTTGCAAACAAGATGATTGGATCATACTTCATAGCTAGGCACTAATGACCTCATACGCAGTAGCAACTGGTAAGGGAGGATGACCCCCCTTAAAGGTACTATGTCCCTTTTGCAGCCAACCTCAAATGCTGTAGAACTTTGCAGGAATTAAGAATATGTCATGTATGTCCTATCTGTGAAATTTAAACGTTAGCAGTGTCCACATATTCGAATCATGCACAGAAACCTGTTTACTTGCTAGACTTCACTGTCAGACACTATTGAGTGACTGACTGGCTTTTTTTCTTCTTTGGTAATAACATACATGAAAAGAGTTGTAAAGGGTACATGAGCATTTGTCTACATCAATAACCCACTTCTTGTGATGGCCAAGATTAAACTGATTGAATCTTTGCGCAGCATAAAACGTATGACCATTCGGTAGAATTGTCTGAAAATCAAGACTATTACTTTTGGGCTCTATAGCCCTAAAGTCGATTTGACAACTAATAGTCGTTATTTTCCCACTTGAAGACATTTTCAAGCCCCACTTTTTTTAGGGAAGTTCTAAATTAGTATTATCTTTCAAATGCAGTTGAAATTTAACTTTTTAATTTTTTTGGCCTGCAAATGGGACATAGTACCTTTAAAGCTCAGTTGTACAGGTGTACATGTAAAGGTAGTTTTCAACTGTAGCAACTATTAGCTTACAGGTAGTAAGGTTTTATGAATGTAAGCTCTGACGTATAGTGAATTCGTGTATAGTGATGTTCATACAGAGAACTATGCAATTTCATGATATTACACATTGTCTTAATGACGTCAGTATAATTGCGCTAAATAAATAATAATTGGAATGAAAAATATAAATGTATAGAGTACAAAAGTAGTTATACTTCCTAAGTATCTACTCTCCAAATGATCTTCATTTACATGTAGCCCTGCAAAAGATTTTGTTTTCCCTCTCATGGATAGCGTTTTGTAATTATGAATAGCCTAGGCATACACATGATTCGATGTAGGCAATTTCTTGCTACAATGCGATCTCCAGCATTAATTTTTGGAGCAATCATGCATCCACGAGGACAAAGTATTCACCATAATAGTGTCTTTATCCTTCCTTCCTTCAAATAAAAAACGACTATAGTATAGAGGCTTGTTCATACGTGCCATGGTAAACTGTAGCTTTTTAGTGGACCAGTACGAAATGAGTGGCAAGTGGGAAGAAAAAACGTAGCTGCATGGAACAACGTTCTTATGCAAACTCACTTACTCATCTGTGTGAGATAAGCATAGATATATGTGAAATGCAGTACGTGCACATTACTAGACTCATAATCCCTCCATACCCCCCCCCCCCCCTTCCCCTCAATAAAGAGCCTTGGTTAGCAGCTTAGAACATCATAAACACACATACATGAACGAGCCTTAGGAAAATGAGAATAAGAAAGATATAAGAGGCTTCCAAATTTTCCAGATACAGTTTTCAATACAGGCCTATAATATCACCCAACTATGTTGACAAAGAGAGCTACATGTTAATATACACACAATTCAATTTACTTTTCTGCACTTAGAACACGGCATATAAATAGTTAAATACAAATGTAAATGCTATAATCACAAACATCCTGGTATAGGGGTAGAATTTACAGCCTACTGAATTTGTTTGGGGTTAAAAATATCACCTAATTAGAGGATAGGATGTTTCAGTGAAAAAAACACAGATTAAACAATGATGACAACTGACGTATGTTGTAAGTCCAGCTAGATTTTGATGTAAACAATGTTACAAATTGGACAAATATATGGCTTTGGTGGTTAATAGCTTCCATTGTTTTTTTCTAATTGCCACAGGTTATCTGTGTCACATGATCTGTGATGTCATTATATTTTGGTGTAAACTTCCTTGTGCTTTAAGACAGAAATATTTCACAAGTTGTTCTTGTTGTTGTTCTTTTATTTGTTGTTGTTTTCACAAGGTTTCACGCTTCAATTCCAGGTTTATTTATTTAAGTATATACATTACAAGAAGGTCAGCTTCTTTGAATACTCCCATACATCGCATGATGAAGTGATAAAGTAATTAAGAAATCACTGCTGGATATATTCTTCATGACCTTTCAATGATGTACAGTGTGTACATTACATAAGGACAATGCGAGACATGCTACATTCAAAATTACATAGCCATAACCTAATAGTGCATGCAACCCAGCCAGCTGTAAATGTATGTTCAAAACTCAAGTGAAGGGAAGTTGTTCAGGAAAGTATTAAAAACTTGCTTACTCACTTTATTATATTAATACTACCATTCTATTTTGAAAAACAATACTGTCTAATGTTTTGCTTTCGTATTGGCTATCACAGAGCTTGATGATCCGTCATAGATTTGGATTGTAATCCTGACCAAGCGATTTCAATTACTACAGGAGGAATGGCCAAAAAGTATCAAAGGAAATGAATACGGTAGATATCAAAAGATTGTCATGAATGACCAAGCAGATCATTTAGGAATCCTGGTGTGAAAGAAACACTCTTATTGATTTCAATGAATCACTTAAAGGGAAATCACAGAACCAGTGGTATAGACTTTAACCTCAATAAAAATTAATATGCAGTTTTTATATATCATAAAACTACATGGGTGATTTATATTGCAAAGATCTGGGCCTACAATTTCAACATAGAAAATTATGTAACATATTTGTACTACATGGCATTCCTATTAAAATATGGGGAAAGGTACATGTAGGCACCGGTAATCACTGAATACCAGGTGCCAACCAAAAATAAACATGTTGTAACTTCCTATTTCCTCCTTTTTGGAAATACTGTTACAAAAAAACATTGAAATATACATATATGCATGTATGTAGGTCTATGTTTAATCCATTTCAATGAATATTGGGAACTAAAAGTGTCTTGTACGACATGGATTAAC
Source organism: Strongylocentrotus purpuratus (assembly GCF_000002235.5). Lineage (NCBI taxonomy): Eukaryota > Metazoa > Echinodermata > Echinoidea > Camarodonta > Strongylocentrotidae > Strongylocentrotus > Strongylocentrotus purpuratus. The sequence goes on from NW_022145612.1 coordinate 22,126,629, forward strand.
ACTTGATTTCAGTGTGAAAGTGGTATTTCTTTCATAGTGATTATGGCAACAGATGCATAAGCACCAACATGTATATCATGAAACTGATGATTATAAATATCATCTTAATGACAAGGCCAGTCTTCATGTACTTTTCAGTTTGCTATGCATGGTTTGTCATTTGTGAAAGAAAGTACAGTACATCCATGCAGAATACCTATAACGTGCAACAAGAGGCCTGTCATCATCAGCTGAAGTTTGCCAAATAACCCGCTATTAAAACTATTCCAATCGCAAATTAGCCAGTTACTTTGGGTCCTCATCAGCCTGCAGTTGCAATTAACAGGATATTTGGTTGAGAAAATATCCCGATAAATCTTGGTCTTGTTTCCAAAATATCCCAGTAATTTGTGCCCATCTGAGCTAGTTTGTGATTTGAGCTAGTTTGTGATAAGTGTATCTGTCTGGTGAAGACGCAATTTTGAGCTTCAGGATAATATATCCAGAGTCTGAAAAAAGCAGGTTATTTGGCAAATTTGAGCTGATGAGGACAGGCCTAAAGATTATAGGATCATCTCTCGGGATAGCTAAACCTTCTCTTCACGTGTCAACCACAGTCCTCACTTCACGCTCTTTCAAAACAAGAAAATTCATGATTAATTCATATTGATGTCAACTTTAATATCATAGTGAATTTTCAAACTGAAGAGTTAATTGTCCATCTTGAAACTAAGGTCAAGTAACACATTTGAAATGGCATAGCAGTTCAAAATGAATTGCAATTAGAAGTTTCTGATGTTCATCAGATAAAATCATTACCCTAAAGGTCATGGAAATGATGGAATATTTGCATATTTCAAGGAACACAGAATCTTGAGTATGCATCGATTGGCATTTGGATTGATCGTATGTGCAGGAAAAATGTTCTATTTAATTTACGGAAAAAACAATTGAAAGTCAATTTTATGATATTCACCAGCACAAGGTTTTCAGCAAGCATTTTGGATAGTTCTAACATGTGTAGATTGAATTGACAAATTTCTAAATATGGTCTACCATCGTAAATGTAGCGCTTAGAGACTTTGGCAGAAAGCGCTTTATAAGCACCGTTTCGTTATCGTTATTATTATCATCTCAATTTACCAAGACCATTGTAATTCTAATAAAATGAGATGTGGTTTCTCCGAAGTACAATAAAAAGCTATATCATTTGTATACCTCACTGATTCATTTCCACCTGTTTTTCCCCCTCTATTCTCATTTCTCCCCTTTCTCTCTCCAAATTTGCTTTTGTCATTTCCTACAATTGTTTTCTTCGTATTCGATCTCCCTTGCTCTTCCTTTAATAGTTCTCTCACAATCTCCATAGAGTCTAAACTGCTTGTGACCCAGACTGTGGGATAAGTACATTCTTTCACACCAACAAAGAGATGGCAACAATAATGGTTGAATCATTTCAAGGGAAATCTCTCCATCCATTGTACTGGCAATCACGACAACACTGGTTCAACACCAGTAAAAAGGTTACAAAGCGTATCACCAATCTTCTCACATGTCAATGATTCTCAATTGCGGTTTTAAGCAAACCGTGATAAGAAATTCATAGGACCGTATATATTATATTTGCATATATATGTAGCTTCTACAATATTTTTCTTAATTTACTTTTGATAATGTAAATTTATTTTGCCATAGATTTTATGATCATTTCTCAAACATTACTCATGCCTTAGAGTAGGAAAATGCAGGTTTAAGTAAATAATATCAAAAACCCTGCTGTCACAAACACTTATGGTAATAAATGTAAGGGGCACTTTATTTCCAAATTAAAGTGATGAAAACTGGCCTGTTATCAAGAACTCATTAACTTCATGATCTTGAAAAGGAGATGAACCACGCAAACATTGACGCGTGAACTTTTGGGTTCAAACGGTGAGTCATTCTCCCTCAATCAGAAAAGGGAAATGTCCGTTCAACTTGAGCAGTAGCAAACCCTTGAGGGAGCCACATATTGGTCATCACCCTTCCAAGAATAAAGTCATGTCTGTGGAATTTGTTTGATTATAATTGGTTTTAAGGGGATTCTATTACTCAAGCTTTAGGAGTTGAGGTGAAATTCTATCTTCTGTTGGGAATAGAGTAATCTTACACCAAGTCTCACTCGACTTTTACTCTTTCTTTATTCATTGAGACCTTTCTCAAGGGATTTCTGCAGAGCATATTCCAGAAAGTTATAATGCCTTCATATCTTAAGATTTGTTTCTAATTTGTAACCAAATTTAGGTCTATACAGGTAAGACAAATAAGAACTACCCTGTAGTACTAGTAGCCGCAGCTCTACGACTATGGTATATTAAAGCTTGTCTACAAAATTATGCTGAACATATCTGCCAACCTTTCACAGCAAACTATAATCAGTCTATTTTGTATATTTTTTTACCCAACAAAATTTAGAAAAGGAGAAGACTCAATGGTTTTATAACATTGGTTGAATTTGAAGGCTAAAAAAATGAGAATCATGGAATCATTAATGCTGGAGATGGCATTGTAGCGAGAAATTGCCTACATCAAATCATGTGTATGCCCTATTCATAATTACAGTACGCTATCCAATTGAGAATGGTTGGCGGCTATGCAGGACAAACTTTAATTCTCTCCGTCCCTTTGATGGCGGTTTGCGTCATCGATGGTGCGCCTACAGCCTCTAACGTAGGACCGCATCTTACATCCTAATCATGATCTACTTTGTAACCTACCAATAACAACATCCACATACATGTACATATTGATTTACATCGATATAATTGAGAGCCATGAGAGTAATGATGCTAAGCACTCGGCAAGGACATCTTCTTCAATTAAGCTCCACTAACAAACCATCTTCATGGTATCCATGTAATGAAGTTCATTTACGTACTATACAACCCTAACCGAGCAGCCACGTTTTGTTGATGTCATGATATGGTGTTTGGAAGGTTTTTCTGGACTATAATGTTCAAATTATTTCACTGGTTTTTATTCATTGGCTCGTGATTCGGCCAGTTTCTATAATGGAGTAGTAAAAATCACCCTGTACACATGTATGACAAAGGCAAACATGTTCTTATTTACCTCATGATAATAATGAAAACGTGCAGGTTGGAACACTTTGTAGATCTATCGTACTATATCAAATGGAACTGAATAATTCCCCCCCCCCCCACTCCCCATCTTCTACTTTAAAAAAAAACAAAAACTTTCAAGTATTGGAGCTGTTTATGTGAAAACAAAAGTAACAAAACACACTGGCAAAACACTCATTTTTAAGAGCTCTTTTTAGATTTTAGAGTAAAATCACCATTGGCCCTATTTTTTTCTTCAATGACACATTGTCTCGCGTACTTAAATGAAACTGCACTTCCATCATACTTTATGATACTAAAGTATGTAAGTGGACAAGCTACTTAATATAAAAAGTTCAACATTGTCACCACATACAAGTACATGTGTAACTGTCGTTTTGTTTTTCTTCTTCTAATAGTGGAGAAATGTAAGACGATATATTTTGGGCAAAAATATTCATTAATCTTCAACAATCGGCTGGAAAGAATACACTATGGTTCAACAGACAGCATTAAATGATTAACAAAACCAAAGTGTTTAAAATCTCATTCTGTACTCCATGTGGTGGGATTGTCTTTCTGATTTGAAACTAGTGCAAGTTAAATGCCTTTGTAAATGTAGTAGTGTGGTAATCACACTCCCGTCAGTAAAGCTCTCACTGCATTTATAAATGCAGAACCAGGAAGAAGATGATAAGGATAAGAGAAAGGAAATCCTGTGTTTTGTAATTCGCTGGCAATCACGATGGCCATCTTCACCATTTTAAATGAAAGGTAATCTATGGCTAATATAGCCGATAGACACTGAATCGTCCCTAAACTGCAACTGTAGTGTAATGGACAGATCCAGGCTTTCCTTGTACTAGTATGCATTAAAAACAATTTTCTCACTGTGTAAATTATTCATTAAAAAGGCTTTTTTTTCTCCAACTTTTGCCAGTGTTTAAGAAAAGCTATTCGTGGCAGGGTTTTAGCCAACATAGGCTTTGCAAACTACACCTTTCTTCATTTATTAAAAGCGGATTTTTCAATTGCAAAAGGGACCAAACAAAATTCAAATGTAATACCTGCATGAACGCCCTTGAGTATTGACATATTAAGACAGTGCTTCATGTTGCATGAAAGTTTGAAGTTGTCTTCTGCTCAAAATGCAGGTTCGATATGACCAACAAAAATTGCTTCTTTTGTATTTCATAGATGCATATGATTGAAAATACTGAAATGTCTTGCAAATTTTATTTCTGAAGAAAACACTTTGGATGGGTATATCATAATATCCCCAATGAATAGTTAATTATATATATTACAGGCTTAATAAACAATGTCATAATCAAATCATAAGTGCTTTGGAAATTATATCCTTGCATATCAACTCTCAATCTCTCTATATTCCTGCATGAACTTACCAAACATATACTTCCTACAGTGTATATTTGCTACAGGTAGCCATTTACAAAAAAATGAGTTGGATTTAAAATGCCACCACCGCATAGTACTCGGCTCAATCCATACTTGATTGTATATCACAGGTTAAACAATGTCATAATCCCTTCATAAATGCTTTGGAAATTATATCCTTGCAAAGCAACTCTGAATCCCTCTATAGTGATGTAGGAACTTTACCAAACATTTACTGCCTACAGTGTATATTTGCTACAGGTAGCCATTTAAAAAAAAAAAAAAGTTGGATAAATGCCACCAACGCATAGTACTCAGAAAAATCCATACTTGATATCCGGATAAAAACCAGTCACCTCTTTTATATATGAAAATTTTCATCTTGACGCATAATCCTACAATAGGCTGATTAGTAGTGTGACCCATGATATTTCTCAACCGTCTTTAAAAAATCAGTCATATACCAAACCACTCACTCTAGAGATAATATAATCAAGTACCACAAGTTTTTAATAAGTGACACGACTCTAGCTCGCATTTCCAATAATGCATTTTTTTCCCTCCAATTTCTTTCTCTGTCCGGTGATTCGGGGGTAAATCTATGCCATTAAAGATGGAATGAAAGGATCTATAAATCAACCGACGATGTACAATTTAAAATTACGTCTGTAAAGAGCCAGAAAAGAGTTAAAGTATAGGAGTTGAGGTCCTTCTGACTTTCAGAAAACGAAAATAAAGTTATTTCTGAAATCTATAATACCAGGGGGGAGACAAAGGCTTATTCACGTATGCCTTGGCAAACCATGGTGGTTTACAAAGTCAAATGTAGTGCTTTGTGTGTACCGGTAGTAAATGAATGGCAAGTGGGGATGAAAAAAAAGTAGCTGCAAGCAACAAAAAAAAGGTGCTACTATACAGGTACTCACTTATTCGTGCGTAATACAATTTTAAAAATGTTGTAGTATGCGTAAACAATCCACAGTAAACCACAGCAGATTACATGTACCCCGGCATATGTGAACAAATCTTGTGTTTACCAGGGGACAAAATGTTTTCCGAATAATCCTTTCAAGTTTGCATTCTAAATAACTCCTCAAGCTGTGATTAATGTACATCATGCACGGATATGAAGGAACCCAATTATTATTAGCCATAAATGTCCTAGAATGATTGATGAACCCTGCATCCCCCATCTCATCTTTCAAATCATTTCCCCTTGTCTAGTTTCCTTCTAATCAATTTTCTATAGGGTCGTGTTGTTCATTTAGCAGTGCAAACTTTTCACCTCGATCACAAAGTTTGATCCCCACTTCCATTTGGTGGAGACTGGAAAATAATCTTCTCCATTGCACATATTTTTTATGAGCATGAGTTTTTAAAGATTATAATCAAAACTTGCTACCATAGTGATCATCTGCATTTAAACCACTGTAACATTAACAACATGTTTGGAAGAACTAATTTAGAATCATTTAAATTCTTGCTATACTATGTGTAGCCAATATATAAAAAATACTCATATGTTATTTTCAGGGCCCAATTCAAATACCGTTGGGGATAGTTCGGTGACCAAGTCGCTTGCAGCCTATTTCGCTCGGCTGCGCTTTGCAACAGTAACCACAGTGATTTATCACAATTTTCAAGCAATTTCAAGAGTGGATCATTACTAAACGTTAAAAATACTACATGTAACAGAAAGATATTTGGATATTTGGATTAAGATATATTACTATATATAGTCCGTACATACATGTACATTGCGCATATATGCATAATATGTGTACCGCACACGCGCCGCCGTACACCGTAAGTGGCTCGGAATTACCTCCACGAGGCTACATCCGGGCATTTTGGATGTATTGGCAATAGCAAGAATTTCTTACTCCATTAAAACTACCAGTAATACCGACTACCAAAAACTAGATGCACATGTGCATGTCTGATGGTTTGTGTGATGGATCTTCAAGATTTGCTAACCAATAAAATGCTTATATACTTATATCAATCTGAAATGGTTGCTAAGATGCAAGTTATGAATGGAATGAAATTACCATATAGATGAGCAAGCCTCTGGATTATCAAAGTAATAAAAAGAAAAAGGATGTGTTGTCAATAGTGCACTTGAAAAATAAAGTGGACACTTTCCAATTCATATAGGCCCTACAATGAAATGGAAGATTTTTCTTCCTTCTGTGAACACAGTGCAAGTGCAACGCAACCCATTTATCAAATGAGAATTTAAGGTACTAATGGCTTGTTCTAGATGCATGCCACTTATTAGCAGCTTAAAACTGTACATGATTTATAACGAAAGGTCAACATCTTTGACAATGTTTCTCTATAATCCTGTATGCCTGCAAGAAAAAAATTGGCTTGGTTTCTGTCAAATTCATTGGTGTACAATAGAATCTGACTTTCCACTTTTGACATTTTAGTGATAAATAATAAAAAGAAATTCAATCAAAAGTGTATAAATAGCAATAAAACTTGGAACAAGGGATGAAGCTCCAAAGAAAGAAATTCATGAAAAATGAATCTCAAAAACAAACAACAAAAAAATGAAGGAGGTACAGTCATTTTCTATGCACAGAAAATATTGCTTGAAACATTCCATTTTCAAAGACGTATGATGGATTATACTTGTACATGCGGATTCAGGCACATTCACCATTTTCATTTCCAACCTGCAAATACATCAACAAATATATCTCTTTGAATTTGGCGTTCTCTTGTCACATTTCAAGTACACTCTGCACAGTGATGCTAAAGATTCCTCTCTCCCATATCCATTTTCTTTTCCCCCCAGACGAATGAGAGGTTGTAAAGGCTCCTTAGCAACTGCTGCCCTTTCCTCCTGCTCGTTCCTTCTGCCTCATTAAATACGAAGAAATGCCACATCTGCAATATTTATGCTCTCAGAAAACATCTAAACCCGAGCGAGCCGTCTCCTAATAATCAATATAAAATCCTCTCCTCTAAAGAGATATTACTTCTGCTCGTCAGAGCTTCTGAAATTCTCTTCTTTGTTTTTTCAATGAAAGATGAAGAATTTGCCATTTGGTTCACATGAAATCATTCAGCAGTGAGCAATGATGTCTGCATTACTGGTGAAATTGGGAAGAAGGAAATGAAAAATTTACTTGTAATTGACAAACTTTATCGAAGAAATGTCTTAGCGTGTACTTGCATTTTCATTCAATTGATTCAAACAAGCATTGAGGTCCAGCAAGGTATATACATTCTAATGAAATTGCATCCAAATGGAGAAGAAAAATAAGGAAAGTTACGAGAAAAAAAACTTTGCAGACAGCAGAGAAGATTATTTCCATGAATGCTTGTCAAAACACAAGCGTCAAATATGAAAGGTTTTTTAAATATTTTTTAAAGAAAGCAATTTTTAGTTATAGCAATACAAATAATTATAATAATAACAATATTAATAATAAAAACAACAGCAACAACAACAGTAATAATGATAATAATGTTTTGTTCAAATAGAATTCAGTAATTTAGAGGTCAAAACAATATGTAGGATTTTCAAACTTCACTTCACTCACATTTTGGGGGGTCAATATTTGGAAAATCCTCAAATACACATGAGTCCAAGTTCCCAGCTTATGACTGTACATGTATATCGTTTATTGGGAATAGTCTCGGAATAATTCAGGCTTCAAAGAACTGTCATTTTCTCCTAATAGGAACATGATCCTGGACTGATTGATCACCTAACATGGAAAGGTCTTTGGCAGCCCACCTGCATGACTGATTGCCAATTCAGTTCAGGTATGGAAACGACACTTTCACATCAACAAACCGTTCCAACTCGCATTAATCACACGTGCTTAATACACAGACAGCAGGCAGGTATGAAAGAGATATCTCCATATAAATATAATTACTTTCCTAAAGCCGACTACAGACCACTTATCCGGAACGGTAGAATAGATGTTGGCCATCAATCTTTTTAATTGAACGTATCCAGAGTTAGAACAGAGGAACTGCAGAGCTGGTAACTCGTAACGTTAATGAAACAGGAAGATGATAAGTATTCTATTACTGTTACTATTATTTTTCTTTACTGATAAAATAATATTTAAAAATCTCCCAAGGGGAACATGCCTGTCTTACAGTGAATCTTTATCCTAATGTTTTAAATCTCAGTTACAACTTTTTGTTCAAACATGTATGAAGATAATTCTAATGAAAATATGACTTTCTCCATAAGAATAAGAAGGGGTGGGGGGTGTTTTGACCAATACAGGGATATCATTTACATTGTCAATTATTGAAAAATGACTTGCACTGTACAGCTGTAACTCACACTCAATCCCACTATCAAACAAGACTTAAAAGAAATTGCACTCGAGGGAAGAATACATTCATTGGATGAAGACGTCATTCACTGCTTTCTGTGATCTTCAACTAAGCTGTAAACTAAAGGCAGAAGCTTGTGAATAATTTATCCCATGATTTAATTGTGACCATGAGGGACAAGGTAATTTACCTTTTGGGACACGCTGAACAAGTCTCGCAAGGCTGAAGTAAATGATTGGATTTGCTCTTTATTTTTTCCAGGGCCTGTGGCAGCAATGTAGACCTGTTCACCTGATTGATCAGGTTTCTTCTAGAAAGTGTACGGCAGATGTCCTAGCATAATGGAAAACCTTCTAGAAGTCTTTTTCATTTAAAAGGCATATTAATCCATTAGATAAATGTACAAGTATATCATCAATCCTCCAAAAAAAGTAGCAGAAAAACTTTTTTCACTCAACTAATGTAAAATACCACTTCTGAAACTGATGATCTGGATCATTTTCGCCATTTTTCAACAGTTATATATTCCTGGTAAATTGTTTTATATGAATATTTACAGGGGTAGTTCCATTTTCCAAAAAGATTCCTAAAATGTGAACATGGCTACTTATTGCCATTACCATGGAAAGGTATGGGGGATAGAAATAAAGAGACAGCAGGAGAGATGGATGGTTGGGGCGAAAAGGGGTAGATGAGTGAACAGAGAAAAGAAGAAATAGAGAGAAAAGAAAGAGAAGTGACAGACAGAGAGAAAAGAGGGAGAAATAGGGAGTGGCTAAATTGGAATTATTGATGAGCTGATGGGAGAAGAGAAAATGGACGGATGATGATGGAACTTGGACGTTGGGGGAAAGAGGGGGGTAGAAATAGAGACAAGAGCATGAGATAGTTTTAGGAAATAAAATGAGGGTTGGTGGCTGAAAAAAGAAAACTGGGAGGAGAGGATGAAAGCTGGGAGACAGAGTAAGATGAAAGTAAAGAGATAAAATGAGAGACTGATGAGAGACTGTACATGGAAGCATAAGGGGTTGATCAATGCACAGAGATGAGGAGAATAAGAGAGGTAAGAGAAGGATAACATTTAAAGGTAAAGACCAGTATTGGAAACGCCCCAATTTCAAAAAATGAAATGGAAGCTCTCATTACCAATCATGTGAAAGAATATGTTTTGACTAATACATGATGATACAAAATTTGCCGGGAAACCGCCTACTAATTCATATATTTGGTAAATTTGTTTCTCTCATGGTCTGTGAGAGATATAGGGTAGTCCCATATACATCTTTCTGTGTATAGTGCTTGTAACTTTACGAAGAATGGGCCAAATTTCTTATCATTTTGATGATTCCAGAACCTTGCAGATGCTAGATGCTAGATGATCAACCTTTTCTGATCGATTCCACAACGTTTCTTTCACAATGCAATCGCATGACCATAACTGGTCTTTACCTTTAGGACAAAATATGGAGAGGCAGACATGGCTGCAAGAGTTTGCTGACTGACCAGAGAATATAGAAAGTGGGGTATAAAATATTATTGGCAATTTTATAAACAAAAAGTGAAAAGCAAATGTAAGAGAAATGGAAGAGATCAATGCATGAAAATAGAAGGGTAGGATTCACTATAATATCAAATGTGACTGAACTTCTTAAATTGTAGAAGAGGAAATTGAATAATCTTAACTTGTATTTATACAATAGTCAAGAGGGAGAGAAAGCTTTACTTCATATACACCGGTAATTATTATGCTTGAACAGAATTCAAATTGTCTGCATGGCTCTAGACAGCTTCACACTTCACCGGATACTAAGCAAGCAGTTTATCCATAAAATGTCACTTGTGACATTGGCTTTGGAATACATGAATTTTGCTCTTTCCTACATTGCACATGACTTGTACATGTACATGTGTGTATTCTTTTGAAACATGGACTAAATGTATCAAACTAAGACGATCACTATATCCTTAATTATGTGCAAAACTCCACATTTCCTTGTTTTGTTTATTTAAGGAAATGAACATTTACATGTAGAACATTTAAAAGCATACATGCACTCTGGTTAAGACTTGTATTCATACAAACCATTAGTTGTACAAAGTGACTCAATTAATTCAAGTAATTTGCATATTGTATCATGCAAAGAGAGAAAGAGAAGTTTTGTAAGCACTACAAAAGTGTTCATCATTGAGGCCTCCCATACATCTGCATCCAAGTAGTTTACGATATGATCTATATCAGTAATCAAAAACACAGTACACCCAAGGGACAGTTTATCAGATACACATGTATATCTCTAAAAACATAAACCAGATTTATTACTGATAATGTCAGCAGCTGACCATGCATACATGCAGGCCTTTATGTCAGGAAGATGTTTGGGATATACATTGTACATGTATGATAACAGACATTGAATAGTGTTGTTGTTGTTTATATCGTTGTTATTATTGCAGTTGTTGTTGTTGTAATGTTCACTGTGGTCAAAATTATGAAAATTAGACAATTTGGCTAATCACTTTGACCTACATGTTGCATATGACAAGGAGAGACAGTTAAAGCAAAAAGAGTAAGATAGAATTATATTCAATTCTTTCACTTCTCTAAAAAAAAAAAACATTGTATCGACATAACCTGCAAATTGTATCCAGGCTAGTTATAATGAGGAATGAAAGTAGCATGTACATGTACATGTAGCTTCACAAAAAAATTGAAACTCATCTTCAAATTTAAATGATTATAAAACAATATGGCAAATATATTAGTAGGATATAACTATATTACCGTACACATAAATACCTTTTTAATGCAGTTACCTATCCAAAAGTGGCTCAATCTGTACTGGTTTATTCCCGTAAAATAACTTCCAATGCCTTCAAAAGATTTTCCTGTTCTTATTCTGTCACTACCTGTAAGTAACAACTAGTTATAACTGCTGAGATCTATCAAACTCTGGTCTTATTATGATTCATGAAGCCAGCTAGCTTACAGGGAGTTCCTAAAATAGAAATCCTGAAAAAATTATTGATCATCACGGATCCTTCCTCCCAAACAATCATAAACTAAACAATCAAGTGCATACACGTGCCATGCTGTATACACAAAGTGTACGGGTCAACCGGAATTAGTACATTGGAAAATGGAACACCTTTGCCCAGTCCCCGATACATGTTATTCATTGTTTGTATACAACTTGTGGGAGACTGGTTGAGCCCCTCTGCCATATATGGGCATGAGGTATGCAGATCTACGTCAATCTTTAACCAACTTACGACAATGGAACCCGTTGGTTGAGTGAGCAAGGTATACCCAGACTCTATTGTGTTTCGGTGGTATACGTACGAGATAGCACAGTCATAGCTACCAAAGTTTCAATGACCTTGGTTCCTTGAAAAGTTCTTTTAAAGCATACTATTTTTAAATAATGCTGTAATTCTATAAAAAAATTATCAATACATGCAGGCCAAATATAAGAAAATTTAAGAATGTACTGGAAAGCCTTAAGGTACTATGTCCCATTTGCAGGCCCAAAAAATGAAAAGGTTAAATTCCAACGGCATTTGAAAGATAATATTAATTTAGAATTTCCCTAAAAAAAAAGGGGGGGGGGCTTGAAAATGTCTTTAAGTGGGAAAATAACGACTATTAGTTGTAGAATCGACTTAAGAGCTATAGAGCCACTAAGTAATAGTCTGATTTTTCAGACCATTGTACGGAATGGTCATACGTTTTATGCTGCGCAAAGATTCAATCAGTTTAATTTTGGCCATTACAAGAAGTGGGTTATTAATGTAGGCAAATGCTAATAACTCATTTTATGTATGTTATTACCAAAGAAGAAAAAAAGCCAGTCACTCACTCAATAGTGTCTGACAGTGAAGTCTAGCAAGTACACGGGTTTCCTTGTATAATTTCAGGCACAGCGGAGCACCCCAATTTGCATATCATTAGCGGCCCGTTCTATTTGAATAACCAACGGACATCTGCGTGAATCGAAACATGTGTTTTGCTAGAATGTCAAATCTTAAAATTTGTGTTGCGCCTTTATTACTGCCAATATCGCTATGAAACTTTCCATACTAACTACAATTATTATGAACTTGACATCAATGAAATAAATATGAAATTTCATGGAATAAAACTCGAGATATTAATGTGTTTTGAGCTTCACCCCTCGATAAACACGACGTATATTTTGTTGTGACTTGACCCTATCAAGCAATGCACGAAGTAGAGACTTGGTATGAATATTCATGAGTGTTGAATCCATACATGGGCGAAGTTTTCGCTTCTCCGCTGTATTTTTTTATAGTTATAACATTCTTTTTCATGGGGCTTCATTTGTAAAAGTTGTAGTCAGCGAACTCATTAAACATGACGTCATCGATCTCAGCAAATGTACTGCGCATGCGTCTTAGGGCCCAGTGCAGGCCAGATCGAAACAGCTGAGCCATTAGCGTGCACGTGTGCAGTCGGCTGACCAGACATGTATAGCCAACGCACACGCGAGGTTCAGACATGACACACATTTGAATGTATGGGACTGGTCATACAATTTTGCGACAACGAAGGATTGTTTTTGTTCGATGAGATTCGGACATTGGGGTATGTTTTGCTCTGACACGACCCTATCAAGCAACTATAGAAAGAGATATTTCAGAAGGATTGAGATTATTAAATTTTCTTTCTGTTCATATGAGGCAATTCTTTCTCGCTCTAAAAAAGATGGTGAATTTTACGGTGATTTTGTATCTCATTTTTTCCGTTTTTGTTCGTCAAAACTATCCCTTAAATTTCACATTTTCGGTGCATCAATAACTCTTTTTATACACATGAGTGTCTTGCAAATTTATTAAATACTCGATTTACTAGCTTTGATTGCTGATATTCATCACATTAATTAAGAATTTGTCTTCGAAATTTGTTTACTTTTTTTCGCATCGATCGGTACACAATTGTTGATTTTATGTAAATGATGTTTACTGGACGAGAGTCGATCGCACGGTAATTGGGGTGCTCCGCTGTGCCTGATTTGAATATTAGGATACTGCTAACATTTAAATTTCACAGATAGGACATACATGACAAATTCAAAATTCTTCCAAAGTTCTACAGAATTTGATGTTGGCTGCAAAAGGGACATAGTATCTTTAAAAATATAAAAAATAAAAAGATTAAAAATATCGACAGAATGCAACAATTGTATTGCAAACTGAACATCGTGGCGATTGATACTACAGGTATATTTTCTGAGCTACAGTTTTATGTAAAGGAGTTATTTTCCCACAGTTTCCCACACATAAGAACATGAATTAAACAATATCTATTCTTCCCCTGTCTAAATCAGGGAGTTTTATGATTCAGAAATGACAGAATCAAAGAAATTTGATTGTGAATGCATTGCCGTTAATCAAGAAAAGACACTAAGCACAAAATGAAACTGATGAGTCAGCATCGCGTCCTTTTCAATACGTGTGAAGACGTTGAGGAAACAAAGTTTTCGCATTAATTGCACAACTGCATGTACAAAATGATGCATTTATTGAAAGCGAGCTGTACTTGTAATTTGCGATTCATTCTTGTCATTTTGTAAAAGAGAGAAAAGATCAGTAGACAGGAGATAATGAATCTATGGGCAAACAATGTAAGGCAGTGAGTGAGAGTATTCACACCGGCAGAGATAGCGCGCGCTAGACCGCGCTATCTCTGCGGTTTGGAAGGTACAACGTCGTTTCGGTCTGCCTAACAGCGTGCCACGGCGAGCCAAGACGGCGTGCCACTGGAGCACCTCTTGGGGGTGGTCCACGAGAGATAGCGCGGTCTAGCGCGCGCTAGAAAAAAGGGGGTGCTACGATAGACCGCGCTATCTCATTGCGGTGTGAACAGCCTAAGTGAGAGTGGGGAAGACTAAATAAAGAACCAGGGACACTGATGGGGAAAAATAGACAAGAGAGAGTGAGTGAAAGACCAATATGAGTATTTAGAAAGAGGGTTCATAAGGATGCCTAGCTACATGTAGCAGGGTGACTCACTGGCCCGGCAGCTCAAAATACCAGCACTGACTACACTGTACTCCTCCCACCTGAATGACTATTACTCATTGCTTATAGGTCTCGGCTTAGGTCTCGGCTACAGTCCCACATGGCTTGACTTCTATTTAAAGGCACTGTGTCAACAAGTACCGAAGGGTGACTTCATGCAAGGTTCAGAACAAATTACCGGCAATGCCTTGTGATCATGCAATATAAACAATTCGTCTATTTGAAGCTAGAAGGGCGTTAAGCAATATCAATTTACAGTTTGACCTCCTGGCTCCAAACATGACGATATCAGAGTTTAGATATCTCCCCTTGGGAATATTCATTCCCAAAGACATACTGTCATGTATTGGCATAACTTAAGGTGAAAGGAATCCTTTACTTGTAAAGAACATGCCAAATATGCATATTCATAAAGTTGCATACATGTACATGCAAATAGATGATCAAATTGTCAACTATCAAATCATGTTTCATTATTTTCATGGCAAAAGGTAAGCCTACCATTGAACATCTACGGTAACTATTTTTTTTAAATCAACTCTTCCCCTATATAAAGTGCATTTCCAAAATGCACTTTATTAAAGGCTGTATTCATCTAATAAATGGAATATTCTATGAGAATATTTTACTCAACAAATATTCTTCTTGTTATCTCAACACTCCTGCTTAGGAATGATAACATCAGAACTTCAACGATGAACAGTATATCATTACCAAAGTCAAAGTCAATCCTAAACAATTTTCACTGACAAGAAACCAACTTCCATGCGCAACACTTGTCGATGATATCAATTTACTGATCGAACATTGCTCTACTTTCGCACAAGCATGCACAAATTTATGATACAATTACAATTAAGTTTGGCCCCTGTGGGTTCTCATACAGTACTGAGGCTGAAGCACGAAAACTAGAAATGAAAAGCAAGCTCAAAGGAAGGAGGTAGTTTTACAATGCTTCCTAAAACACTTGTATTACAATTAATTTCCTTGAAAATGGAATCACAGGAATGTGCATAAATATTACTCAAATAACATTATCATTAAATACATGTAGGTGTGTAAAGTTAATCATCTGCCTAGCTCATTGTATAAAATGAAATCCATACTTGGCAAATATGACATTTTCATTCCATCTCCATTTCACCTTCAGCATGAGACTTACCCTGAATTTTCTCTTCCAATGTTTCTGCCGTCTCCTAACAGCAATATGTTTAAAAATAGTAATACACAATGGATCCAACCTTTTCTAATCTCCGAGCCCCTAGCAACTAGTACACTGTACATGTAGTCAATCTTGATTGATATAGAACCATGTCCATTGGTTGTTTTTTAAGCATTTCATTTCCAAAGGTTATCATTTATCAAACTTTAATTTGTTATTCTCTTCATAGGGCAAAGAAAGAGAGTATAAAATCCATGGCTCTTTACCTCATTATAGGCCATAGTTGCCATGGCAATGCAACATTTCAGTATCTGTGACGTATGCTTGCAATTGATGCCCATTGGACTTGCATTCTGAAATCATAAAGCCATGAGGCAAATATTCACCTTTCTGTAAGATCTTTAGATATCCATTCGAACATGGTGTATCAAAGAATTTGGAGTATACCGATAATCATCTAAATTCTTCATTTTTAAAATATTCCCAGCAATTATTGTCAGATGAAGGACTTATGTACATGTAGGCTCTATAGTGGCCTCCTTGGAAGACAAACTCATAGATACAGATAAGTGAAAGATTGAAAAACATGAATGACGAGAAATTGAGATCACTTCATGGAAACTTTATGAATACTGATGACAATAAAGTTGGAATAAAATGTTCTTACCGGTACCTCTCTTCATGAAATGATCGTGACAATACGATGTATTCTTGATGGATAACATTTAATTCTTCCTCGAACTTCATTAATCAATAAATATTAATGAGTCCTAATTTCCATTTTAACTGTATAATTATCTCCAATGGTACATTAACCTAGGTTAACATGTTTTTGATATTTTAAAGTTGATTAATAAATAGAATTGTGACTTCAATTGCACAAATATTAATAACATGTGCTGTATATTTGAACAAGTGTAAAATCTGCAAATATTGTTACTATAACATGCACGGATGATTCATGCTTTGATATAGAATCAAACTATTTTTTATTTATATTACACCGCTTCATTTTCTCTCTTGCCTAACATGTAAATATGTACATATCGTAATTAATCCTGTCCTTAATGCTTTCCTAAGCAGATAATTTGCTTCCCTCAAGGCCATCATGCACATAATTGCTATAGCTCACTGAATCTGGTGCACTCACGTGTACTTGTATCATATTCCTTACAGATGTACATGTACAACTTTCACATTTTTCTTTAAAGGTAAAGGTGAGTTCTGGTCATCCGATTGCATTGTGAAAGAAAAGGTGTGGAATGGATCAGAAAAAGTTGATCATGTAACATATAAGTATTAGTGTGTACTGCAAGGTTCTGAAGTCATCAACAATTCAAAATCATAATAAATTTGGCCCAGTCTTCGTAAAGTAACAAGCATTGTACACAGAAAGATGTGGGACTACACAAATGGTGTTGGGCTACTAACCTTGATTTCCTAATCTTTCTATGCTCATTACTCAGCCAGTATACATTTTCTATCAAAATTGTTTGGCAAATTACATTTATTTGTAATCTTGAACATTCAGTGTAAGTTTTGTTTGATTATGTGAGAATTCATTTTCTTTTTTTTACAGAACTCACATTTTTCTATGTACATGTACATAGCTGAGAGGAGTGTACTTAATAGGCTCTCATTCTCTTGTATGAAAAAAACAAATATTGAGATGTGGGCGCAATACAAAATCCTATTGTCAGTTCATGCTCTAGCGTCTTATTATGGCGGCTCAGCTATACAGCTGCCCGGGTAGTGATATGATACTTTGTATTAAGCGCAGTAGAGTATATATTCATATACATGTAGTAGCTGTGCTAATGGACTATCATTATTATTATCATTATTATTATTACTATTCATTTATTATCCCCCTTTTTCTTCTCTCTTTCTGAAGTTCTTATCGTCCCTTGGTACATCAAGAGCATTATGCACAGGCACAACAATTTCATGCACAGTACATTAAAGGCCTAACCCTCCTCCCCCCTCCTGTCATAGTAATTTCATCACCATTCATGTGCATATCGAGGGCTCTGCACTAACTTTTTTTAAAGGGGTCCGACTGAACTTCTTATAATCTTTATGCACAAGCTCAATGTAAACATTTCAAATGTATTGGGGTCCAGGCTTTCATGTGTCCTAGGCGCCTGTTAGAATCCAGCCCTGGTCTATCATATTTCATGATTATCCCGTTTTCATTTCAAATGCTAAACCAAATAGCCTTCCAAACTTTTTCTCTCTTTCTTTTATTTTTTTATTATTACAATTCCATATCGATTCACATCCACATGAAAGCAGCACTAATTACTAACCGCAATATCAAACTCATGGACACTAAAAAAGGGTCATGCAGTAAAGCAAACAGTATCATGTTCAGCGGTAGAAGGGTGCTGACTGCTGAAGCATTATATTTTCTTTACGCCAGTCTGGTGCTCAAAAGATGATAACAATAACTAACATTACATATATCTTTTAGTACCAGCAATCAAAAGAGAGCCTTCAAAGCAAACCTGTGCCATTATTTTTGTGGAATTACGGAATAAAACTACAAAATGTCAACAAGCAGTTGCTCAGATTCTATTTCTTTAAAAAAAAAAAAAAAAACATCAATCAGGCTTTGGGAATATTATTGTTATGGAGAAAGATTTAAACCATTTA
Source organism: Strongylocentrotus purpuratus (assembly GCF_000002235.5). Lineage (NCBI taxonomy): Eukaryota > Metazoa > Echinodermata > Echinoidea > Camarodonta > Strongylocentrotidae > Strongylocentrotus > Strongylocentrotus purpuratus. The sequence continues at coordinate 22,145,277 of NW_022145612.1, forward strand.
GTTTTGAAAATGTCTGAAATTCACTAACTACAGTACATCAAAAATATTCAATCTTTGATTATTTAAAATTTGTTAGCTACAATCTTATGATACTTACGGGGGGGGGGGGGGGGGGGTAGATCTTTAAAATAATGTTGTTATATCCACTTCTCTGAATTTCCTGCTTACCTTCACACGAACTTGGTGAACTACCTTTCAAGGGCATCAGGAATAACCATAGATAGTTTATGGATCAGGCAGGTACTTTGCAATTATTGTTGGTAATAGATCCATATTCTTCTTTTGCATGAATTATTGACCAAATTTGCATTAAAATCATGATACACTGTATGATATCTAGTCTTCTACAACAGATCTACAACAGTGGTCAAACTGAAGATTTGCCAACATTGATTAACCTACTCAGAATAGTAAACATACATTAATACCATTTTCATTCTTGAATGGTCTCAGTTTCAGATTCATACTGTCTCCAAATGTCAAATATTGTAGGCTTGACAGTAAAATATTTGATGACCTGAAATTATACATGTAGCTCATTCTTTGATATATTGTAACAGATTTATAAATTAAACCAGTTAAAGCTGGCTACAGACATTGTAGTACATGGTATGCAGATCTTATGACATGCATGGCATTCAAATTCCTTACATCGTTGAAAGGTCACAAGTACCAATGAAGAGACACATTTTAACTGTCACGACAACCAATAGTCCAATACGCTCTACAGTTCCGCACCTGTTAAAAGCCCCACTGCACTACTTATACATGTAGCTACTTGCGCTATCTATATAGAAAACAATGCCTTAGTGGTGACTGCTCGTTCCCTTTTTCTTATGTTAATTGAGAGCTGATTTGATGAGATAACCACCTGTCGGTGACCATGCAGGGATGTATAATCCCTCCTAGACAGTCAGTCGGCAAGCCCGCAAAAAGTCGCCTCTTTCATAGAACTCTCTGCGGCGTTGACCTCAATTTGACCCCGTACTGGCGATTTGAACGTGTGTTTAGAAATCCTTATAACTCGGTCAAAATGTATCCATTTGTTGAGATTTAAGCATTTTTATAAAGAGTAAGGATGAAACTGCCATAATATTATTTTTGTTTAATTTTAAAAATTAAATAAATGGACGAAAACTACTGGCAAATTTACCGAAGAAATACATTTCATTTGTGTGTAGGGAAAATCCATTTTTTCCTTCAATTAATCTCTGAGCCTGCGGATTTGAACATTATTCCCGTGAAAAATATATTAATCTAGCTAAAAATATTCACTTTTATGAAGATTCTTGTTTAATCGGGTCAAGAGCACGCTTTTCCCCCACCTTGTCCACCTTCAAATTAGTTTAGATTAGATCGTGGAACCGCGAATGAAATCCGATCTTCTGATTGGTCTATCTCCGCTTACTCACTGACGTTATTTTCATCGGCAACGATTCGGTTTCGATTTCCTCTAAAATATCGCTTTTGAGAGAGTTTTTAACGAATTACTTTCTTGATTTGTATCTTAAGACAAATTTTCTTTTATTTCATCGTAAATTCAAAGTTTAAATCTCAGTAGGTATTTTCTTATAAGCAGAAGTACCGATTGTCTAGTCCCATATAACCACTTTCATGGTAGGCAGCTCGTGTGTACCAACGAAGTCTAGCTCTAGCTCCGAGCTCTGTTCTATAGGGTCACGTTGACGTATGGCACATCTCATTGCCGCCGTTTATTTCATGGCAAAGTAATTACGGTTCCACACACAAATAAAAGGATAAACTATTCATGAAGGATTTAAGTTTTTAAGCATAATAAAGTAAGAAAGAGATGGGGGGGGGGGGGGGTCAGTTCATTTTATTTTTGTTATGAACTAGATCTATATCCCAGCTCAAATTATCCGACAAGCAAAAAACCCAATGCCCCCACACCCTATGATTACTAATGAAAAACGGGTCCCCCTGAAATACCCTCCCTAATTCACCACTATATATCTTTCGATCAAAATTTACTTTTGATTGATATATTTAATTTGTTTAATCAAATTTTCCTTCATTTGAGATTGCTTCTTAATGTTTTTTTGTTGTTGGAATCCTTCTCATTCTTATTTCAGTCTTCATGTATTTAATCTCACGCTCTCTCTCTGCACACCATGGTAGGATCCCGGGGGGGGGGGGGGGGGGGTGGCGTACACCCCCTATTTTTGCCAAGCAATATTTCTTTGATGAAAAATGCAAAAGCTCCACACCTGCATCCCCCACCCCCTTTCTCAAAACTGTGGATCCAGCCCTACACACTGTACATCTTCTCGTACTATTCCAACCACTCCTCACTCTCTCTCTCTTTCTCTCCCTCACTCTCTTCGTTTATTCCATCTTCAATCATCTGTCAACCACTCTCCACTTAACTAGACTAAAAAACAAGGTGTTTGACAGCAACACTATATAAAAAGGAGAAAAAGAATAAATCTAACTCGTAAACATAAGTTTATGACATGAATATCAAATGGTATACATTGCGTACAACAAATAAGTGGCAGGTCCCTGAATATCACACACATTAGATTACGCAGACGTGGCTCTAACTTTATAAAACAAAGTCAGCGTACATGAAAATTCTCACTTCCATAAATGAACAACAAGAATGTTAAGTTCAGTTAAGTTAAGTTGGAATGCAGATAAAGCACACAAGTATACAAGTAAAATATGCACATACAATTTGTAAGAGACAAATGTATGACAAAAATATTAACAGATCGACCAAATGGCATAATAATTCTATCTCTCCCCCGACAAAATAAAAGATATCAGTCTATCATGATATGGTTCAAAATACATTTTCTTCAACAAAATAATGCTGATAGTATTCAATGAGTGTTAATCGCAGATCCAGACACATAATGGAATACAATGGCAGGAGTATTTCTTTGGCAAGTCTATTCCAGCAAGATAAGGATAGGAGTTGCACCATATGAAAAAAAAAAAAACTATATAAATACTTACACAATATAACTTACACATATTATATACAATATCTTGTCAGAGATCCACTTTGAATAGATGTAGGACACTTTCTTTTGTACAAAAATGTTAAAGTAACAGACTACATGAAGAAGACAAAAAATTCTTCACACATACATTACACAGCAGAATATAATATGACACCTTAAATGCATTTCTCCGACAAGTTAAATTTAGTCTAGCAAGATAATGCTCTCATATATACCTGTATAATGTCAAAACAAATATGTATTGATAACTTTCTTCACTCAAAATAACTTAAACATGTTATATGTAAATGACATGTCATAGTAACAGTAGCAAGGCAAGAAATCTTCTTCAGTAACGGTAAGTAAATGTTGAAAGCAAACAATAGTATCATCACAAATTCTTCTGTGAAAACATGGCAGAAGACATCTAACTCTTTGGCAAGTTTCCTTCAGCAAGTTAGGGCTACTGGTAGGTATAAACCCTGCAATAAAAATGTATATTTACATACTTGTTAAACACACCTTATGTTGTTATATAATATCATAAGCATTGATCCTATTACAAAACGTCCTTAGCCTAATTGACTTTACATAGTCATAGTCAACATAGTCATGAGGCCCTTTTGGCACAAGGCAGACAAATTATCTTGTTATCGAATCATAAGAAAAAGAGGCAAGAAACAACTTTCTTAATTCAGAAAATGTTGACAGTAAACAATCACAACTCATACAACATACATTTGGTAAGAAAAGTATAAAATGACAGGAAAGACTTCTTTGGCATATTTCCTCCAGCAAGCTGGAACTAGGTTATGTATCTATAGTATACAAAGTAAAGTACTGTTGAAATACTTGTGCTGTGTCTCAAATCAATAAACTTGAAATTTACGTATATAAAATAGAATACTATGTACATGTACATGTTTACATCACACACAGGAAGAATGGGAACTGGCCTGTCCCCTAAATGGTTTCATTGTTACATATCTTAGCAAAATATAATTAAAATCTGCATGACCCGTAGTATAAAAAATGAGGTTGGGCAGACTGTCTCTATTTATTACACATCAATAAAGTTGATTTCCTCCGCATCGCCAGTATTTCATGTATCCGGTAAATGTCTGGTTGTTACGGGTGAATTACATATTTAGGTATTTCAAATACCACTAAAATAACTCGTCTTCAGACAGATCAGAGCATGTAAAGTGGTTATCGGTTACACCATCCTGAAAATCAGTATCTTGGTTTAACAATTCATCGACTACATGTACGCATTCATCGACTTCTTCATCGGTCTCTTCATCGTCATCATCGTCAGAGGATGAAGAAATTGAATCATCATGCAACTCTTCAGAAGGGATTGGAATATTAGTGCAATTTCTACATCTGCACCCTGGGCCACATAACTGATTATTCTTTTTGCACTTACACTGACGAGTTGAACATTTGTTTTTGCTGCAACCACAACCCCTAGTTAGATACATCATATTGTTCCGGACTTTCTCTAAATTTTCGTCAGTATCCCATGTAACATCTATAATTTGCTTTCCATTATCATGTATGACAACAAATCCATAACTGTTAATATCTGGATATTGAAAATTTGGTACAGTGCAGCTGTTCCAAACCTGACTAACCCAGCATGACCTCAGCCAATGAAATTTCAATGCAGAGTTGGAAGGCATTAGTTGGTCTTCGTACGAGCCAGTCCAAGATGCCTTTCTTACTATTTCTAAAGCATTGTAATGTTGCTGAAGGGGTGTTGCATCATTTACACTGTTAAATAATTCAAAAGGAGATTCAAAATTGTGCAATGAAGCTCTATTAGCCTTGTAATATACACACAAAACTAATCTATAAAAGGAGAGTAATCCTTGTTCAATGTTACTTTCAAGATCAGTACATGTTAAATTTCCTAATGTATTTCTTGTGGTTTCTCCGCAAATAAATGAGGAGTATTGCAAAAATGCTTTGAAAAAGGCACTCTTGCCCAGACGAGCAAAATAAGACACAAAGTCACATCCTGTACTAATATACAACATCTGCACACATAAACCTAAATTTGTTTGCTTTTCTACTAATGGAGACATGTCAGAGTCTGATGAAATAGCATCCTGTAAAGCATTCAAATTCAAATATCTTTCATCTCCTACCCTCGCTTTATACTGGATGCAGATTAGTTTGCCATTGAACTTTAAGGGTAACCCTATTAAACCCACATCTCGGTCTATGGAATATATTAGAATACTTGTGCACACAGTGTCGAAAACATGAAGCCATATCTGTGTATCAGATTCCTCATGGTTGTGTTTCAGGTGGTCTTCAATACCAGAGTTTGTTACTTTAGCTCCTGACCAATCTGGAAATGTATCAAGACCTACATGAAATCCACCAGAGGTGACAAATACTTGTCCCTCTTTTAAGTGAGGCTTTACTAAGTCTAAAAATTTTCTTGATAGATAACGGATCAGTGTGTGTTTATTGCGTCGACATTTCAAAAACTTTGACCAATTTGATGGGAGTGGTGTATTGTCATCTATATCTTCGAACACATTATCAATGTTTTCTTCATCATCACGTCTAGACCGCTCTATTCCTTTGGGAGATAAACCCTGTGTATTTACCTGATCAAAAAGAATACGTACTTCCTTGAACCCTTTCTTATAATATGACAATATCCATCTTGAAACAATGAATGAAACATATTCCTCAAAAACTCTAGTATGGGGAAGGGGAGCTGAATATATGATATTCATTCCCTCGCCTATAAAACATGACTCTGCAAATTCAATAGAAGGAGCATTAGTAACAACCTTGTACTTATCCACATAACGCTTCTCAAATATATCATAGATTATGTATTTGCTACCTTTGTGTGGCAAATTGTCATGTCCACATAATGCACGAGGTTTTGCTATAAATTGACATAAGGCACGAACTGGTTGATTTTTTTCTGCAGAGTATGCAATAGTTCTTTTGTAACAAAGGGTTATCAATTTTTTTTCTTTTTCAAGACTTGTTATTTTTTTCCGTGAAACTTTAGGTTTTGAAAAGGTTTTTAAGGTGTGCTTATGAAGAGTTGGCTTTGCAATACTGTTATCTTTGAGAACCTGGGACTTGCAAAAAAAAGTGTAGGCATCAAAGCCGATTTTACGATATGAGAGAAGATCGTTCTGTTGGATGCTCGATGTAGATGCACCATTAAAAGCATGGTGTAGCACAGCATTTTGCTCAGGTGAAAACATGTCACTCTCTCCTACCTTCTTGTAGTAGCACACTACATTTGCAAACTCTGATTTGATAACAGACAATGACAAATCCCTATGAACAGGGTTGGAAACCTCAGAGAACTGCAACTGTGTACCAAAATTTTGAATTACTTTAGCTTGATATTGAATACTACTTGCAACCTTCTGCATATTCTTTGGCAAACCTCTACATAAACATACCTTGGCATCCTTATTAATTAACATTTCGTGGCTCTCATCTAGGGCAGCTGAACAAAATTCCATTCCTTTTATACTATTTACAAAAGCTCCTCTCCTAAAATGGTCTAGTATGTGATCCGGTAAAGCTTCCATCAAAGCGAGATGATGAGGAATCATTTTTGAGTAATTTACACGGTCAAAAGCATGGAAAAGAGGCACCATCTGCTTTATCGCACCATTCCTTAGGTCCCAATTCCCTGAACGAATCGCCAAAAACAATTGAATATAAGCCATGCAATCTACATGAATAAATGCATTCCAAAATTTGAAGGTCTCATATTTATCCGACATTTCGGTACAGTAATCATGAAAATCCTTTTTAAGCGAGAGATACATTGGAGATTGAAGCAAGACTTCTTGAGAATCTCTGAAAGCGCTACCATCAAACACACCATCTTTTACCTTCAATAACTTAACAACATCTTTAATTTGCTGCATAAACATATCGTTTGTGTATGTACATGCTTTACCACTTCTGTAGTCTAAGAAACATTTGAATTGAAATAGAAGAAGAGCTTCATGTGCTTGAAGTAAGAAACGCTGGGTTCGTTTAAAATTTGAACAGTTTGAAAGACTCTGAAGTGTAATAGTTTTGTGAGTTGCTTTGGCAATTTCTCGTAGGCCAGCATCCCAAAATATTTTCATGATAACCTCTTGATAATTCTTCAGAAAATGCCAGTCTCCTATGTAGGGTATAAACCAATCGAGAGACTCCCCATACTCCCTCTTTATTTCCAATAGCATTTTAAAGGTTGCACCATCACCAGATACAACCAGATGATTTACCTTCTTTGACACCTGAAAAAGATCATAAAGCAGTTCCATGCAATATTTCAACGTCTGTGGATGATCTGCTTTATGGTCAAGGATATAAAGATAAGAAAACTGAGATTTCTCAATATTCTGGTTTCGACTTTCAACAATTAACTTTGGTTTAAAGCTTGGAACTAAAATACTATTGTCATTAATAGTTGCAAATCGTTCTGCAGCATACAAAAACATCTTATCACATATTGAACTTAAAGCGACATTTTCATTGTCACTTATAGTAAATGTTTCCCAAGACACATTGGACCTCATGTATGTTTTAAATTTTGGTGGTTGAAAGTAATCCTTCCCAACTGCCAATGAAGGGTCGTGTAACTTGATTCTTTTTCTTGCCGACGGCTTTTTCTTTCCATCACTTTTAACCTGGGAGATTACTGAACTATCATTATTAACTTGAGAAATTAGTTCATATGTCGGATGCAACAACTCAGTTACTGGTTTGGGTTGTTGTGCCATTATAGAGGTTCCATGCCAGCTCCGTGGTTGATTAGGATTAACTGCTGCAAAAGAGGCTAAAACATCGATGTTGTCTATAGTAACATGGGTTACCGCACTCTCATTCAGACAAGATAAAAGACCTGAAGAATCCCTGGAATCTTGCACAGTCTGTAAAAATCGTTCCAAGGTAGCTTCTGAACAAGATAACCCAATTTGATTCATTAATTTCAAAAGTGTGGATGAATGTGAGTATCTTTTAATCAAATTTGCCATGATGATATGAAATGGATAAGTGGAAAAATCCGTTAAGGCATATTGCATGATGAATACGGCAACAACACGTCTCGTTTTTCTTCGTTTCCCATGTGATGATTCTTCATTTGGGAATTTAATGAAATCTTTCGTAAAACAGATAGAAGATTTTTTGAAAAACTTAAGCTCTTCTAAATTAGCTGTAAGAAGTGAAATAATATTCCAGATCAAAGGGTCGAAGCTGGCTAAAGCACTATCAAAATTGAATTCATCAACGGAAAGAGGGTTTTGAGTATAAGTTTGCGTAATATTTTTCGTTTGCATAACTAATCTTTCATTGGCATCAAGGATGACTTTCTGGTACATTAGGTCCATAGAACCACCTTCCCCATGTTTTCTCGTAATATCAACATTATCATCTTCTACACCTTTATTGAGAATTCTGATTTTAGCATGTGCATAGTGAACAGCATTCAGCAACTGTTCTGTGGAAACATTAGAAATATAATAAAATAATCCATGTTGCCTAGAAAGTTTGTGTTTTGATAATACATTCTGGAATGTTCCTTGTATCTTCCCACGAAACCATGTTACTGTTCTATAACAATCATCATATATCCAGTCGGTTTGGCAATTGGTCATAAGATTTTGTAAAAAAAGGTCATAAGCATCCATGAATAAGAATCCATGATTTTCCATGCACCATGAATATACAGTCTTTAGGGTCTGGTTACAAGTTACTAATAAAATTGACTCTGGTGTGTCATTTAATACCAACTCTGTGTCTAAAGTAAATTTGATATCACTTAATGTGTGTACAACTACCTCAGGAGAATTCCTGGTTGATAGATTATAACACTGTTTACAAATTATACTGTTGTCATCGACATTGAGTTCATCATTAATTTCACGTAATTTGAACAGGTCTACCTCTTGATTATTACACAAAGCATAGCGTTTAACAGTTGGACGTAAAGTGACAGAACATACACAACAGTATCCGAGTCCAGAAAAATTGGTTATGTGGGATCTGTGTTTTCTGCAAAGGGGGACTTCATCAGGGAGAGTGGCATAATTAAGACAGAATGTATTGTTAAATTCTTCCACATTTAATCTCGAGTCAAGCTCAGAAATATTGTGACATAAAAAATCATGCGACAGAAAACATGGAGGCCTTTCTTTTTTCCTTGATTTTTGTGGGGTATATTCAGGATTGTCTGCTTTTTTTGTATACTTTTGTCGGCATGCATTACAAATGCACTGATCATCTTGTATGTCAGGTTGTTTAGAACGAATTATATTAACTAACTTATCTGAACGTGCAGACCAAAGATGGAAACATTTAGAAACTATTGCCCGATTACATATTGCACAAGGGTCACTTCTGTTTTTTTTACACCTAAACACTGCCTTTTCTTCACCTGAGCTTTTCTTTTTCCTTACCCCAGCTGCTGGCTCAAAATAAAAAGTACATGGATCAATAACACAAATGTGGTCTCTAGACGGGTCGCTTGATGTTTTACATTGGTTGACTTGATTGTAGTGCTGACAGAAGTTGGATCAGTCGCGTGGGGGCACATTGTTGTCCAACATTGTATTCTCTGCATAAATGATAATTATTAAAAACATGAAGTTATTCAAAAGATATACATGTACATGCACAAATGTATGTTCAAATCAATTATGTTATCTTGGTATCTACATTGTAATTTATGTACATGTATAGTATTAGTAAAGTTTTAGTATGTACAATTGTACATACAATACACGAAACATAAAATTCATTTGTTTATAAAGTTGAGCTTAAAATTACAATTATGGGCAGGTCCAAGCTATTTGGATTGTGACGTACGGGACATTCAGAGACTTTAAACAAGAAATAACAACAGATGAAATTATTTATATGGCTATCTTTTGGTATGAGTCTGTGGCTATTATGGGCTACTTCATTTGTGGAAAGTTTTAGTTCTGACCAATTCATAAATTAATTTTTAATGTAATTAATGTGCTGCGTGACGTACGGGACCAGAGAATTTGTGACTTTTTCAAAAATAAGTTCTTCGTAAAAGTTCTCTGAATTTATTAAGTTAAGAGATTTATGGTAAAGATATCTTAATTCATTATGGAATCAAGCATTAATCACAACTATAACCAGATTTTTCTGACCTTTCGTTGTTATGTAATATACCAAAACACAAATGTGTGTATGTGACGTACGGGACACGTGACGTACGGGACAACTTTTCCCTATGGGAAAATGCATTGAAATGAAGAATTTTCGTCAAAATTTGTTAAATATGAACAACTTTAACTTAAATCAGTGACAATTAGAGTGTTTTTTAACCCAATTAGATCATCTGACCATCACTTAATATCCTCTGTGTTAATTTATGAGGTAAATCAATACAAATATTACTTTAATAAAGAAAACAAATTAAATTACATTCATACACACTTTAAATGTATTACCATTTTTATTCCATTTACCCATCTATCATGTGCAGACATGCTTCTTTTCTCATAATTTCTTTCATCCATTCCATTCAACAGTGCTACATGTAAATGTTTTAAAATGATAATTAATGAAGAAGATGAACTTGAAAACTTTTCATTTAAACTTGTTTGAAACACAGGGGCACACTCGGCACATCATATTTTGTCAAAGAATATTTCTTATGCTCTAAGTGTTTGTGAACAAAGATACTTTACAAATATGAAATCTTTTCTTCATAGCTTGTTTGAATTACTTGATAGTAAATTAGTAATATCATAGAATTTTGAAGGAATTCAAAGATAATGCTGAACATATTGTCTTTTTTAAATCTCTTTATCACAGATTAGAATATGTACATGTATATGTTGCTGTCATATATTCAAGAATTTTGATGTACATTAATGTACATGTTTGTGAAAGATGGATGCAAAAATGTAAATCTTGAATGTTTTTTGTATTGATTAAAGACATCTTATTAACACCTCCAGATATAAGAAATTAAAACCGTAAAGGTTTGTGTAACCTTTTCCACAATTCAAAAGATTAAAGCGTAAATCAACAAAAATGCATGGGTGTAAACGTGATGAAAATCTGAATTTGTGAGAGTGTGAAATACTCAAAAAGGCTATCCTTCCTTAAAAGTTATGATTTAGTTTTTCGGAGATCAGAATTCCTGAGCTGGCTCCATAACATGTACATGTACAGTGTATGCTGTAATCCTTTACCATCAATCCATCATATATGACATTTAAATAGAATCTCAAAAAACAACCTCACATGGAGAGCTTGATACCATGTGCTATTCTTACCTGCAGCATCTATGAGTTGTAAAAGCCAGCTTCTGGTGCATCTACTACCATATAATTTCATTAGACTCATTCCAGGAACTAGTACATGTACACTATTATGATTTACATATTTAGCATCCTGCCAATGTTGGGGACATCAACTGGCAAAATACCAAAGTTGATAATACCAGGGGTCTGGCTTGAAGGCTAATTACATCAATAAATATTCATAATTGAATGACACACGCCTTTAAGACTAAAACAATAACAACAACAACAAATTCCTAGAAGGGACCCAGTTGGAATGTTCTTATATCCCTGTATACAACAAGTTTCCTAACACAGTATATATTCTCCTTTAGGTCATTTCCTTTTTCACATCTTGCATTGGTTTTATATGGGGTTGTCCCGTACGTCACACACTTGTCCCGTACGTCACATTTCTTAATTTGATTATGTAATCAACACAGAATTTTTGTAATTTTTGTTAAACCTATTTTTTGTTAGGTATTCATCTAAATTAGAACTTCCTAGAATATCTTTAAAAAAAAAAATTATTTTCATAATTAAAATTAAACAAATTAATGTCAAATTGTGACGTACGGGACATCACACTTTGGAACCTACCTCATTTGCATAATTAATTAATTTTGAAAGTTTCTATATTTTTTTTCTATTTTCTAGCATGATGGTCTACATGTCCTGAGGTATTTAATTTTAAACAAATAATTCAAATGAGATACAAAAATAAAAATGTAATGTCCCGTACGTCACGCTAATTAACAAAAATCAAAGTTCGTGACCTTGGCATTCTTCGTATTTTGATATTTTTAATTTTTTTTTATCAGATTCATAAAATTCATAGTTTCAGCTTTAAAATGATGTATAGTTTGTTAAATATATATAAAGATGGAATTTGACCCCCAGAGGGGACAATAGCTTGGACCTGCCCTTATACAGTATGTACAGCTTTTAGTGTTCCACGAATCAGAGTACACAATAAGAATGATCATCAAAAGCCTAAAAATTATACATGTAATATGTTGCTTTTTAAGTACCAATCATCTCTAAGTTAGTCAACAAACTCTAAAGAGCAAACTACTTATTACATAAAAATAAAGGCAGAAGTTACCTTTTTCCTTTTCTTTCTCTTCTTGGATGCTACGTCACGACGGTGCTTCTGCCTCCCCTTCCTCTTTCGTAGGATGTAAGGACTAGATGGCTGTGGCAGACGGGTGCATATTTCTCTCGCCATCTTCCTCTGGTAGCATGTGTTGAGATGCAAGTATGGGATGAGGACATTACACCGATTTTCAGGAACAAACCTTCCAGGGGGCAATTCTACCTTTGTTGGTTGCGGGGCAGTCTTCCTCGGCGTAACATTCCCATCCCAATCGACACTCCACTTTGGGCGCCTCCCCCAGTGTCGTCGACGTGGTGGATGTCGCCTGCCTTCATTCTTCCTGCCGACCTTCTCCTTGCTGTCCTTCTCTTTAGTCTCCTTCTCCTTGCTCTCCTTGCTCTCCTCGCTCTCCTTGCTCTCCTCTTTCTCCTTGCTCTCCTCTTTCTCCTTGCTCTCCTCCTGCTTCTTCACCTTTTTTACTTTCTTGGGCGTCCACAGACGCTTGAGTTCAGGGGGCACATACCTCCGTGCCACAGACACAGGCTCAAGCAAGTTATGGAGTTTATTAAAAAGTTCACGTCCAAGAACACACTTGCCACCGACATTCAGATGCAGGCCATCATGCGAAAACAGGCGGTCAGTTCTAATAAATAGTTCCGATTGGTCGAAAAAACAGGTACATGGCAATTTTGTAACGAGATTGTGAAGCTTTAAATTAAAATAAATACTGTTATCGTGGAGCTCCTGGCTGTCCCAACGAGGAATGATGGCACTAAACAAAATATATGAACTTGGGAAGATCTCCCGAACAACGTTATAAAGATTTAAATACTGTACTCCTGTCCAATCCCAAACACTTTCGCAAAGATCGTTGGTCCCAACGTGCAAAATCACAAAATCAACATCAGCATCCGACGCGTCTCTAATTCTATTCTTAATAAAATATACAAGTCTTTTTACAGTAGCTCCTGGTTTACAGAACAGTTTTACATCAAAAAAATCCTCAGGACAGTCCAAATTGCGTATTATAGAGTCACCATATATGTGTACTTTAGGCCGTGCCGGGCGGGAGGTCCTGGGGATGAACAAACAGAATGAAATATCAATATTTATATTTGTTACTCAAAGTTACAAATAACTAAAGCTCGAGTGAGAGTATGCAGCCATGAATAAAAGTAAAACATAATCATTACCAAAACCTCTTCCATACAGAGAAAAGTCGTTGCTTTAGCATTTTAAAATTGAGGTTTTATTTAAAATGGCAACAATTCCATTCAAAAATTTAACAATTGTGTTTGATTAAAATTCAGGAAATTTTAAGACTGTATGTAGGCTGTAGCCTACAATAATTTGATTTTGGTTTTTGACAGGACGTTGGTTCTGATTGGCATTGCCGAAGTATTACAGAAATATTAGAGAATATGTTATTTCTAAATTCAATATGCACAGTTGCAGTCTTGATTCATTTAAATTTCACAATCACATTCACACTTTCTTCATCATGTCTTCAATTCATGACAAATGACTTGTCTACTCTTGTCTTCTTACTCTTAGCCAGCACACTGCGCCAGGCAGTTTGTGCATCTGCAGTGCAATGAATGACAACTAGTTTATTCAGATTTCAGGACAACTTCAACAACTTTAACACGACGTATTTTTAATGTTAGTAAGATTACAGAACTAGATCTACCTACATGTATTTATTATGATAATTGTCGCGATGTCGATAGTCATATGATCGGAAATGACAATAAACCAACTCAAAAGAGCACGTACGGGACTGTAGAGACATTTATGCAACTCACGGTACGGGCTCGGTATCCCTCGAAAAATGGCGAAAATACGGGAAAGTCAGTAACCACGTGACCAAAATTTGGTAGTCGGGGAGTCAAACTACCGAAAAATCAGCAACTTTCAAGTCAATATTTCTCGAAACTTTTTTTTTTGAGCCTAAACAAATTTGGTACTGTCAGATTCGGCAAAATCTGCTCTTTCTGTGCGACTCGACTATTTTGGGGCTAACTCTTTAATCGGGTCAAGAGCACACTTGTCCCAAAGACATGCAATTTGCCTGAAAAAACGAAGAAATTTGAATCTATCCATATTTCATGACTTAACCAGCACGTAAAATTTGCAAAATTTTATCAGAATAAGGTTCAATAATCAACCAAACTACTCACCCCACCATGATGAACCATAACACACCGCATTGCAAACGTCAAGCCATCATACTGCGTGACTATATTTCTCGCATATCACGAGACCATTCGAGATCGGGAATTTGGCCGCGAGACGACTTCGACGAAATCAGCGATATTGCTCATTTGCATACGGACTTGCCGACTGACTGTAGAGTCCTAGCCAAACTGGTGCAGAGAGGCTTTAAACTTGATTTAATTTATAGTTAAATAACAGTTTTCTGAACAACATCATTGCCTTGCTTTGGCGCTTCAACTTGCTTTCCTTCATCAGATTCAGACATCGTTCTTATTTATAACTTGGAAATTGGTGACTGATGAAATTTGTAAATAATTCAGATGAGAAAGAAAAAATACACACAGGTAGATAGATCTAGGCCTACTGTTAGACAGATAAAAGGACTAGAAAACATATAGAATTCCAAAACACAATGAGTGATTTCAAGTTTGGTGTTAGTGTTAGTGTTAGTGTTTAGAGCAGTCAAGAGCTCTTAAATCGAGCGGAGAATTTGCTGATGAAATTAAGAGCCCGATACCAATATCAAAATCGATAGCTTAACACCAGCCGTGACGTCACCACATACTTGATTTTACGACGATGATTTAAAAATAGTACATCAAAACTAAAGATATCATGAAAAGTACAGAATAAATTTACACCTATTTCTCTGGTCTTAGAAAATAACTAATTTTACACGAAAGAATATAGGAATTACGTGTTTCACATATTTTTATTTGATCGTCAGACAATAAATTGGCGTCGTTCGTGCGTTGAATGTGCGCGGGTACAACACTAACACCGAACTGGAAATCAACATTTGCTTAATCCCTAGGGGCTAGTGTTAGTGAATAGGACATTTGTATGTAAAATATTAACACCAGCCACAAAGGTCAGTTCAGCAGACGACAATTTTGCAAAATCGATAACACTAGCTACCGGAAGTTGACGGTATTCAGAGGTCAAAGCCTTAACACCAGCTGATTTCCATTTCGGTGTTTAGGCTGGTGTTAGTGTTTATTAAACACTAACACCAGCCTTAAACACCCAATTTGAAATCACTCATTATATCGTTAACTACAAGTACAGAATACCCCTATTAACACTTCCGCCTTATTATGGGACATGGACAATGCCGGTTCAGCAAACAATACAAGGTACTAGGCCTGCTCGAGAATCCCAGGAAAACAGGTAGCTGTGAACAGAGTATCGGAGCATACAGGCACAATCACCCTAAGCCCGGCCCGTACTCATCGCCACGGACGCGCTCATCCAAGCACCACCGCGAAGCTCAACAAACGTTTTGGCCGCGTCTTGGTAGGTAATACCGACACTAATATGAAATTGTATGCTTAAAGGAGCATTGGTGAATAATATAAAGTGGATTAATGGAAAATAGAATAAATGTTCTACAAATCTAACATTAGATATTTGCAAACAACTTACATTTCAGACGTCTTTGCTTGACTTGAATTGTCTGTTACTTCGTCACTTTCCTACAACTTCGTCGAGTGTTAAGCATGGGAATGCAAAGTTTCTTCCGGTTTTAGTTTACACAGTCTCCTCGCGTTGATGATGGCAGCAGACCGTTTTCTAATTTTGATATTTCTCAGGTCACAGTGGACCTCAAAGGGAATGCCCCCTCGTCACCTTCCAAAATCAATCAGAGCATCTCCATTACATTTTTAATTGAAATATACTGCCCCGTTCTTGTCTTTGAACTTTAACATACCGTACTTATCACATCTCATATTTCATCCATATTTCTCTTTCATGAATATCATCAGTTCACAGTTTAATTTATGGTTGTGTATCAGTATGTCTGCAGCTCAAGCGGGAGCTCATGATCTTATTTCTGCAATAGTTTATTGCTAAACTTGCCCTTTTTACACTTTTCTTTTATTGTTTATTTGACTAGTGCAACCCTCTTATACTTGTCATATATCACCAGTCCCTCTTAAAAAGGGCTTAATCATACCATCATGTTTATAGCTATTTCAGTTGATTTCTTTTTTTCACATCCTAGTTGTGTAATAAACCATTTTCTTTGCAGATTTATCATTCTAGCTACCGGTAATTATAATCATCACTGCTGGCCACATATTCTGTTCATTTTTATTATTCTGTTCACATCTGGACACCTATTGCTCATCTTCATCATAATCATGATGATCATAAGCATATGATCATGGGGAGGGGATCTTTGGGGGATGAAGCCCTGAAAGGTGCCCTTTTTTCTTTGACAAGTGCCCCTTTTTAGGCCTTACCAAATGTCATTCGTGTTATAAAGACCGAGACATAATTACCATATTATGTGCTATATGTCAAGGTGTTTTATCACCTCTCATCTCCCTCAAAACAATAATTTCCCATAGCCTCCCCTATATATTATGTGCCCCTAATTTAAGGTGACCAAAAGCAATTTTGTTCTCAATTTAGCCCCAAACTTGCTCGCTACCCTCGCTTGAATTTACAGTTTATCTCATTAAGTAGTATATTGAAGGTCATATCTATTCTTTAATTATGAGATTGGGCAAGGATCCATAGTTCTACCTAGGATATTATGTGGATCAGGTGCCAGAGCGGGGCGAATGTAACAGTTTCAATATCGATTATACCATGACCCATTTACAACAGTAGATGGCGCTAGTATACAACAACATGATCCGGTTTAAATACAGGCAGCTTGGAACTAATAATTGATTTATTAATTACTGTTTAATTCACTAAAAAAAAAAAAAGTATTTCAGCGGTGGAGATTGGTTAAAGATATTCCTATAGCATCTTGTTATAACATCAAAGAGTTTCAGAGGAATTAAATATTTTTACCAACACTTTGTAATACCTTTAAAACCCAATCATGTCTCATTATCACATGCAGCAGCAAAGTATGGTGTTGAAGCAGCTAGTCTCTTCGACCACATAAAGAGAAATTTTGAAGATCATCCCCAGCAATATATTAATTATAATGAAGCGGTGTATAAAATGAATAAAGATTGTTATTCTTTGCATGGAGGTTACCCTTTGAAGGTGCCCCCTTTTTTCCAGAAAGTGCCCTTTTTGCCCATGCACCCCCACTTTGAAAGACACTCCACCATCCATGTTAAACTGGGTAGGATTTTAGTTACTGTCGATCCGGGATAAGGGAAAAACAAGATTGTAATGTGCGTCATAGTAATAATAATAATAATAACTAGTTCTTATATAGCGCTTATATAGCACTTATATAGCGCTTATATAGCACAATACTATGAGAATATTGTGAGAACATGGCAAAAGTAACATGCCCTTTTGAATTGCAGAATGAATATTTTACGACTCTAATCTGGGATTCAAATTTATATGCACCAAGGAACAAGATTTAATAAAATCTATTCCTCTTTACGAGTCTCTTTACAAGTCTCCTTTGTACCATGGAATCATTCTTTGTCTGTCTCCCCTCCTCGTTCCAGCTTTTCTTTCTCTTTCTCTCTCCATGTTTGAACTACTAGTATCCAAATTAAGCACCAAGCAGAAATGGTTCTTGGACACCTACCCCCCCCCCCCCAGGGCAACCACCCTCTAGAACGACTACCCCCCCCCCCTCCTCCCCCTCGGGACAGCTGCCCCTGACAACTACCCCCTAGGATAGTTGTCCGGGGGGTAGTTGTCCGGGGGGTAGTTGTCCTAGAGGATGGTTGTCGTAAGGGGTAGCTGTCTGGGGGGGGGGGGGTAATTGTCTGGGGGGGTAGTTGTCATAGGGGGGATGTTGTCTGGGGTAGTTGTCCAGGGGAAGTTGACTGGGGGTGGTTATCCAGGGGGTGGATGTCCAGGGGGTGGGTTTCCGGATACGGGCAGAAATATGTTGGCTGTTTTGCCAGACTATATAGTCAACATCAAAGTTTGAGTATATATATGTTATGCTATAACATTAAGAAAAGAAACAGAGATTGACAGATACGGGGGGTATACATATTTATACAAATTTTATTTGCAAATGTAAATCACAATAATGCAAAGCAGAATCACACAATCTACTGCTTTCAGCTAACAAATGTACAACACAAACACTATACTCCTGACAAACTTTAATACAGATAAATATGTTTGTTGATACCAACATATGGACTTACATGAGAAAATTACAATGTTTGTACATACTTACAATGAAGCAAACACATATTGCTCCAGGTTCCCCAAACCATTAAAAGTATATATTCCCACCATCAAGCTCAGTCTATTCTATTTAAGTAAATAATTTTGGACCTCTTTTTCATAAATTATAATTCCAATGACAACTTTGGAAGGAGGTTAGTTGTTACATAACGGAGAATGTTGATTAAATATGGGTCTCCTGAATAAAGAAATTTGGACTGCTACCACCCCCCCCCCCCCCCCCTCCACCTTCCCTGTCATAATGCACACCTGAGCTAGATACTTAAGCTCGGCTCAAGACTTTATAGAATTTTGTTTACGTGTCAAATTGAGAGTGCAGAATAACCATTTGCCGGCAATAATCAACAGTTGGTCCCTAGTAAAGACAGTCACTGATTGGATTAAACTTTATGTTTATGTTGTGATACAAAAGCAAAATGTTACAGTCATAATTGGAAATTCAAGAACATGGTTACGGTAAAAGAGAAAACAATGTCATGAACTATTCATGGTTTTAAGTTGACTCTCCAAAGCAAAGCTGGTATGCAACATGGTTTGTTGACAAACCAAGAGTTAGCTGAATTATTTTCCTTTTAATTCAAAAGACACCGTAGCTTAATTTACGTCTACCATAGCGTGTATGGAATTTATGCTAATTCTAGTTCAGAGCGACGTGTTCACAGACGCCATGTTTCTTTCGTTAGGAAAGGATGTTTAGGAGACGAAAGTCTTACTATGTTGTTTTAGTTAGGAAACTAAAAACCCGACTGGAGATGCCGGTATCTGGATGAACCTGCTTGAGGACTTTGTAGTCTACGTTGTATGAGTTACATTGGAAGTCTTATTGCTTTTAGAAATGACAATGCATAACATACAGATGCGATGTTAAATATCGCTTCATCTATGTAGATATGTTTAATACAATGTATTCAGGTGGTTTAATACGTTATTTAACCTGGGGCTTATTGTTGGCCATTTAGAGTGATAGTTTAAGTGAGAAAGTTGAGTTAGTAAATACATGAATGAACAAAACAGAGTAAGCTTATAAACTGGAATGTTTGCTCTATAAATGGAAGTTTGTGAGTTATGATGTAAACAAAGGACTAGGGGTTTAATCTTACATTTGATTAACGAGACGTTGTTTCGGTGATGTTTAGATTAGTCTTCGTATTCAGCGGGGAAGTTTCCTTAGTCTTAGTGAGTTTGTTATAATGAGGTTACACTACACATTTCAAGGAGTTAAAGTAGTGATTTGATTTGATTTTAGTTTCAGAACAGAGCATAGAAACTGCACTGTCAGAAATTTCTAGATTTGTTTATCTGTTGATTCAATGATAGTATATGTCGAGCTTGAAGTTGATACAGTTAATTTGATGTAGGCATTTAGCTTTCATTAGCTTAGTTGATGTTTGGATTGGATACATCAGTCTTCATTTATATGTGCAAAGATTGTACATGTATTTATTATCCTTTTGTGTCTCTTATGCATTCACAGATTGAATAAAATTCTGAACGGACCTTTAAACTCCAGTGAAATATGGTGTTTTAGAGGACTGGTTTCAAGTTCTTTGAATCAGATGGTTATGGGTAGCAAATACTTATTTCAAATACTCCATGACATACAAGGAATTCTGGGAAGACAGGGTCATCTTTCACAAAAAGAGCAAGAAAGTAGCTCCCAAGTTTTACCCAACCTGTGTCTAAGGCACCACAAACAATCACCTTGCTACAGCTCTAGAAATATTCAAGTCGTCTCGTTCCTTTGGATTTCAGTTTTTCAAAGTTCTTCATATTCCGATTTCATTGTCATATGATGATGACGGAATTCAGACTGGAAGCCTGTCATTGCTCAGAAAGACTGGACTACGACTTTCCTCCTGGTGTCGTGCGTGAATTTGTGAAGCTTGAAGATCTCGCTCTCGTAGAAGGCAGACAGGTTGAGGATGTTAATTTGACGAGCCTGAGAATACACACAGAAGACAAACAATTGAGAAATAAATGGCAACCAGACATTTCACAACAGGGAAAGCATAGATAGAGTAGCAAACAACAATAAGGTATTCACCATCAGGAAATTCTTTATATTTTTGCATTGAAAAGGAGTTTGTTGAAGAGAAACGCAAACACAGAAATCAAAGCAATCCATGCCATCTTATCAAATTAATAAATCTGATCATTTTATGTTTACACAGATTTCTGTGTTTGCGTTTCTCTTCAACAAACTCCTTTTCAATGCAAAAATATCAAGAATGTTAACACTAAACATAAACTGAACCATTCAAACCTTTACAAATTACATCAGCAAATTAGCAACATATCAATATTTAATTGCAATAAACTTTCAATGTCAAAATCAAAAGTCTTATGAATAATGAAATGATTTAGAACCAGGTTATGCTGGCAATAATGGATCGTTCACAAATCACCACTTGAGCCACGAGATTCTCACCTTGTCAGCAAGATCCTTTTCCGAGATCTCTACTATGTCTTGGTCTGTGCCATAACGTGTTTTGTGGAATGACATCTGTTCTTGCACCAGCTGTTTGAGCACAAACAGCAAGAGCTCGTTGTTGTCTCGTCGGAACGTCAGGTAGCGGGAGAAGTTCTGGACAGAAAATGAAAAGTAGGAAGAAACATTAATCTGAAGAGTCAATCAAGAGTCAATGTGAATACAGTCAAACCTGTCTATAGCAACCACCAAAAGGAAACACAAAAGGTGGTCTTTATAGACAGGTTCCTTCAGTGCATGTTTCAATGAGAAACCATTTTCAAGGGAAACAAAAAATGTGGTCTTCGTAGACAGGTGGTCACTAAAGCAGGTTTGACTGGTTTGCTTATGATGTTGTGATTCATTTCACCAAATTTCTATAAATCTGAACCGCTTTTAATACATGCCCATGAGAGTTTAAATTTTACAGCTCTTGTATTTCTTTTACTACCAAATTATGATGCAGAACTGACAAAATAGTAATTATATATTAACATCAATTAAGATGAATTGATTCATGATAATCTAGTAGTTATTTTTCAGCTTTACATTACTGTTAGACTAGAGGAAGGGTAGAAATGGTCCAATGTGAACGTACCTTGCGCATGCTTCTCATGATACTGTATTTCTGTGTATCTATGAAGCTCTCCAGCATGACCCGGATGGCCATGTTCACATCGTCTTCATTGACGTACTCTCTCAGGTGCATCTTGGCGTTGGCCTCTGCCATACGAATCACCGACTCGATGTGACGAACTGTGATGGGGATGCTGCCAGTTGCCTAAGAAAGAGAAATGAATGATTGTTACTGATACAAATGGGCAAGAGATAGGAGTCATCATTAGAATATGCAAATGAAAGAGACAAAAGAAAAGTCATTTTTTTATAAGCTGTGTATTAACCAATAGAATACTAAAATACTAAAGTCTATATTTATAGTTATAAGCAAGTTGACATTGCATAATTTTGTGCGAATTGGAAATGTATCTCACCATGGATTCCCTGCGGAGGTCAGAGTACATCTTGGCGACCTTGTCCTGGTCCATGTGATGAAGCTTAGGATGAACCTTGTCCTTGGCGTAGATCAAGTACTTTTTCAGCAACTCCTGGGGAATCTTCTCCAGACCACTGGTAGTAGGTAATCCTGATGTAACCATGGAAGATACAGAGGGAGTAAGAAATGTAAATGGGCTATCAGTGATGGACGGTACTTCAAAAAAAAATCAGCTCTGGGTGAACATATGACACAAGTCGAGCAACAAATGTTCTGGGATAAATTACTTACACACAGCAATTCCTAACTTTAACCCTTCTCCCAACACTCTACCTTATCCTAACCCTATTACCCTTATCCCACATCTTTGATGAATAAAGCCCAGAACAAATTCCAGGAGCACGCCCTCAAATCCCCTTATAGTAGCTTGACAGCACAATAGATGCTTTGCTTTGCTTTGCTCAAGAGTATTTTGTCACAACAAGGGTTATAATATCAACAAAAAAATCATTTTTAAATTCTAAAACATGTGAAGTTCACAACTGTGAAGAAAAGAAAACTGGTTTTCCTAAAAATAACAGCCCTTCCAGCTGGACACCTACCCCCTGGACATCCACCCTCCGGATAACCACCCCCCAGTCAACCACCCCCGGACAAATACCCCCTAGTAAAGTTATCCGGGGGGTAGTTGCCCTAGAGGGTGGTTGTCCTAGAGGGTGGTTGTCCTAGAGGGTGGTTGCCCTAGGAGGTAGTTGTCCAGAGGGTAGTTGTCCGGGGGGGGGGGGGGGGGGGGGGGGGGGGGGG